>NC_133442.1:308660-617321 GCF_964197705.1 Penicillium psychrofluorescens | reverse complement strand
TGATGCGCTCCTCCAGGATATCCTCGGCCTCCTCGACGAACTGGCCATGCAGATCGATGGTATCGGCCTCGACGCGTCCCGACGCGTTGTTCTCCCGGAAAATGAACTCGGAGGCTTGCTTGTTGTACTCGTCCATCTTGTGCCCGTGCGCCTTGCCTTCCTCCGACAGGTGTTTGGCGCCGGCGCCATCGCCGCTCGAGTAGGCCTCTTGCGACTGGTTCCGATCGACATCAGTGATCATTTTCGACAAGTCGCGAGCGAAGGGTATATCAACGTACACGCTGGAAACACGAGCCACGCTTCGCGGCTTCCTGGCGCGCGAGACCGCGCAGTCGGTCGTATTCCGCCTCGGCATCACTGCTTTGGTCGTGGTTGAAGGCTTTTTTTTTTTTAGTCAGACGCAAACGGACAATAACAATGCCATGGTCAACGTACCCCGCGGGCCCATGTAGGCCATTTCGTGTGACATGGTTGCGCTTGTTTGAGGGTTCAGGGGGTAGTATGCTGTGGGAAAAGACAATCAATAAAGCCGCGGAAGGGGGGAAGCTTCGGGTGGAGCCGAAAAATCAGATCAGATCGGCGCCACTAGCGATCGGGGGAGAACCATGGTAGAACACCCGGTAGAACAATACGGGATCCTCTATTGTGGTGATGATTTCAATTCTTCTATTACGTCGTAAATTTGAAGATTGATCCGGATAGTAGAAGAACTCTCGACGGTTATTTCCTTCCAGAGGTCCATTTGAGTGTGACTTCGCGGTTCACCAAGTCCACGCTGTGGTATCCTTGGCCCAGTCCGTCTTCGGGGATGGCTTGGCCAAACGGAACAGAACGTAGTACTTGTCATGCCACTCTTCGTTTGTATCAGTACGGCCTGCGCGTGAAAACCCCGAGAAATGCCTAATTGTTGTCAGTTTCTAGTGTTCGTTACTCAACAATGGATAGAGACATACATCTTCTCGGTGGCCTTGTCATAGATGATCTTCGATATGGTCGACATACGCGGTAGATAACCACACTTCTTCAGCTTTCTGAATTTCAGGTCAATTGAGATCACGCCAGACAGACAGTTCTGTAAACTTACGGAAAGGTTTCACGAAATTTATCGCGGATCGCTTGGCGGGATTCCACATCAAGCCTCCAGAATTCTTCTGCACTTAGGGGCTCCCCGGGGACTTTATCCCAGACCACATAAGTGATATAGCCTCCCGGGACGATACTATCATCGCCTTGCTTTCCCCCTTGGTAGGCAAGGAGATCAGGGACAACATCGCATTCCAATATCTTGAGCGCTTTCAAAGCCGTCAACTCAACGTGCGGCGGTGGCTTCGCAGCCTGCTTTCGTCGAATCTGATGGTTCTGATATTGAGTGCCAATGACAATTTGAAGATAGATCCGCATAAAAGCTTTCTGGCTCGGATTTTCCTTGCGATGGCACAGAAATTGAGCAGCTGCGAACGGGAACCCAAGGCCATCGGCAACGTCCTGGTGTGTCATCGATTGAGATCGTTCAGAGAGCTTCTTATCGATCACCCAGGTTTGGCTGGACAGGTGGAGAAGCGGCTCAGATGGTGGTTCGAGAGTGACGTCCGTGCCTTCAAGGACGCACAGGAACTCGGCAGTTTCGGGATTGTCCATGCTGCCTTGATGAGTTTTGTAAGGATGGATGAAGGCGGTTTGATAAATTAAAGCTGGTTTCAAGATGGGAGTGAAGAAGACGAGAGTTTTTGATGTAAAACTGATCAGGGCAAACCAGAAAAGCAAAGCTTAGACCTCGTAGAGAGGAAGTGACACCCACTAGGCTCAATTAAGAAAGTTTTGTGCCGTATTTTCCTGGTATCAAAGCAATTTTGGGATGGAAATTGCGTATGTGAAGAAAATGACTATATAATTACTAATGTCATGTGAACGGCCTAGCAGGTAAGAGTGGAAGGGTAGAGAGTTTTACGAAGGGCCGGTTAGTTTTGTATTGCCTTACTTTATAGTTCTTTTCACACTCCTTATAATAAAGCCGTCGGGATGACAAGTCGCTATGCGACGTGTTGTGGTATTATTATGGGCTTGCCTACATTAGGCAAAGGGTTTTATTGTTAGGGAGGCAGCGGCGCATAGGTGGAAACACCACGGTTTTGGGAAGAAGGACCACCATACAATTGTGGCCATTTCACCGTCACTCCGCGTTACTTAGTACTTGGCATGGCGTATTATATGGCGATAGTTCATGGAGCCTGTTACGCTAGCAGGGTTGGGTTCTCGATCTCGATCGACCAGGCGACACATGGTGCTCAGGGCCACTAGTACATGCTTGTTCAGCACCGAGGGACTCCGCCTCTGTCAAGCCCGACAATCCTTTGTCCTGCGGAGATAAAAAAAAAATTCAATAGCGCGAGGGCAAAGTGAACGGTCAAATGGGGCCACCGGCTTGCCATACGAACAGGAAAAGCGCGCGGCAAAAGAAAACGGCTAGAAGTCACTAGCTGATGGGGCGGGGGCTGCCGACTGTGCAGAAACCATCGTCACACTCAGGGGAAGGCATCCTGGCCGAACCGAAGATGACGGACTAGTGGATGTGACAGGGGTCCTTTTCGTGGTTGTGCAACAAACCAACTGCAGGTTCCAGTCTGCCACGCCTGGGTCGCACTCGGCAAGAGTCCAACACACTCCTTCTGGAAGACATTGAAACTCCATCGGTGACTGATGATCCTCCAGCCTTTGTCTTCCCCACGCCTAGTGTGTCTGAGTAACTATAGTTAGAGTGGTCGTTAGAGTGTGTCTCGGGCGCAGGTTTTGCATGTACTGTAGTGACCGTTCTCCACCAGGGCCGGCGATCTGCAGGATCCATTAATAATTCCCCTGATTCTGGCGTGGTCAGGGGGGTTACACTTTTCGCCATCACGATGGCGAATTGGAGACTGCTCGTGCTGCTGACCGACCGATGATGATGATGATGCCGATGACCGGGAAAGCAAGAAGATCAGGCGTGGTGCAGAACGAAGAGCGACAAAGAGAAAGTGTACGAGGGCCAAATCGTTGGCCCAGCGTGGCTGGCCCACTCTCCCGCCCCCCACCAATCACACACGCTCAGGCCGGCAGTCCAAACGGAGCGTGTATCGGGAGCGTCAGATACCTTCTTCCTCACGTTGATCCGTGGTATTACGGTTCCCGGCTGAATGAAACTTTGCCAATTCCCCCCCTCGTCCTTTTCCCCCTTACTCTGGCCTGGTATTCTATCCTCTTTCCTGCAAACCTGCCCACCTCGCCCGCTCTTAACTCTTCCTTTTCTCCTTTACCGTCTTGGAATTGGAATCATCGCTTTTCTTTACTACTCTCCTTCTTTTCTTCCGACGATTTCCCTCCTTTTTCGGTTCCCTATCGCCTCCCCCCGGTATCGCGCTTCCAGTCCGGGCTTTAGTTTCAGGTGTGTAGCGATCTCCCCTTTCACCTCGTGCTCGTGCGGTCTGGAAACTGCATGCGTTGCCGTGACAGCCTCATCCGAATCCCCCTCCTTGCAGCGCGCTGTCGAGGCCTGCCGTCGAATCGTCAGCGGGAAGCTTGTACCACCGACGCACCTATCCTTGACACGGTTTCGTCGGAGAAGAGAGAAAAAAGAAACTCGATTGCTGACAGTGACCGGACGATTCTCCAGCCCCGATCAACCGATTCAACCCCTCCCGCTACTTTGATATTTCTCTCCGGTTTTTGACCGCCACTTTCGTTTATTCGACCCATCCATCACCGCCAACATGGGTTGTGGAATGAGCACTGAGGATAAGGAGGGGAAGGCGCGGAACGAGGAGATTGAGAACCAGCTCAAGCGTGACAAGATGATGCAACGGAATGAGATCAAGATGCTGCTGCTCGGTAGGATGGATTGACTGGCCCAAAACCGGATGGACGGTGCTGATAACAGTGTAGGAGCCGGAGAGTCAGGCAAGTCGACGATTCTCAAGCAGATGAAGTTGATCCATGAGGGCGGATACTCGCCCGACGAACGGGAGTCGTTCAAGGAGATCATTTACAGCAACACGGTTCAGTCGATGCGGGTGATCCTCGAGGCGATGGAGTCTCTCGAGCTGCCGCTGGAGGACCAGCGCAACGAGTATCATGTGCAGACCGTCTTTATGCAGCCCGCCCAGATCGAGGGTGACAGCATCCCGCCGGAAGTTGGCAACGCCATTGGCGCCCTGTGGCGCGACACCGGTGTCCAGGAGTGCTTCAAGCGTTCCCGTGAATACCAGTTGAACGACTCCGCCAAATAGTGAGTAGTGTCTTGTGTGTGTGACGCGCTGTCTCTTTTCTCACCAATTTTTAGCTACTTCGATGCCATTGACCGCATTGGCCAGGCCGACTACATGCCCACCGACCAGGATGTGCTCCGCTCTCGTGTCAAGACCACCGGTATCACCGAGACGACCTTCATTATTGGCGATTTGACCTACCGGATGTTCGATGTGGGTGGCCAACGGTCCGAGCGGAAGAAGTGGATCCACTGCTTCGAGAATGTCACCACCATTCTGTTCCTGGTTGCCATCTCCGAGTACGACCAGCTGCTCTTTGAGGATGAGACGGTCAACCGTATGCAGGAGGCGCTCACTCTGTTTGACTCGATCTGCAACTCGCGGTGGTTCATCAAGACCTCTATCATTCTCTTCCTTAACAAGATCGATCGCTTCAAGGAGAAGCTTCCGGCCAGCCCAATGAAGCACTACTTCCCCGACTATGAGGGCGGTGGTGACTACGCCGCGGCCTGCGACTACATCCTCAACCGCTTCGTGTCCTTGAACCAGGCCGAGCAGAAGCAGATCTACACCCACTTTACCTGCGCCACCGACACCACCCAGATCCGCTTCGTCATGGCCGCTGTGAATGGTAAGCTTTGTCTCGATCCCTCGCCGAACTACACTTGCTAATCAATGCGGCAGATATTATTATCCAGGAGAACCTCCGATTGTGTGGTCTGATTTAATTGCTCTTCCCCGTGTTGAAGTGTTGAATCTAGATCGTATGTCTAATCGGGCCGACCCCATGGCGCGCGGTCAAAATACTCATTCTTCCAGATTCCGGCGTTTTTTATTTTTTGTTTTCTTCATTTAATCATCTTTCCCTTCGCCACGATTAAGCAACATCGGCACAATTTACCTCTCAGTCACCACCTTGCCGATCTCCTCTACGACGTCGAGCCGGAAATTCTTTCTTCGTCTACTGCCCCCTCAGGCCCTTTTGAGTTTCTTTTTTTCTGTCCTTTTTTTTTTGATTTGAATGCTGGATATCCTATCATCTCTTCTTTGGTTTTCCTTTTCTTTCCCCCTACTGTTTGTTTGTCGCTGTTTGTATGTAAACATACCGTCAACCCTCCCCATCATTTCCTTGGTCTCGCGTCCGTTGGAAGCCTCGCGCGACCATCTGGGCATTGGGCACGGGGAAGAAAGGGCAGGATCCGCGGGATTTTCATGTCTCTTCTCATGTGTCATGCCAGGTCGGTCGTTGGGTTATTGTCTGAAATTCAGGAATTTGAATCAGGGCTTCTGATAGACTTGTCTTTTTATTCATTATGTAGTCCATGCATCAATTTTTTATTATTGAATCGTTCCGGGTATCTTTGACTGGCAAAAACTAAAAGCGCAACTTCGGTCCAACAAACACAATCAAGACGGCCACCAGCCACAGCCCAAAGATCCATGCATACAGCATCATCCGTCCCCACCACCCCTTTCCCTCCGTCATCCGCCGCAGCATCCCCATGCGCTTCCCCGCCGCCTCCATCGTGGTACTTGTCTTGTCAATCCCTTGCACTGCCCGGTCTAGTACCGACTTTTCGCTTTCGAGCGTGGTCTGGAAGGACTGCGACGATGCCTTGAGCTGGCCGGCCAGCGAGAGCAGCGAGCTAGTTAGGTCCTCTTGTTCCAGGCGCGAGGAGGAAAGTTCTTGCTCTGCTGTAGCGAGCTTTTCTGGTGGTGGTGCTGGTGGGGAGGACGAGGTGCTGGTTCCTGTTGCTTTTGCTTTTGTTGGTGGCTCGTGGGTGTTGTGTCGGTTGCGGAGGGTGGATGTTGTTGCTGTTGGAGGGGGAGCCGTTGTAGATGTAGTTGTGGGGAGGATGGTAGTGTCGGCAGCAGGTGTATTCCCTGTTGACTCCACCTCCACTTCGATGTCTTCGTTGTCCTCGCCTCCCCTTTGATGATCGTGTATCCGGGCCCGCTCCAGATGACCAGTCGATGGCACTGAAGAAACAACCTTCTCCACCACAGGCTTAGAAAACAACGTCCCCCATTCCTCATCATCCTCATCTTCATCTTCTGCGCGATCCTCCGCCTCGTCCAGTACGCTCTGCATGCGCTTCAACAGTGCCCGATCTCGTGCTATCTCCGACTGAGCCTCGTGTCTCCGGGCTGGCGGTTTCAGTTGAGGTAGTGAGCGCTCGAGCTGAGTAAGGAGGGTGCGGGCATAATCGATATTCTAAGTTCCATTTGTTAGACTTGTCTTTACTTGCCTTTAGAATAGTGAGTTCTCTGCTCATACCTTGCTCACGCGCAGGCGCTGGTGCTCGGATCGGCGGAGGGAGTGGATGTCTGTCGTCGGAGAAAGCAGGTTGTGCTCTAATCGAGTGAAGAGGCGAGATACATTGAGGAGGCTGAGTTGAAGGGGGTCCCCTGCTGGGGAGGCGTATGCGGTGACGGCCATGACTGTTGGGTGTGACGGGGAGGAAGATAGGAAGGCAATCAAGTTGCACGTAGTAGTGAGAGGATCAGGTGACCCATCAACAAGAACCTCAGGCCTCAACTCTTGTCGCCTCTATACAACATTGAAACTAAAAGCATTTATAAACAAATTGAATTAACTATTGACCAAATATTATCGCAGCTCTATATATCATCAAATCCCACCCTACTCTTGTCTATGCCTGTGATTTGTTGACAATGATCTCCGCTAGCGCCATGAGAGACCCACTGGACAATAGTTCTAGGACTTGAACGTTGGCCGAGGCCTCGCGCGCGATCCAGTTGCGGATCTCAATAGCCACCAGAGAGTCCAGACCCAGCGATGACACTGTTACAGAGGGATCCATATCCTCCAGTGAGATGACAAGTACCTGCGATAGTTTGGCTGCTAGGGCGGAGTAGCAGACCTGCAGCGCGGTCTCCTTGTCCGGAACAGCCTGCAACTTCACGCGCAGAGGCACCGTCGGCTCACTTAACTGAGGGCCATTGCCTAGCTTGGCTTTGGCAGCTTCATACAACACGCTGAACTTGGCATCTTGAACCCAGAAGTTGTCCAGGTCGCCGTCGAGCCCTAGACCAGTAATGCACTGACCTCCGCTGGACCTATCCAGGTCGCCCGTGATGGCTGCGGCAAGGAGGGCCAGTACCTCCGACTCGTCAACAGTCTGGCTGCCGATGTTCTTCAGCACCTCTGCTTGACGCTTCGCATCGGTGTCCGCCAAGTAGCCTACATCGCTCACGGCAGCCAGGTCAATGGACGTCCCGGGGAGTCCCAGAGACCGACGATACTCCATGAACCCGTCCAGGAACACATTAGCTGCTGAGTATGCGGCTTGGCCTCGATTTCCTACGACGCCTGCCACGGAAGAGAGCGCGACGAAGAAGTCCAGGGGCGAGTCGGCGAGCGCATGGTGAAGATTCCACGCACCGTCGACCTTGCCGGTGACCACAGCTTGGAAGTCATCCAGCGTCATCTGTTCAAAGAGCATGTCCTAGAGATGTCGCTGGTCAGTGAAAAATCTGTGGATTTACTGGGTGACTGCACTTACTCGAAGAACCATCGTACCGTGCACCATACCGCGCACGGGAGGCATGTCTTTCATGTCTTCCTTGATGAGTGCATCGACTGACAGCCTGCTGCTCACGTCGCACGCTTTCACCACCACTCGCGCTCCGTTGAGAGCCAAGTCGTCGATCAGGGCTTGGACATTGTTGTTGACTGATGCTCTCCGCGACACGAGAACGATGTTCTTGGCTCCCTTTGTCGACATCCACTTTGCCATGCTTCTTCCTAGACCTCCAGTGCCACCAATTAGGATGTACGAAGCATCGGCGCGCAGGAGATTGGGGCTGGTCTTAGGTGCCACAACCTAAAGAAAACAAAATCAGTTTGGCTTTCTCACCAACAGAGCAGTTCCTTGCTTACCTTGACGTAGTCATCTTCATGTGGAACAACAACAAGCTTGCCCATGTTCTTGCCTGTTTGCAGTGTTCGGAATGCTGCTTCAAGCTCGGAGATCCGGTATGTGGTTATGGGGGAGATGGGCTTGATCGATGCCTGATCCTGGTCCATTAACCGGGAAACATCATTCAAAAGACGTTTCATCAGCTTGGGCCGATATTGAGCAACTTTGGTCAAATCTACCGAGGAGAAGGTGACATTGTACTCGAATGGCAGCATATCAAGGCGAGTGTTCTTGGTGATATCCGCCTTGCCAATCTCTACAAATCGCCCAAATGGCGCCAGACACTCCCATGTCTCACGAAGGAGGTCGCCCGCAAGGGAGTTCAACACGACATCCACACCCTCGTTGTCAGTAGCTCTCTTGATGCCACGACTAAAGGACACGTCACGACTGTAGAAGATCCGGTCTTCTGGGATGGAATACTTCGTCATCAGGAACTGCTTCTTCTCGAGGCTGCCGACAGTCACAAAGATATCGGCACCGGCCATCTGCGCCAGCATGATCGCAGCTTGACCAACACCACCGGCACCGGCGTGTATGAGAACTCGCTCACCGGCTTGCAACTGACCCAGATCAAAGAGGGCGTAGTATGCAGTACAAAACACAACTGGAACCGTCGCTGCAACCTCGAAAGACATGCTGTCAGAAATCGGAACGACGCTGGTTCCTTTGCATCGTGCATATGTCGAATAACCGCCCAATGGCATGGCCATAACTCTTTGACCAATCTGGAGGTCATTCACATTTGAGCCCACAGATGAAATGACACCACTGCACTCAATACCAATGTATGGCTGAGCTAGTTGGCCCATGGAGACCATAATGTCCTTGAAATTCGTTCCGGTACAGACGACTTTGATCTCGACGTCATCTGCACCCAATGGGCCGGGCTCGTCATCGACAAAGTAAAACGTGTCGAGAGCTCCCGGGCTGCCGATCTGAAGCTTGAAACGCCGACCAGGCTGACTGAAGGGCTGCGACGAGATCGTCAGATCATGGGTCTCGTTATGCACGAAGGAGTTGACTGCATCGTCGTTCACAGCGCGAGGAACAAGAAGCTCAGAGCCCTTGGTCCTGAACTCGAAATCTTCACACGGCTGTGCACCATCACAGGGCCAGAGAGCGTGAATTGCAGCCAGAAGTGGCTCTGCGGGCGTGACAAGATCTTGTGCATCAAGACCTAGAGTGGCAATTTTCGCGAGAGCCTCGGACCGGAGCGTACGAGCTAGACCAACGATCATCTGCGCATCGGGCATATCATTCCTATATACCCAGAGGACGTTGTCGGCTATCAAGAGCGCTTTCTGGACGCTGGCAAAGGACTCAGTGGTGAGTGTTCGCAGAGAGCTAGCGCCGCCGGTTTGAAGGACGACAACGTGTTTCTTGGAGGAGTCGATCTCGTCCAGCGAGCAAATTGACGAACGCCAGCCAGAGCCGAGGGCATCGCATAGTTGATCGGCGACACCGTCAATTTTTCCAAAATGCGCGATTGACAGCTCACGCTGCTGGACCTTTGAGTTGTTTTCGTTCTCAGGCACGGCGCCGATGACACCGTTGCCGTTCACATGTGAGGTCCCATTAGGCGCTGCATGTCCATTGACACCATTGGTACCATTGATGCCGTTGATATCGCCGTTTGTGGCATGGCCGTTAGTCTCTCCATGTCCATTGGCACCATCGACGCCGTTGATATGAGAATCGCCGTTCGTGGCATGGCCATTGGTCTCTGCATGTCCATTTGTTGCATCGCCGTTGCTAATTTGAGCATCTCCATCAATTTCGTTGACTTGCTCTCCGTTGGCCAATGGCTGCCATTCAAACTTGTAGCACAATTTGCGAACCTCTTCACCACGGCTGGCGCCCGCCTCCCTAAGCGGAGTCATGATGAGGCCTTCCATGTTCATCAAAACCTCAGTGGAGTTCTCCGGAGTGGCGAAAAGATCAAATCGAGTCGGTTCTGGGGTAGGGAGACTCGGACTTCCATTCCCATAGATCTTCAGAAATTCACCGGGAATGGTTGGGACGTTCCGGCTGATGGTGAATTGCTTTATTCTGGTCGGCATATAGAGCACATCCAACTCCATTCGTCCCTGACCGAGCATTGGCCAGACGAGATGCAACAGTCCGTCAAGGAAAGCCGGGTGGACAGTCAACTTGGGTTCGAATTCCTTGGGCATCGTCGCCTTGGTGTCCTTGATGACAAGGTCGGCACGACATGTATACGGGTCGGCAAAGCAGTTCTCAATACCTTGGAAAGTCGTACCGTACCCGGCTCCAACATCCGTTAGGACCTTGTACATGTGCTGCGAGTCAATTTTGTACGCGGCAGCAGACTTCATTTTGGCGATTTGTGTTTGCACATGAAGGCTTTCGGTCATAGCGTGGCTCGAGACGGCAGCCGCCTGGCTCTTTTGCGCGCGAATACGGATGAGACCTGAGCAGTGCTCCGTCCATCCTCGTTTGGTACTCCATGAGTAGATCCGGAACTCGTCCCATACGTCTGAAGTGCCGCGCGTGCCTTCAGCGTAGGGTCGAAGGGTGACGTTGGTCTCGACGTCAACATCATCGCTTAGCACGAGAGCTGAGCCTACGTTCACCTCTCGCAGTTCAAATTGAGAGACTGTCACATCTTGCTGTGTTGCGCGCCTTTGAGCGGCTTCGATGGCCATGGCCAGATACCCAGCCAATGGGTACACGGTCATGCCTTGCATCTTGTGGTCTCGAAGCCAGGGGATGTCATCCAGGCGGACGATGTTGCGCCATGTTGGCTCCAGATCATTCGAGTAATTGGCCATTACGCCGAGGATGTCATTTCTCGCGCCGTCTCTGTGCGTATGCTTCTGGGCAATGCGTGATTCGTGCCAGTATCGCGTTCCATGCTGCCAGGGGTAGCGAGGCAAGTCGGTCAAGAAGGAGCGGTTCTTCGCGCCGGTGCAGGGGAAGTTCACCTCCGTCATGTTTAGTATGGCGCCTCTTGTGTACGCTGCGGCGGCTGTACCCAGGACTGACTCTGCGGCATCTGAATTGCGGAGAACCGTGGGTGCATACCCAATCTTCATGGCTACTGGCCCGAGGCTCTTCAGGGTATCCAAGATAGGCCCCTTCAGGGCAGAGTGCGGGCCAACCTCGACGAGCAGATTGGGTCTCTGGTCACCGACACACATCTTGCCGAGTGCGTCGGGGAACAATACGGGCGAGGTGAGATTCTGAACCCAGTATGACGGGCCCAACTCGGAGGCATCGGCAATTCGACCCAAAACTGAAGAATAGAACATAGCTGTGGCCGATTCAGAAGGTTGGATTGATGCAATTGCGGCCAAGTACTCATCGGCGACGTTCTTCATGTGGTCAGAGTGGTAAGCAACGTCGATCTTCAGTCGTCTGTTGAAGAGCTGTTTGTCCTGCAGAATGGTCTCGAGTTGCGCAATTGCAGACACCCCTCCAGATACAGTCACACTGGAAGGGCTGTTCACACAAGCCACAGTCGCATACCCATTGAGGGTCTTCAGCATCGGTTCAACTTCGTCACGGCCAGCACCGATTGCAATCATGGTGCCTTGGAGAGTTGGGAATGATGCTTTCAGCACTTGGGTCATTTGGCCACGACGGTATGCAAGCGCCATAGCGGACTCCATGTCATATACACCGGCTGCAAAAGCTGCACTAATCTCACCAGAGCTGTGTCCTACGACCGAAGCAGAGCGGATCCCCCATGACTCAAGAAGAAGAACCAGACCAATCTGAAGTGCTGTACAAGCAGGCTGGCTGAGGTGCGGTGAGTTGATCTTAGAAGTGGCAGCGTCTTTTCGCAACTCTTCGACGAGTGAGAACTCCGCCCCAAGATTCTTGAGACACATGTCGGCTCGTTTCATTGCTGATGCAAAGACCGGGTACTCTTCCATAAGTGGAACGCCCATCTGAGCCCACTGAGCTCCTTGTCCGGTGAAGACAAAAGATATTGTCGGGGCTCCGAGAACTCGCACCGGGTTGATTTTCAGCTGCGCGAGGCGTACTCCAAGATTGTCGAGTGAGGTGGCAGACAGGCCGACCCGGTATGCAAGTTGGGAGGATTTGTTCCCGAGGGTGTAGGCAAAGTTCCCGAAGAGGGCTTTTTCAAATACTTCCGGCCGTTGTTCGAAGTAGACTGTAAAGTCTTGAATTCTTTGGCTCAATGACTCCTTGTCGTTGGCAGAAATGAGGAAAAGCTTGGTCTTTGGGTCCGCAACTACCTCATCATCATTCGAAGGCTTGGAGATTAGAGGTGGCTTCTCGAGGACGACATGGGCGTTGGTTCCCCCAAAGCCGTAGTTGGAGACGCTAACATATTTCTTTCCCCGAGGCCAGGGCCGTGTGGACGCCACGACCTTCATATTGTATTCACTTAATGGGATATTGGGGTTTGGCTTCTTATAGTCTGCATTCGGCAGTAATAAACCGTTATCGAGCATCATCGCCGCCTTGATGATTGAGATGACGCCACTCGCACCCTCCAGGTGGCCGACATTGGATTTGACCGAGCCGATATAGAG
Organism: Penicillium psychrofluorescens; assembly: GCF_964197705.1. NCBI lineage: Eukaryota > Fungi > Ascomycota > Eurotiomycetes > Eurotiales > Aspergillaceae > Penicillium > Penicillium psychrofluorescens. The sequence goes on along the minus strand of NC_133442.1, from coordinate 604,610 downwards.
CGGATTCTTCGGCGAGCGATTCTGCCCGAGCGCAGCATGGACTCCTGCTGCTTCAATCGGATCTCCAGCTTTGGTGCCAGTCCCATGCATCTCTGCAAAAGCACAATCATCCGGGTTGAGGTGGGCATCTTGGTATACCCGGCGGATCAACTCTTCCTGAGCAAGGCCGTTGGGCAACGTAATTCCCTTTGTTCGGCCATCTTGGTTGACACCTGAATTGAGAATGACCGCTCGAACGGTGTCGCCATCGCGCAGGGCGGCATCGAGGGGCTTGAGCATCACGACTCCTGCACCCTCTCCTCGCGCAAAACCGGATTTGGCTCTTTCTTCAAAGGCGAATGTTTTGCCGTCATCATTAAACAACCTGCAATTTGCGTCAGAAAATGAACAGCTGTATTGTATACTGACGTGGCTTTTACTCACTGTGACATGGACATCGAAACAAATAGGTCTGGGAGCACATTCAAATGACAACCCGCGACTAGGGCTTCTTTTGACTCTCCACTTCGCAAGCTCTGGACGGCATAATGCAAAGCTACGAGAGATGACGAGCATGCAGTGTCGACTGTGAGACTGGGCCCCGCCAGGTCAAAGAAATATGAGATCCGATTGGATTGGAGGGCATTCGCACAGCCGGTGGCCTGGTATAAGGGAATGGTCTCGACGTCGCGGACATTGTTGAGCTCATAGTCGGCGAAATTGCCGCCAACAAACACCCCCACGTTCCTTCTAGAGAGGGATTCCTTTGGTATTCCAGCACTTTCCAAGGCCTCGTATGAACACTCAAGCAGCATGCGCTGCTGCGGATCCATGGAAATAGCTTCTGGGACGGTCACATTGAAAAAGGGGGCGTCAAACCGTCCAATATCTTCATCGAGAAAGTATCCTCCCGCGGGATTCGTGGTACCTAATTTGGAAGGATTGGGATGGTGGAATGCATCGAACGAGAATCGGTCTTTGGGCATGGGCTTCCACCCGCTACGCCGCCGTGTGCATAGCTCCCAGAGGTCGCTGGGGGAGCTTACTTGGCCGGGCAGTCGGCAGGCGTACCCTATGATGGCAATGGGTTGTGGTGCATCGTGGCCCCCATTGCATCCGTTGGGTTCTGCAGCGCCGTTCATGGTTGCTATCTATGAACTGACAGGTGGAGAGCTGCAACCAAAACGCAATGGACAAGATTGACAACGCGCGCTGGAGCGGCCAGGGTAAATTTATAGCTAGCAACCATGGTCCTCCAACCGGATTGTCCGCCCCTAAACTTATTGTAACCATAACGCAATTGGGCAATAAGGGGGGGTTTCAAGCCCGTGCAAGGACATCATCCACCTTATCCACCGTATCGCGCACCAGAAACGCCAATGATACTCGTAGCAGGCATGATTGGGCGATCGTCCTGTAAGTTCAGCTATTGTTGGTCGCTGGGCCACTCAGACTGATCAGCAGTGGCTGGCATTAAGGCGGGCCACCTATAGGTGCGAGATGCTCTAGGAAACCTTATCACGATACCTATGATGATGTGGAGCACACGCTAAACCCCAAAATTGGTTCCTGGCAGGTGGGTAATTATTGTGTCTCCATTCGGTAGTTCTATTCCTTCTTACCGTACACGGCATCGGTAATCTATTGAGGGTCCAGCCTAGGTTCGTATTAAACCTATGTGGTGATCTCGGGGGGTTTCTTTGGTTTTCTTCCTACTTCGCCCACTCTGAGTCAAACAATCGTTGTTAAGCCAGCGAGGTTGCGGCCGGGACCTGTCAAAAATGCGTTTCTTATGTCTTCATGGTGCCATTGGCAACATTGATGTACGTTGGCGATCTCATATGCGATGTGGCGATCGGGATCATCCCTAAGTAACTATCGCAGAACATTACCATCCAGTTATCGCCTCTACAGAAGGAGTTTGAGAAAGACCATGCTGCCTCCTTCTACTGTGTCAACGCCCCGGTGGAGGTTACCCCCCCAGAAGGTACGTGTGCAGCTGATCCTGTCAGGCTCTATGCGGATGATCTGACCACGCGTCAACTAATAGGCTTCGGGGAGTATTTTGGGGTCGGTCCGCACTACCGATGGATCAATGATGGGGGAGTGGCAGAGCACTCAATGCTTACCCGAGTCAGAAAAATCCCCGAGGGCCAAAATTCAGAAGACGTGATGAGAGCATTGGCTGGGGAGGACCGAGCCGATCGTAGCTGGAACAACAAACCGGACGTCATGGACTATCTCTATGATCAATTGGAGAAGAACCCTGACATTGAAGGCATTGTCGGATACAGTGAGGGGGCCTCTGTCGCGGCTAGCTTCATCATGGATGAGGAAAAGCGGTGCCAGGATACTGGCCGAGCTCGCCGCATCAAATGTGCCCTCTTCTTCACTGGCTGGCCCCCTATATCACCGGATAATAAGTTGATTCTTGCCGACGAGGACGAACGTATGATTGACATTCCGACTCTTCATGTGGTCGGTGCAAATGGTACGTTCACAAGCATTAAACTCTGTAACCGTTACTTACCCCCTTTTGGTGAACAGACCCTTACCGGCATGGCGCAGAAGCTTTGTACAATGTCTGTGATCCCGACACTGCAGCCATGTTTGATACAGGGAAAGGACACACGATTCCGCGCTCAGGCTTGGTGATAACCGAGCTGGGGAATGAGGTCCGGGAGCTTATTGAGAGAGCACGAGTCGACGAGTGAGAAGCTCCGCCGCGTGGCGATAGGGTCCAAAGTACGTAAAGTGTGATGTGGAGCCCGGGAATATGACATGGCTTTCAAAGCACAGATGCGTCGATAGATACGGAGTATATTTTGACACATGTGCCTGGCGTATAGATCGTGTATATCCTCGGCCGAGGTCTGCCTAGATTCAATCGAAACCCATTGGCGATCTACACGGGATATCCAGGTTTCTATCCCTCAGGTACGCATGTATTATGGTTTCCTATCTCGATGACTAGACTGGTGGAGTCGCACGTACCCACACGGATCGAACCCATCAGTCAAACCTCTTGCCCTAACTTGATTCGGGTTGATCTGGCCTAGTCCGCCTTGCCGATCCCAATATCAGCGGTCGTCTCTCGCATGTGCTTGACCCTGGGTTGAAGTAGTTGAGCCGTGTTGCACCAGTTCGGATTAGCTTTGAAACATGAAAAATAGATGCGCGTTGTTCAAGGCAAAAATGTCTCCGTTGTAATCAATCGTGGATTCCTTTTCGTGAACAAGTCTTGGAATTGAATCCTTCGACACCACCCAAAACGACCATGCGTGGAGTGACTTTCCAAACGTTACCCCTTACGGTGATTGCCTTGGTGTTGTTGCTGCTGTTCCAGCAGACTCATGCCCAGACTGTGGCGAAAGGGGATTGCGCGACCGGTGTCCACGCAATCCTTGCGCGCGGTTCAGGCCAGGGTAATGATCTGAATGTCCTGGTCAAGCTCAAGCAGGCGATCCTCGAACAGATTCCAGGGTCGACTGTCTTGGGACTTCCTTACGGCCATGGCAACTCGGATAAGTTCGAGGCCGTTTATAATGGAGCCCTACTCCTCCAGAGGTATATCGAGGATTACGTTGCCTCCTGCCCGGACACGAAGATTGCTCTTCTTGGATACTCTTTGGTACGTATCCTTCAGAAATTGATCCATCGCACACATGTTAACAGACAAATACAGGGCGCGGTTACCATGATGGATGCGCTCTGCGGCACCAGCTCCCTTCTTCTCGAAGAAGTGGCTGCCATCAATCCGAAATACAACACGAGCAGTGAGCAGACGCGGTATACTGTCTAGAAAGAGCGGTTGGCTAATGGACTGCAGTCATCACAGCGGCTGCATATGGCGATGAGACTTATGTTCCTCTGATGCCCTGGAACACAGGCAACTGCACACTGGGATTGGGAGTAAGGACGAGCCCAAAGGCCAAAGACACACAAAGATGAACGAATGCTAATCAGACGTGATCAACTGTAGATTTTCCCTCGTCTGGATCCGCTGTCGTGCGAACCCTTCGCGGCCTCGCTGCACAGCTACTGCGACTATGGTGACGATCAATGCTGCTTCATCCTACCCTTGGACGACAACAAGGCACACCACGAGTATATCGAGAAATACGACCAGGACGTGGTGGACTTTATCAAAAAGCGGCTTGCCGAGTGATGCTCAAAACATTGAATTGCAGGCTGGAATTACGGGAAATAATTTGCATAGATCAGGCACGCCATTACGGCCGGAAATTATTGATGATCCCTCCAAAACATACTGCTACAATAGGTATTTTCCTCAGCTCCTATTATTGAGGGCCCATGTGGGTGATTGAGTGGGTCTCAGGGCCCTGAAAAACCTCCTATTGCTCGAGTGTCCACAAGGGGTCAAGTACTGGAGAACTTAAAATCTAGCTTGGACTCCCGAGCAGACCCGGAAACATGGGACTCCGCTGGTATCTTAATTGGGATCGCCAGTGGCAACCCTTATTTGTCTTTTCTCCGGCACACCCAGTCAGCCATAAAAGCGGCAAGTGCTTCGTCGATATTTCGACTGTTGGCCGAGTCAGATCGACGATCAGATGCTATCTGTTCGTCATAGGCCCATTTTTGGAGGGCCTCTTTTGTCCAATTGGTCGAGGTGGTATTTTAGAAGGTTACTGAAAGCGGAAAGGACAATGAAAGTACCTTTGCCGGCGGCAATTACAAGTGGAGTTTCCTTTTCGGCTCCGGATGAACATCTGAAGCTTTATCAGAACTAGCGCTGGTAATAATGGTTCTGTTTTGCTCTTGATTTCAGGAGACGAAAGCTTAAGATCCGCTTATCGGAGGAAGCGTCCCGGACGCCACGTTCCAGAAAACCGGTCCGTAGCTCCGATCGAGCTTTGTCTCAATGGGTTCGATGGCTGTAGGTAGAGGTAAGAGCCCTAAGAGACGGATGGGAGTGCTCTGAATAGATTATGGGATGGGGGTTTCGAGCGCCTCAACAGCTGCGAGCATGGTGATTATGATGCTAGCACTAAAGCTGGCCTGTATCTGCAACCTAACCGGTCGAGTGTTCTTGAACTATAGTCTCCGAGCTTGTGGTTCACGGTAACAGTCGTGGAAACAGATCTTAAGGGAGAGCCCAAGGAGATGAGCAGCGCAAAATCCTTGAAGAAAATGCATTTTGGCCACGAGACTCGCGCGAAAAAGCGTGAAAGTCTGAAAGTCTGTAGAAGAAAGTATGAAACGTAGAGCGATATGTGAGCTGCTCAGAGGAATCGACAGGTGGTAGCCCATCGACGTGACTCCCTACAGCTCTTCCATCTATTGATATCTGCCGCAACTTGGGGTTCAGTGTTACCGTACAATTCAAAAGTCGTTTAAGCTTGAATAAACAAACTGCTTCATCTGTAGGTCATCACAGCCCCGAGCCAATTGTACGACACACCATATCGTGTTCTCCGTCCGGAATTTATTCATCGGTTGAGGTCCGACCGCGAAGCTCAATGCGCTTAGGGTCGATCTCGTTGACTCACTCGTTCAAACCAACTATAAGTTATATCCCCGCCTTCTCTTCCCTCCCATTGCCTCTACGAAGAAACAAATAATAAACCTCCGCTGGACCAACAAGAAAGCCAAAATGGCAATGACTATCCAACAGCATCTCGCCGACCATCCACCTCCACCAGAGACACAGGATCCCTCCCAGAAAATCGAGTATCTGGACACGGTGGAGGCGTATGACAAGTGGGCTGAGGTATGCAGTGGGATCACCCATGGTCTCGTTTCTTGTCTTGCCAAAATACTACTTGTGTCGCGTTAACTGACAGTAAAATCAGATCTATGACACAGATGGAAACTTCCTTCTCCTACTAGACACCATCGAGATGCGCATGCTGCTCCCCCACTTCCTGGAGCGCGTGCGGGCCCGGTTCGGAACGGACCCGTCACCGCTGGTGGATTTGGGGTGTGGGACGGGGAGGAATACAATCCAGCTGCTGGATGCACTGTCTGCGCAGGATTGTGATAATAACGGCTTTGCCTCGACGGTTTTTGGTGTTGATGCGTCGCCGAAGATGTTGGGCGCTGCGCAGAGTGCGATTGATGCGTCGGTTGCCGCGAAGAAAACGGATCGACAAACAGAGGTCTCATTAGCGATCTTTGATCTATTGAACTCGGCCTCAAGCATCTCGCAACTCCCGTCCTCACTCCGCGACGGGGGAGCGGTGGGGGTGATATCCACGCTGGTGGTGGAGCATATCCCCGCGAAGGTATTCTTCGAAGCGGCATCCTCGATCATGAAGCCGGGGGCATATCTACTCGTCACGAACATGCATGCCGAGATGGGCAAGCGCAGCCAGGCCGGCTTCACGGACCCGGCTACTGGGGTGAAGATCCGGCCGACGAGTTATTGTCATTCTATCCCGGAAGTGCTGGCTGCGGCTGATGAGGCAGGATTCCAGGTTGAGGATTTGGTTGGGCAGGATGGTGACGGAGGCGTCTTGGTTAGGGATGTCGATCAGCGGCTGGGGGATCTATTAGGTGTCAGAGCGAAGAAGTGGGTTGGAGTGAAGGTGTGGTTTGGAGTATGTTTTAGCAAGAGACAGTGATAAGTGCATCAATATCAGATACTACAGAGTACAGGCTCATAATGAGAGTTCTATTTTGGGACAGACTCAGAGCTTTGAGTGAACATAATCTCAAACGAGCTAGCTCGATGAGAAACACTCTGAAATGAAGAGGTAAGCATATGGTCCAGTATAGAATGCGCCCTTTGCCATCCCCGGCAAAGCAGTGACTCAGTTGATAAATGCCCGGCACAGACACAATGTCAAAATAGCCAGGTGCACCAAACAAAACCGATGTCACTGGCGCCTTGGGGCCTATCTTCGGAGAAGTTGCCTTGGCGAGGGAAAACATATCAGAAACACATCAATGATGCCCGTATCGGATTCCTCTCATTGATCCCCTCTTTCTCTCAAACAAACCACGTCAAACGAGTCCCCTAGTCTTCTTGAGCTGTGGCTCTGAATCCCGTCGTAGTTCTGGCCGTGAGGCTGGGCTCCGGGGGTCGTATACTCGGACGAGTTGGCTTGCCCCACTGAAACCATCCCTTTTTTTGGGATGGACAGTTTGGACTGAGGTACCTAGGAAATGTTGGAGGTACTTTGTTTGGTCTGTCTGGTTGGGGGTTCGAGTCCCATTGACGGTCTCTGTTGTTTTTTTCTTCTTCTTCCTTTCTCTTGTCTAATGCGAGAGGCATGCCCTCCTTCCTGTTTGGGTAATACGCTCCAGATACATGCTACAGCAAAAAAATAGGGACGAATACAGCTAAAACAGCAGTAGAGGACAGATCATATAGCATGAAGATTGCAGAAGATAGATTCAGTTGGATATCACCGCCCGGGGGAAAATAGTTGCCGTATGATATACATTCACAAGGGTCGTGTGTCAAAAAATTCAAACCAGAGTATGTACAACAATATTCGCGCTAGAAAATAACATACATAACAAAAGAAAATAACAAAGACAGGCAGCCTAGGACGAAGGCTCATCAGGTGACCGCCGCTGCCCACTATTAATCTGCGCCGCAATCTGCGACTGGCGGAATCGCTCGAAGGATTCTGCATCCTGCTGCTGCGTGGCCCAGAGCTCATCAACGGTAGACCCGAGCTTCTCAAATGTATGGTCGGCTTTGTCGCCCTCGAACCTAGGCTGCTCGTCATGCAGACGTTCGAGCTTCTCCCGGAGTGCCGCAACGCGGGACTCGTCGTCCTCGCCGTCTTGATTTCTGAGTAAGTCGCGGCGCAGGTTCTGGCCGAGACGGTGCACGTGGCCTTCCTCGGAGGTCATGGCGCGCGAGTGCAGAGAGGTGATCGAGCTGGCGCGCGAGAGGCGGATGGCGTATTGGTCGGTTTCTTCATCGTCAATGGCGTTTTCATTGTCAAGGATACTGTTGTTCGCGTTGGCGGCGGCGCTAGTTTCGTCACCGGAGTGTTGGTCACCGGAATGCTGCGAGCTGGTGTCTGGGGCGATAGTTGCGGGTGGAGCTTGTGATGCAATGCGCGTTTCGGGATACTCATCTTCGAATCGCTGGATCATCCGGCGGAGCGTGAAGTCGAGGAATTGAAGACGTCCTGTAATCGAAGTGGGTTAGATATCAAATCCGATTCAAAACATTGCTGATACTTACTATAGTTTGCATCATTGCCAGCACGATCCTCACGAATCAAGGCAGATTGGATTCGGATTCGGATGTTGCGCGCCGATTCCAGGAGATTCTTCGACATGTCGCGCGGTTTCTTGGTGACAACGTCCCGAGACTTGGGTCGTCGAGGGGTCGTAGTGCCACTGCCCAAAGGAGAGTGACCTCCCAGGACATTAATACCATGTTGGTCTAGATTGCTTAGGCAGACGCCCAGTGCCTTCACGACACCTGTGCCGCCAATGACATAGTCTTCATCCGGGGCGGGGTCGTCCTCCGCTTCCAATGGTTCTTCGGAAACGGTTGCGTTGCCAACAATATGCTGTAGGATATCCGGTACGGGGACATCCCTGGCTGCCGAAGGGTCGATCGCATCAGACAGTTCTTCGGCAATGGCACCACCTTCCATGTTCCGGAGCGAATATGCCACAATCTGTGATGCCAAGGCTTTCACGACCTCGTTGTTCTCTGCGCTGGGGACGTCAATGTCCACTGCAATGATCGTCCGCGACACACGGACAGCCGCCATCATCGACGCGTAGACGGCGCAGGCCTCTTCCTGAGTGGCCGGGTCGGTAGCAGAAGCCAAAACACCGATCTGGGGGTTCTCCAAGATGTTCAAGTGGCAGAGACTGGGGCATTCAGGCAGAATCTCAGCCAGACTGATGACATGGTCGGGAGAAAGGTCGACATCGGCAAGATGAATACGCCTTAGCGAAGGCATCTTCGGCAGGAAACGACGGAATAATCCAAGAGCATGGGTCTGCGTCGAAAAGAGCTCAGGATTGTGCGAGAAGTCAATGAACCGGAGGTTGCGGAGCCGCGTTAGGGCTTGAAGCAGTGGGTAGATAGTTGCTGGCTCAAGAGAGCAATCTGCCAAACTCAAGGCATACAGAGACTGCTCGGCCTCAATAGCATCTGTCAGGAGATCGAAATCATCCTTGATAGGATTGCCTCCCAAGTCGAGGCCCTCGCACTGTCCAGCCTTGAGATACTCGATCACATGTTGCAGGCCTTCTCTCGTAAGGTCGTTATTGGCAAATCCTAGTCGTCGCAAACCCATACTAGTCGCCGCTTCGGAAATATTCTTGACGTCATCGGCAGAAGGTTTGCATTCACTGAGCAGCAGCTCTTCGAGATGGTCACCACCGAACCGTGCGGCCAGGGCATTGGCAAAGATAGTGCTGGCACTGAGGGCTGGATCGGGAGCCTGGCCCTCCACTACCGGACGTGTCTTGGGGAAACGAATGCCGGACAGATCGATGGCCTTCAAAGATTTGCAAAGGTGTATGAAAAGACTAATGTGGCGCCACCCCTCTCGGCCAATCTTTGGGTTATTCTTCAACGAGAGCTTCTCCACCACACCATATCGTTCATCATTAGCAACGACTGACTCCGGCCGTCGGGCTCGTCTCCGCCGATACCGCATCTGTTCGATAGTCTTGGTGGCTAACAAACCTGCGAGAATAGTCCGCGTAGACTCATCATTCAATGCGCAGTTCTCGAGGATGAGTTTGCGAACGGGAACTACTGCAAGCCAGTCGCTGAAGGTTGCGATATCTTGCGAAGTCATGGGGAAATTGCTGAGGTCCAGAGCCCCCACCGTTCCGGGAGACTCGGCCAGCGTCGACGAGGGCGAAGAGATCTCATCAACCACTCTTTTAAGGACAGGAGTCTCACGGAGCTGGCAGCACCGGCGATAGATGCGCACAGGGTCTGTAGTCGGGTGGCTTTGCGTTTTGCGTGGAACATCAGGCGTTGGTGTTCGCGGATCATCCTCATCCATCTCCGCGTCTAGCTGCAGCGGCACCGAGCCATTGGCAACAGCTTGTCTCCGCTTCTTTTCCTTTCGCTCTCGTCTCTCCTCTTCGGATCGCTTCTTCTTCTCTTGCTTTCTCGTTGGTTCCTTGCCCTCGCCGTTTGGCTTTGCATCGGGTTTTGGATCGCTTGAAGGGTTCGCGTTTTCAGTGGTGGCCGGGGAGTTCTTTTCAGCGATTGGAGCAGGGTTCGAAGGCTGGGCAGCCACAGGTTGGACAGCTGCATCAGCGCCAGTCTTAGCAGGAGTAGTGGTCGGGGGAGAGGTTTCCTTTTCAACCACAGCAGTCTCGGGATTCTTCAGAGCATCAGCTTCTCCCTTATCCTTGGTCTTGACATCGGCCTTTTTGGACTTCTGTGCGTGAGATTCCGGTAAAGGTCCTTGGCGTAGCTGATTCGTTGGAGGAGCGTCCTCGTCCGAGTCCCGATGAGACACACCTGCGATTTCCACATCGACACAAAAAGCTACACGATGGAGCTTCGCCTGGTTCAGATCCGCAATCTTGCATCGGTCTCGATTCGGATCCAGATTCAACACGCGCCGCTGGCATACTCCTCCGCCTGGCGGTAACTTAGGAAGCCCGCCTGAGTTGGAGGAGAATTTGCGCAACGCATTGTGCAAGAACGACGGACCCTTCGGCGAGGAGGAGATCGCGGGAGCACCAGAGTCATCTTTCTTCTGTAGCTCCTCCTCCTTGTCCTTTGGACCGGATGCTGCCCCGACCGAGTTGTAAGAGTCGAGAGGTGGAGTCGCCTTCGGACTGGCAGGGTTGCCTTTGAGACTGGACTGCGACGGCGGGGTCGAGCCAGACGAGAATTTCGAGCTCAAACTTGAGATCCACGAGTTCCGTCTTCCGATTTGTTTGGGGAGGCTCCGCTGCGTACTCGACGACGGGGTAGCGGGTTTTTGGTCTGCAGGTTTATCTTCCGGCTCTACCGCCTTTTCTTCTGGAATCGAATCATTCTGCAGAGTTCCTTTCGTCTGCTGCTCCGAAGACGGGGACCGCTGGGCGGACGCTGGGCGCGCCGGGCTACTGTTTGATCGGGATCTCCGGTGCGATTTGTCTGACTTGGTGGTGGTCGCAGTGTTTCCATCCTCGCTAGTCTTGTCGCTGACCGTCGAGGAGACTGATTTGGTGCGAGAGAGATTATCTGAACCAGCCTGTTAGATGTGATCCGGCGTATCCGGGGGAAGAAGCGTAGCTGGTGCATATCCCAGCGGGACCATCCCAGGAAATGCAATGGACTTGCCTTTTTGCGAATGATGCAGCCAGCTCACATCCACGGTTTGAGCACCCTCCATTTTGGACATCCTAGCAATAATAGCACCGGCTCGACTGTGTATATAGTGGGGGGGTGGTTGCCAGCTGCGCGCTGGGTTCGGGGGCTGTCTGGGTACGTCTAGATCGATGGGCGCATAGTCGGCTGATCGTTCAGTGTCCACAGAAACCCGAAGTTATCGTCTCGTTTCGGATCGGGTGAGATTGCACCAGAAGAGGAGGATCGCCGCGGGGCCCCGCGACGTCACAGAAGGGCAAGAAGTTGGTGGGCAGTTTTGTCGCACACTGCTACAGATGATCGTGATGCGGGGGTCTCATAATGAATGGGCGAAGCAGAGCAGACATCATGATGATGGGGGGAGCGAGAAAAGAAGGGAGAGAGTCAAGTCGCCGACGCTAGATCAAGACGACCAAGCAGTGAGTGGAGGTGACATAATCGACGAGGCACGTGAGGGATGGGATCCACGGGCATTATTCTGGAGAGTTACATAACTATTGGAGCAGAGCTTTGGGTCTAAAGAATAGTTGCCTCTTAGGTTGCAGGGGATAGGCCCTCGCAAGCCAGTCGCCTGTATTGACCCTCTCCGGTAGACTGGAGAAGGTGGGGGGCCGAACCGTACGGGAGTTGAGGATCGGCCTTCCGGGGGGGGGAGGGGAGAAAAAACCGGGTATCCCTTTTAAACGAAAAATACAAAGCCCCAACGCCTCCCAGTGTAAGATAGAACGCCGCACAGGATGCAATAATAAGGGGTGCGAGGAAAGACGCAGAGAGCCACCCCAAAAACAATCATTCCCTTTACTCGGAGCTCGACGGAACATCCTTCAGGACTTCCCAGCCGTACTCTTCCTCCGGTTTCTCCGGGTCCATGCCGAGGGCACTACGGTAGGCGCGGACCTCGTTCTGCAGACCCGCCACGATCCGGACGGGCAGCTCCTCTTCCTCCGACCGCAGGCGATGCGCCTGGCGGATCATCTCGGAGCACTTCATGGTCTGCGCATGCCAGTAGTCCCGGTCCAGTCGGCTCTCCAGGTGGGCATCCCGCTCGGCCTGGAGCAGGCTGTTATAGTGGCCCTTCTGGTATAGGAAATGCATGTTGTTGTTCTGGCAGTAGTTGCGGATCTGCTCCACCATCGTGCCCAGGCCGGCTTCGTAGTCGCCAATCAACTTGGTGTTCTCGATCTGTTCGCGACGCAGCTCTTCAATGAGACGCTTCTCCTTGGTGAGAACGCGTTCGAGTTCCGAGATCCGGGCGGCGGAGATTTCACCGTTCATCTGCTGCACTGCGGCGCTTGCATTCTCCGCGGTGCCGTGTTTCTGGATTCGGGTTAGTGGCGTCGTGGGTTTTGTGGGGGAAAGCATATCACCGACCATGATATCCTCCGCGCTCGAAACAATGTTCTTAGTGACCTCCCGGTTGTTCTTCAAGACCTCGCTCAATTCCAACACCATCTCGTACAAGTGATGCAGATCCATCTGGTGGCCGGCGTTCATGGGCATGCCCGTCGTAATGGCAGCCATGCCACCGCCGTTGACCTGAGCCGACGGGTGTGCCAGGGCAGGTGACATGCCCTGGCGAGGCATATTGGCCATGTTGGCACCGGGGGAGCTGTCGTAACTGGCGAACATGTTGGAGCCAGGGCTGTTGCCAGCCATCCCAGGCCCGCTGCTCATCGACATGTCGGCGAGGGCAAAGGCACGATTCAATTCGTCAAGCTGAGGGTCCAAGGGGTTAATCCGCGAGGGGCCGCTATCCTCGTCGTACCAGGAGACGTGGTTCTCGACGCCCAAGACCTCCTTCTGGAACTTCTCCAGGTCACGGCGAGTCACGTGGGTGGAACGACGGCGGTGCCCACGGGCGTAGGATGCCTTGGACGCGGAAGAAGAACTGCCCTCGATGATGGCGGATGCGCACTCGGGGCAGGCAGCGTGCGCGGTGTCGTGGAGATGATGCGAGAGTGCGACCGAGCTGGACGACGGGGTCGGGTCCGCCCACTTCGGGTTAGTCCCCGGAGCCTCGGCGCCCACGCTCCGTTGCTCGCTGCGCTGCTCCAGGTCCATGAACGAACACCAAACACAGTGATGGTGGTTTAAAATCCAAAAGACTCGCTGCTCATCGTGGCCAGTGGTCTAGGGGTGAGCCAAAATGTTTTCCGACCGCTGTGCACGACGGGGACCGCAGGGTGTAGGCGTAATCGACTCTTGGACGGGAAAGAAAAAACGAATCGGGCCATGTCGCAATGGATTGTCTTCTTGCCTGGCCCAGTTTCTGCAGGCACAGTCGACCGGTGCCTGCCTGTCCTGACACTCTACGGCAGGTGCCGTCCCATCCTCTACAGCGACGTACGCGGATTGGCTATGACGAGTAGTATACACAGTGACCTAGATTTCCTTCCTTGTTATTCGTTCAGTCATGATGTATGATCCTACGTATCCTACAACGCCTCCAGTCTCCGATCCGATCCCGGAAGCGAGTAATCGGGTGGACTCTCAACTCCTCTGCCACTTTTCTGCTGCTGTGCAATTCGCCCTCCCACTCGGGCCACCAGCATGCGCATCTTCTCCAGTTCCTGCACCAGTTCCCCGTCCCGGGTGACCAGGTTCGGCTGGATATTCTTCTGCGGGTCCTGGAACGGCTCCAGTAATTGCTGCAGGTGCTGCAGTTGGTCTAGGCGCCGTCGCTGCTGCTGTCGTTGGTCGTCGAGCGCAATGAGGCGCTCCCGGAGCTGCTGGAATCTGTTACACACCACCATGGTCAGACAGGTGGAACTTCAATGGGAGCATATGCGGGAGGGGTTGCAGTCTGACCGTGTCTTATCCTCGTCGCTGGCCCCCGGCGTTTCGAGTTCCATGGGCAAGTTGGTGATGTTTCTAGGCAGTTCGAGTTAGGATGTACCCACGCAGACAGTCGACCGGTGTCTCACATATGGCTGGACAGGTCCACTGTCTTTTCAATGCCCTTCGCAAAGGCATTCTGGCTACGCGCTTCTTGACTGACGGATGACCAGTACAGACTGGCAATCTGCTGCGCGATATGGTGTATGGCCTGGGAGGAGTAAACAAAGCGGTTGTGTTGTTTTGCAGCGGCGTTGACTGGAGCCGAGTTAGTCGCGTAGACTCTTCCGTGGTGACACAGCAACCAAAAATCAACAGAGTATCAGAAATCATCTCACCTTTGTGCAGGACGTCTTCCACCACCTTGTCGCTCAGGTCGCCCTCGTCGGTGTCCACAGCATAGTTCCTCCAGTCTTCTGGCAGATCCAGGTTCTCAGAGAGGATGCGGACCTGGCTCCATATGAATGCCGATTTCAGCTCGGATATTGTTCGTGTCGAGTCCATCTGCGGCCATGTAATGGAACAAACCCGAGTCTCGCGCGCCGCTCTTCTGCCGCGCGCTCTTATCATCACGTGACGCGCTCATACTGGAGACGGGCATACAGTCGAGGGCCCTTTCATGGAAACAATTCGGAGGAATATCATTCCAAAATTGAAATGGATACTCCGAAAGCCATTCTCTTTGATCCCCTCCGTCCAATTTCATTATGGCGACTTCCTCGGTGGTTGGCTGTTCCCTTGCACAGTACCTCGGCAATCTGGCGGCTTAAAGTCCATCCTTCTCCGCAGACCCCAACCATCGTTAATTCACATCACTTCCACACAAACAACATGGCAGAGACCAAGCGGCCGGTGGGCCTTCTCTTCGACATTGGCGGAGTTTGTGTACGCTAGGCCCGTGACTTCCATAAGAAACCTTGCTGATAGATTGGCAGGTCGTCTCCCCATTCCAGGCTATCCTCGACTACGAGCTGTCGAAGAACATTCCTCCGGGATGGGTCAATTTCAGTATTTCCCGAACCTCGCCGCACGGTAGCTGGCATCAGCTGGAACGAGGCGAGATCCCCATGGACGCCAACTTCTTCGCCGCATTCAACAGAGACCTGCGGAACCCCGACCTGTGGAAGCAGTTTCACGAGTGGCTCGCGAATAAAAAAGACCAACCGCCCCCGGATCGGACGCCTCCATTGCCCGAGGTCGACGCCGAATGGCTCTTCTGGGAGATGATGCGGATCTCACGCACTCCCGACTCGTACATGTACCCCGCGCTGAAGAAGCTAAGAGCGTCGGGTCAGTTCGTGATGGGGGCTTTGTCGAATACGACCAAGTTTCCCGAGGGGCATCCGTACACGAAGGATGTGTCCGGCGTCAAGTCGCAGTTTGATTTTTTCATCTCGTCGGCGCATACCGGTCTGCGCAAGCCAGACCCGAAGATCTACCAGGTCGCGATCCAGGAGATGGATGCCGAGGCGAAGAAACGGGGGTTTTCGGGGGTGAACCCGGCGGATATTGTCTTCCTGGATGATATAGGAGAGAACCTCAAGGCCGCCAAGAAGGCTGGGATACGCACTCTCAAGGTGACGCTGGGCAAGACAGACGAGGCCGTGCGGGAGCTGGAGAAGATCACGGGTTTGCAGCTGCTAGAGGCGGACAAGGCAAGGCTCTAGGATCCAGGGGGATAGAAAGGACCATTCAATCGGTCGCATCCAGCGAACATGCCATCCAGACAGACACAAGCGTAGATCTACACCGCTCGCTGATAAGCCTTATCAAGTCTTATCTTATCTCCTATCGATAAGACAGTCGTGGCCAACCGCACTGGCGAGCGCGGGATGCAGGCCAGGCTAAGCGAATCCCCCACAAAGACGAGACAGACTCTCGCTTTTTTCCTCTTCTTTTTTGTCCACCATCTCTGTCTTGAATCAAGCACTCCGTCGACAACCGTCACAATGGTGAGTCCAACTGCTCCAGCAGATGGATGAATAATTCCATTCTGCTTTTCCTGGAAGCAAATTTTTTTTTTCTTCCATTTCCCTCCCGTCCGGGTTATGCAAGATGCTTCGGTGGTTCTGAAGCGCAAATTGCTGACTCGTTTTCCCTCCATGTAGCCTTTCACCAAGACCGTCAAGAGCGACGCCTACTTCAGGTAAGAAAGAAAATTCTCTGGTGTTCATCAATCGCTTTTTTGGCTAATATCCATCCAGTCGCTACCAGACTAAGTACCGCCGCCGCCGCGAGGGCAAGACCGACTACTATGCCCGCAAGCGCCTGATCACCCAGGCCAAGAACAAGTACAATGCGCCCAAGTACCGCATGGTCGTCCGCTTCACCAACCGCGACATCATCACCCAGATCGTCTACTCCGAGATCTCCGGTGACAAGGTCTTCGCCTCGGCCTACGCCCACGAGCTGAAGCGCTACGGCATCACCCAGGGTCTGACCAACTGGTCCGCTGCCTACGCCACCGGTCTGCTGCTGGCCCGCCGCACCCTCAAGAAGCTGGGTCTGGACGAGGACTTCAAGGGTGTCGAGGAGGCCGATGGTGAGTACACTCTCACCGAGGCCGCCGAGACCGATGACGGCGAGCGCCGCCCCTTCAAGGCTTTCCTTGATGTTGGTCTGGTCCGCACCTCCTCCGGTGCCCGTGTCTTCGGTGCCATGAAGGGTGCCTCGGACGGTGGTATCTTCATCCCCCACTCCGAGAAGCGTTTCCCCGGTTTCGACATCGAGACCGAGGAGCTGGATGCCGACACCCTCCGCAACTACATCTTCGGTGGCCACGTCTCTGAGTACATGGAGACCCTTGCCGACGAGGATGAGGAGCGTTTCAAGTCCCAGTTCACCAAGTACGTCGAGGAGGAGATCGACGCCGGTGACCTCGAGGAGATCTACCAGGAGGCCCACAAGGCCATCCGCGAGGACCCCTTCAAGAAGGATGAGGACGAGGAGCCCAAGAAGTCCAAGGATGAGTGGAAGGCCGAGGCCAAGAAGTACAAGGTCCCCAAGCTCTCCCACGCCCAGCGCAAGGCTCGCGTCCAGGAGAAGATCCGCGAGCTCGCTGCTTAAGCGGATCGCACCAAAAGCTTTTTCTCAAAACTTTCTCTCTGTGTGTGTGTGTGTTGGGGGGGGACCAAGGCTTGGCCTTGTCGGCGTTTCTTTCAGATGTAGATTGATGGATCATGAATACCTCATTGTTGTTACTCTTTTTCTCGGAGCAAATTAGTTTCTCAAGGCAATTTCGTTTCCCACTTCTTATCTGCTCCGCTGAATGTCCATCAATTCCATTCCCTCACGCGCTTGCATCCTCTTCTTGTAGACATGAGGTCGTAGTATAACTAACTACCCAGGTCTTGGACCTTCGTTCAATTCGAATGACAACACGTGACTGATGCCCAACAGTCCATGTTCAACTTCATCCTCGACACAACACTCAAAGAATCAGCGCAATGCATATACGCGCCGCCTCACGATGAGAGTATACCTCATCCGCCACGCCGAAACAATCCACAATGTAGGACAAGCATGGTAAGACCCACCGGCTCATAGTTGACTACTGCTCCAAGTGCTGATTCAAGAGGTATGTAGGGCCGGAACCACCGACTCAGCACTGACGAACCATGGAGTCCTGCAAATAGAACTCCTGGCGCGGCATTTTGCCGCGCAGTCGGTTAATTTCAGCGCGGTGTTTGCATCCGATCTGAGCAGAGCACGTCTGACAGCAGAAGGCATCTGTCGTCTGCAACCACCCGCACAGTCGTCGGTGACGCCCATCCTAACTCGGGATCTGCGAGAAAGAGATTTCGGGTCGTTGGAGGGAATATCCTGGAACTCTTCCCATTCTTTGAGCGGCTCCGCCTCCTCGTCATCAGCAGCAGCGCAGACCGAATTCGAGTCTCACATCTCAATGACACAGAGAGCAAATTCCTTTCTCGGCGACCATCTCCTTCCACTCCTTCTTGACGAACAGGACCCGAATCACGAACAGGAAGTCGCCATCGTAGCACACGGAATCATCCTGCGCGTGTTATGGAGCTGTCTCGCTGGACTCTTCAATCCCATGGAAGTCCATATCGCTCCGGGTGCAGCGTTGCGCCATGGGAGTGAGATAGCTGTGAACCCTGTCTGGTCAAATACGGGGTTCATGGCGGTGCATATTCAGCCCATTATGATGACGCCGGGGGTCGCGACGCCAGTATTACCATCATGGGACTTGCACCAGCCACTGAGGTCTGGAAACAGCAGGGTTGACGATGTGACTGTACCAGCCCCTCTCGAGAATGCAGTTTCACGAAGCTCTGACTCAGACGAGGCTCTCTTGCAAGGCTGGAGAATAACTGTCGTGGCCGTGGACAGCAGAACGCATCTTAGCGGACTGCACCGAACTCGTGGTGGGATCGGGAGTTCTGTGCATGATTCGCGTCAGAAGAGAATCGACCAATTTTTCAAATAAATGGACAGAAAAGATTACGAAAGGTAGATTTAGTGAGTGAGTGAGTGAGCTTGATAAACTTGCGAGAAGCCATAGCGGAACGGAGTCCTTGCGTTGTTGTTGTTGTTGTTGTTGTTGTTGTTGTTGTTGTTGTTGTTGTTGTTGTTGTTGTTGTTGTTGTTGTTGTTGTTGTTGTTGATATTGGCCTCGTGGTTGGTCCAGGCCAACTGTCTAGCCGGGATCACTCTTCTCCTACCTGGGTATATAACCCATTATAATGGGGGGAAACTAAAGAACCAGCGAGCCTGATGGTGAAGCGGTGTGTCATCTCTACATACTGAGAGTAATCCGGTTATCACTTTCGGGGGAGCAACAAGGGCCTGCCAGCCCCCTGTGACAGGTGTGATTGGTTTCTTTTTGCAGGCCGGGGGTTCAAACCCAGGATGTCCTCTGTTATTATTTGCTTCTTCTTACCTTTCTCTCCGCCCTCTCACATTCTTGGTCAGTATAATGTATGCCCGAGATGTCACCGGCACCTTCCTTTTTGGGATATCACTTAGTCAATACTCACTCTAGCTGTATAGCTAGTTACTCGATCCGTGCTTGGGCCGTGTACAAGCAGTACCAATTATAGACACTTTCAATAGTCAAAGATCGAAAGGCATGGTATTCAATAAGGATATAGATACAAATATAAACACAGATATAATCACAGATATAATCACAAATATAATCACAAATATAATCACAAATATAATCACAATATGGAAACGCGTCTGTTATACAACACCCAGGCCAAATCGTATGAACGGCCATAGTCAAGTCCATAACTGGCCATTAGTCACGCGTTCCAGTAGCCTCAGGCATAGTATCGGGAACCTCATTTGCAGAGTCCAAAACATGCGAAGACGTCGGAGCTTGCGCCTCATATCCCTTATCATCAAACGAGCCACGCATCACAGCCGGATCAGCCGGGAAGACAAACTTGGCGCTCTTCCACGGCTTCACTTTCATGAGATACATAGTATCAATTTCCTCAAGTGTCCGACCCTGGCCCTCGATGACAGCGAAGTAGACCAGTCCCGCCGCGAGGAAGAGGCATCCAGCGAAGACGTAACCAAACCGGAAATCAATGGCACTGACAATGAACGGAGTGAAAAAGGCGAGCAGAAAGTTCCAGAGCCAGTTCGATGCTGTGGCGAGGGACATCGCGCGTGCGCGGTACTGCGATGGATACAGCTCCGCAATGATTGTCCATACCATCGGACCCCAGGTACTGGCAAACCCGAGAATAAACAGACAGGCAAATACTACCATGGCCACGCCGGCGGACTTGGTGTTTTGTGGATGTTCGCGGTCGAGCGCGAAGTGGCCTACCGAAGCGAAGACTATGAAGCAGATGAACATCCATAGTGCTCCGGTAATTAGAGATCGGCGTCGACCATAGTTTTCAATCAGGTATAGACCAAGGAAGGTCGTGCCGAAGTTCACCCCGCCTAGAATCATCTGGGTTACGTAGCTATTCTGGATTCCGGCGCCTTGGAAGACCGTGGTTCCCTGTAGAGAGATCAGTTGGTTACCTTTCCTTTTTTTTGTAAGGATAGTCAGGTACATACGTAGTAGAAGAAGTAGTTGGCGCCTGTAAGCTGCTGGAGAGCCTGCAGAGCAACACCAACAGCTACACGGTATCCCATGCGTGGAGCACGGAAGAGCTGGACCCATGTAACCTGACCATTGCGGACTTCTTGTTCATACTTTTCCCTAATCTCATCAAACTCAATCTTGAGCATACGATGGTTCGAAGGCACGCCGTAAATCTTGGACAGTGTGTTTACAGCTTTGTCGACCTTTCCGTGGCGGTAATCGTACCGAGGGCTCTCCGGGAACAAAGACATGCCGACACCAAGAATGACGGCCCAGACGTAGGTAATTCCCATTGGAATCCGCCACGACGAGGGGTCTAGCCGAGCTTCGGTTCCGAAGTTGATACAGTTGGCAACGAAAATCCCTAGAGTGATGAAGAGCTGGTAGGTGCTGGCAGACGTGAGTTTTAATACATCGCATATCGAGAGGCTCTGCATACCTGATCAAAGTTCCTCGAATGTGTCTCGGTCCAGCCTCGGCTTGATACATGGGCACTAGCAAGGATACTGCCCCAACTCCAAGGCCAGCGATCAAACGGCCCACGGCAACCTGATACCACTTTCCAAATGGCGACGAGATTTGGACTGTGACACCAACGCAAACCATCAAACACCAACCAGAGATGGACCACTTGCGCCCGATGCGGTCCGCAATAGGTGCAGCAATTAGGGCGCCGATCAAGGTACCAATAGATAGCTATAAGTCGTGTCAGAAATATGCGGCAGCCAGTAGGGAATTAAACTCACCAGTCCAACAATTAGACCAGCTCGTACGTTAGTAAAATGGTGGGTAGTACCCGGGGTAGTACCCGGACCTGGCTCGCCATAGCGCAACAGGAAGTTATTCATCTCCAGGAAGCCGGAGATCTGGCCGGTATCGTAGCCGAAGAGGAAGCCGCCCATGGAGACAAAGAGTCCCATGACGAGAGAGCGCCACGTGAAAAGAGGGATTTTCGTGTCGACGAGACCCCCTGCTAGTTTCTCATGGTCGTTGGTGGAAACAGACTCCCGAGGTACTTCCTCACTGTTGTTTTGGTCTTGCGGCTCCTCGACCCGCTTGGATTTTTTAAACATGATGGTCGGTTGGAGTACACTCGTAGAGGTGTGACAGAGCGAATATGGGGATCTTGTTCAAATCGGACGGTCATGCGACAGCCGGGAGTGTCTTTATAAGCCCCACGACCACTGGGGGTCTAGAGCTGGGGATGCTGCGCGTGGTCACGCAGATTTCGGTCTTTCAGCCTCATAGGGAATTGATGACTCGTTGACTGAAAGCACTCAGTAGGCGCAGTCGACGGCCATCTCCGTGAGAATGACAGAATCCGGGGAAGTGGGGGACTCTGCAGACCAGTTCTCTCGACACATCCGTGGATCCCGAGGACCCAGACTCCATGGCCACATGAATCCGTCCTGTTCGGGACAACCTCATTCTTGGACCGCGAATCATGATTCAGGAAACTGACAAACCTCAACAACTGTCAGTGGAAGTGATGATATAGGTGGCAAATTTGCGGGTGGATCCCCGAGTCGCTACCGAACATCCGGCCGAAGAGGTGGTGACAATGGCTAGTAAGACCGGTGCATATTGCGGAGATAGATTCGAGAACGGACGCCACGAGCGCTGACGCCACGAACGGTAGTTAGTTACGTGGTGGCACTAATGAGCCTCAGGTGATGATGCCTCAGGCAGCAAGGCCGCCAATGTCAACCACTTATTGTTAGTCCTCCAAAAAGTAACTTGACTAAGTTATGGACTGATGTAGTCGCACTGACCTAGTCGCACCCAGAAGATGTTTACATGGGCTGGATACACCGATTGAAGTACTCAGGCTCAAGTCACCGAATGTGCTCTTGATTCCTTGTTTATTGTTCACTCAGTTACGAACGCCATTGTTCATATGCCCGTTCGATGCGCTGTTTCATTCATACTCGCACAATATATATATACCATACATTCATCCAAACATCAAATCATTTATGTGAGATGCATATCCACAAAAAATGTCAAGGAGGGCCTGTTTCCTGTTTCCTTAGGGATCAACGAATGACGAAGATCATTTCCAAAGCGAACGGTGAGGAGGTCTTCAAGGATAAATCAATGGCAAGGATAATATCCCAAAATGAATGGCGAGAAAGGTCTGCTTCCTCAGGAATAAACAGATGACGACAAACATATCCAAAACGAACGAAGAGAAAGGCCTGCTTCCTCAAGGATTATGATCGACTATCGCAAACCCCTAATCGAGCCCTGCAGCTTCGCGTCTCGTCATGTTGGTAGACGTGCCAACATCAAAGTAACAGATAGCACTCAGATCAAACTGGAAAGGCGCAAAGCCCGAGACATGGCCGCAGTAAGGCTCGCTATTCTGGCTGTTATAGTCATAGCCATTGTACGTAAATTCGATGCTGCAGCCTGATGAGCCGGCAATGGGGTCCCAGCATCCAGTGACATTGGTTGCGGAGCTGAGACCGCCGCCGGAGAAGATACAGTTAGAGCAGAATGACGACGACGACGTGCAGGCGTCAGGGGCGATTTGAGTGCCCTGGGCATTGAAGAGCATGTTGTCATAGAAATAGCTGGAGCCGCCTTCGCCCTGGCCGCCGTCTCCGCCAGGTTGGGGGAGTGTAACTCCTTCGCACTGCAACACAAACTGGGAGTTGCCAGATTCGTCGCTCGGGTCACGTTTGGCCGGTTTGGTGAGTGATGAGAGAGGGATGGCAGTCACCGTGGTCAGACTGGCGAGGGCTGAGAGAACAATGGAGAGCTTCATGACGGTAGTAGCAAATGAGCAAAGTGAAAGTAAGTGTCTTGGTATTTGATGGTCAGGATAATTTGAAGACGATGATTTGGATATTGATTCAAGCTTGGGGTTTCGCTTGCCTTTATTTCTACAGTAGTCCCACGAGATTTACACCCTACATGAACTCATAGATGGGTCCTTGTGTTTGGCCCCCATCGATATTGTAGACTGTGCTAGTTTCATTGCTCCCAGGTAGACTCTCGTTTAGTTGAAACAAGCGGCGGAGTCTGGGGATCTATGCCCACCCAAGGCACGTGGAAACGATAGTGGCAGCGCTAGCTCATGGCTAGCGTGTCTGGTTGTTCTCTAATGCCGTGATGTTGCTTGATCTGCACCTTAAAATCTGGTTCATAACATCATTGTGTTGCATTGATAGTCTGAAGAGAGGTGGGTATCCAATCCGCAGTGGCTCGCCCCCATGGCGATGATGTATAAATTTTGATGCTTGATCGATCTTCCCACGTGTGGAGGATGCAGATAACTTGCAACCGCGACTCCAGGGGTCTGGACATGGCCAATTAATATAGAGAGGCCTCCACATCTTGCACATCGCTTGTTTCAGGATTGGGATCTGGGAAGAAAAAGAAAGTATGGAATTGCTGATCTTTTCATCACATTACGCTGCAGACCAATTTTCTAGGTCTTATCTATCTTAGCTACTGCGGCGGCAATAAGAATTGTGATAAAACGAAGGTACACTCTGTAGAGTGTAGACCTTAGGACCCCATACACAATTAAACAATTCAAACTACGTAATGGAATCCCCATAAATATGAGCGGAGTCTCTTGCATAGCCTCGTATACCTCGTGTAGATCGGCTACACGAAGATCATCGGCAAGTGGCAAAGCTGCAGGGGCCACATCCTTGAAGCTTAGTTTCGTGCCCCTCTTCCTTCGTTAGATAAAGCCGTGCACCTCTGAGATCTGGGGTGTGGGTCCCAAGGCATACCGAATGCGATAAAGATACGGGGATGCGCGAGAGGTGAAACTAGCCCCCAAATGGAACATCGTCATCAAACCCACCAGACCCTAATCTTCCTCATCGAGGGCTATAGCGACCCGGGTGTTCAGGTACAGATATCGAGGGATGCGATCATAGGAACGAATATGTATGATTCAGCTGCGCAAAAACGCGTGATAAGAATTGTGGAACTCGGAAGTTGATTGAATCAGTATGGTGTTGTGAGAAAGACCAACCCCCAACCATGGGCGAAGATACGGGCCCGCATTGCGACCAGAAACACATCTTACATATACCTGGTAGTAGCCAGTCATTGAGTAGTTCTCCTAGACAACACCTCGAAAATGTCTAGTCAATTTCACGTTGCCGAAGAATCCTGGGGCCACCACTACAAGGTAATCGCATCCGACGGCGAGGGCGGAAAGCGGCATTTCTTCATCGAGAACTCACCCTACACGCCCAAGAAACCAGATCTGATTATCCACGATGGTACCGAGATCGATGGCCCGACCATCGGACTCGCCAAGTTTCGGCGCTTCACATCAAACTGCGACATTCGATTAGATGGTGCCGGTGAATGGATGTCTCTGGCAAAAAAAGGCGTGGTGGCGCCAAGTTATACATTCCAGATCCCCCTCCATGGCCAGATGACGCATCTCGCCTGGAAAAAGACCCGTTCGATGGGGAGTTTCTATGGGCCTTATGGGAATCATAAGCTTGTCGATGAGCAGAGCCAGGATGTTCTGGCAGTGTTTTCGTCAAATGGCGATTCATTGGTTACGGGGCATTTGGATATGTATGGGGACTATGGCGAATCTTTTGATCGGATGGCGCTTTTGACTGCGCTGGCTGTGCGAGAACGATCAAGGCGGCAGACTACGAGGTCGGCTCGTGTTGGGCATGAGAATGTTTATACCACGGGAGCATGTGGTGCTGGTGCTGGTGGCGGCGCTTGTTAAATGAATGAATCATGACAATATTAAATGTATGTTATCCTTGATTTAGTTGTATGTTTCAATCAATGTTATGTACACTTTTCCCATCGATATAGAGATAGATCACCTCATGCATCTCATCACCTTTTCTTCTTCCCCTTTCTAACAACCTTTCCTTAACCACTGATATCATCACCGTCAGCGTCGTAGCCGTTAGCGCGACCGTCGATCCAGCCGAAGCATAGGGCCGTTTCCACTGCTTCGGCGGCAGATACAGATTTGATGCTGGAGGCCTTTTTAGCAATCTCAAGATGGAATCCTGGTGTGGTGGTATGCTCGCGCTCGAGAAATGATTCTAGGTCTTGGGCTGTGCGGAAGTATGTTGGGAGATCTGATGGGGGTGGCTTTGGCTTGCAGACATTGAAAGCAATGACGTTGGAGAGGTGGAGTATCTAGTGGCTACAGCAGATTATATTTTGCAGATGAAGCGATACTTTTGCATATGAACGAGTGGTAGTTGCAAAAAACAAAGCTGAACAGGCAGACCCCAACTTTGCCTGTTGTTGATAGTATCACATGACAAAACACAGCGAGGAACGTAGAAGCTGTTAAACTCGTGGCCTGAGCAGAAAGGAAACCAAAAACTACCTAATTCATGCCTAGGAATAAAGTAGAGACATAATCGCAATGAGCGAAGGTCGTAATAGTATTTCCAAACACACATCTCCAAAGAATGAGAGACATAAACAATTCCAGCGCCTCGTAGGTATCATCGTAAGTTAAGAAAAAAAAAGATAAAAAAAAAGATACAAAGAATCATCAGGCGGCCAGCCGCCTATCCCAGCCATTGGTCAGGGAATACTCATCCATCTCCTCCTCGGCGGGTATCGCCAGGCCACGGAACGGATCCATCAAATTCATGTCATCAGGATGCACCTGGGCATCCACAAATGAGGTATGGTGGTCATCCGTACTTCCCAGGCTTTCGCCGGAGTAGCTGAGCACACTCTGTGTAGCATTCTCTTGGTTCAGGGGAATGTCACCACTGCTCGCAGACCAAGCCTCTGGTGATAGGACGTGCATAGCACCCATTGTAGGAGGGATGGCGAGCGTTTCCTCTGGTGGTTTCTGGTTGCATTCAGCTGTAATGGATGCGAATGGCCCAGGATCTTCGCCACATTCTTTGCCGCCATATATTCCAGTGAAGATGTTGGAGTAGCCACGATCCATGTCGCTGAGGACGTACTCCCAGTCGGCCATTGCAATTGCACCATTCGCTAAGTCTGAAGAGGTGCTACCAGAGAGTGTCCTTGGATCGTCATACCCCATGGATGAGAGCCGGGGATCAGAGGCAAGGTCCAGAGGGGAATGAGTCTTGTTGGAAAGATATTGAGGAGTTGCCAGTTGGTCAGGCTGCGCGAGAGGCAGGCTGGCCCAGCTAGGAGATCGGAGGTTCTGTGGAGCGAGCGGAGGAGTAGCGCCGGAGATGGTATTCCGACGAGATGCAGTGTTTTC
This sequence comes from Penicillium psychrofluorescens, assembly GCF_964197705.1. Classification (NCBI taxonomy): domain Eukaryota; kingdom Fungi; phylum Ascomycota; class Eurotiomycetes; order Eurotiales; family Aspergillaceae; genus Penicillium; species Penicillium psychrofluorescens. The sequence goes on along the minus strand of NC_133442.1, from coordinate 578,237 downwards.
TTTAGGCTGGTCACGTTTGGCGCCAGGCGGGAGGCGGGACTTCAAGGACTGTAATTGTTTCTTGGGAGACCTGCTAGGTTTGTATGTCGGAGCTCCCATCTCCTGTGACTGCTTCCTTGATTTTCCACCGTCCAAAGAGACTAGGGTGTTGGCCAGTATAGAGAATTCCGCTGTAGCTGCAGTAGATTCCGGCTCAAGCTGCTCTAGGACGTTGGCGAGTAGCTTCTGGCTTTCCTTTGCTAGTTTGCTATCACGCTTCAGGCCCAATGTCTGCCATAGGAGTCCGAGTCCGGAAACAAAGACTAGCTCTCTTCGGTTGATGGTAACGGAAAGACATAGTCGTCGTTCATCCAGAAGTTGCAAGATCTGAATCATATGCTTGGCTGAATCGGATAGCGCCAGAACGGACGGAGAGCGCAGGTGCTCTTCGGCAGAACAAATAGCAGGTCGATGAATCAAAGAACGGATGAAGTAATATACAAGAGACTAAGAAGGGTTAGTACTAAAAGCCACGATAAAGCATTAATTTCGCACTCACCAAAAGCGGTGACCGGCTACTCGTGACATTCGTGCTGGGCTTGTCCTGTGTAAACTCCAGACGGAGATGGGGAGACAGGTTGTAAAGCCATTCGTCCAGTTCCCCTGCCAGAGCGCGTATCTTTACGATAGAAACGTCGTAGCTGGACTTCGAAGAGAACAGTTGCTCTAAAGCTTTAGTCAAAATCCTCGTCGCTCCAAAAAGAGCAATAGCACTAGAGATGCGGGTGGATTCTCCCGGGAGGGCCGGCAGGAAACCAGTTTCAGTCACATTCTCGTCATCCACATCAACGGGATATTCAGTCTGGATGTCCTCCTCGCGAAAGAGGACAGGAATTCCGGTCAGAGCTGAACAGAAACGGTCCAACACATATTGACACCAAAACACTTTTTTGCGGGTCTCACCCTCAAGGGGGCTAAGCGCTAGGTTTTCCTGTGGTTCGTAGAGACCCAGCTGATGACAGATATCCACCGCTAGAGCACGGTAGCGAAGCAGGCTGCGGTAGTCACTCTTGGTGATGCAATACATCTGAGCCAGAACGAAGCATTGCAGGGACAAGATCGAGGTATCGCCGGCAAACGAATCGAGCTGTGACGACCAGTTTTCTTCAAAGAAAGCCGGGTCCTGGTTGGTTCTCGACCTTGACGACAGAGCGGCAATGCCAAAGATCAAATTTAGTTGTGCCATTGTACGAGCATCACTCTGCAGCGACTCCGTATTTAACAGGTATTGTTCGTAGGCCTTCAATATAGTCGGGCGGTGTACAACGGGGTAAAGCGGCGCCCATTCTTGGAAGAAAATGTTGATGAGTTGGTCGGATACGAGGCGGGGCGGCGTTTTCACTGTCTGGTTACGACGACCACGGACGACAGGAGCAGACAAGGCCGTCAAACACTTTGTCGAGGCTCGAGAGGTCATCTTTCCTTGCTGAACAAGTTTGTCTGTAAATACTCCGGCAAAGCCCGGGGTGCTGGAAAGGCCCGTAAACGGATTTCCCTCCGCCGGTCGAATCGACGACCGATCCACGTGAATCATCCCCTCTGATGAATCCGAGCTGGTCGTAGACTTGGTTATTGACGGCGAACGCACCGAGTCCGTAGTTGAATTCGCTCGCTGCGGGGGCGAGAAAGAGTGGATGCGGGACAAGACATCGATCTTCTCGTCCTTCTCGTCCAGTAGGTTCTTCAAGTCTTTTACTTCCGACTCTAGCGCACGCACGCGTTCCTCCAACGACTCGGTATATCCTCTTGGAAAGGCTCGGCGGCTCAGTTTGTCGCTTGTCCGGCACTCGAAACCGACGTTGGCACACTGGGTACAGCAAGGTCTCTCGCCGTCGCAACGGATCTTTTTGCTGCGGCAGCGATCGCAGGCCTGGGCAATACGGCTCTGGGTGCCGATGCCCCCGACCTTGATCACTTTCATGGGCAGGATTCCAGGCATGATGGATGTTTAATTTTCGCTCGCTCTCTCTGTGGGCAGAGCATAGAGATGTGTATGAGGGAAAAGAGTCACCGGCCTCAGTCCCCAATAATCACGGGGCCCCAATCGTGCTGACCGAGCGGGTGACCAATCAGCATCCAGACCGGTCCGCTAGGTTTCGTCACTGTATTGTCAAACCTTTTTGCTCCTCTCCAAACAATAGTGATCAAGTGGACGAAAAGTGGCCTTTACCAGCCCCGGAACTGCCCCTGCTTGGCGATAACTAATTACTAGAATCATAATGCAGTGGCAGTGCTAAAGCTGGAGACCTCCCAAGTACCGCGCTGATACTCTGCCGGCAATTAGCGTCTGCACCACCGAAAATTCACTATTAATGGGCGGTATATCCCTTATAACGAGGCGGCAGAGAAAGGTACTTTGAAGGGTCTCAGACTGTAGTAATACCATGTAATCGACAACATTCGAATGGATCAATATGCCTCTCGCTCGGATCCCCCGATCTTTCGGACCTAGCAGTCCCCGCCTAGAGACTAGACAAGCCGATCCGACCCATTATTGGGGTATGTAACACGGTATGTATTCCGCCTTACTAGCAAGTGGCGCCGAGGGTATTCGTAAAGTGAGCCAAGCCAAAACCCATGGGGGATGTGCCGTTCCCTCCGATCTCCCCGACATTTTCACCAACTTACGAGTTTGGGCCGAGAAAATCGCGGGTCTGAACCACGGGGCTTTCTCCATACGGATCCGCTTTGGGGGACTCCGCAAAGTTAATAACGCATGGGGAATAAGGAGAATGCAAGGAATAACCAAAAAGATTTATTCGATGATGTAAAGATCTTCCTCGCAACAAGTTGTTTCATGCTCATGAGAAAATATGGCCCTCTGATCCCCATAGATTCCCCCCCACATCTCCTATATCCCCTATGCTGACTGAATGTGCTTGCTCTCGCGCCCATGGGAAACGTCATCGATGCAACATTCGCTGGATACACGCGCCAGGTTTTTAGACTTTGCTCTAGTCCAGGAGCTGTTTGGGTTCCGTGGCTAATAGCTCCCAGGTATCCGGGGGTGGCGAGAACCCTTCCCTCCTCCCCGGTTTTCACTTTGGAGATCTGCGGCCGACGTGACTACCCGCCATACGTGGCTCTTGATTCTCGACCGGTGGCGATCCTAATTACATATCTGTGCTTGAAGATCCACGTCATGAGAAGTCTTCTGTCTCGTCTGCGTCTTGTGACTGTTGGTTCAGATAGGCCAGCACCGTGTCAGATTCCAGCAGCGTGGTTTTCTAGAAAAGAGTCGGCATCTGAAATCTCAGGGGAAGAGATTAACTACTAACCTGGTTCATAAGATCCTCAACCTCCTTCTGAAGCAAACTAGCCTCCAGACCCCGGAGCCGGGAAACAAGATCCTGAACCTCTGGCCGAAATATCGTTTCGAAAGCTGAGTGTCTATCGCGTAGAGCCGATATGATCTCCTCCGTTTCCTGCATAAGAGCAAGCTGGGTTTCCAGCCGCTGGAGAAGCAAGACAACGGCCCGGAGCCGGAAAATATCCCACGAGGGATCAGCCGCTAGGAGCTCGCGGAGGTGGTTAGGTTCTTGAATATTCGCGCCTTTCCAACTGGTTTCCAGTTCTCGCTGTCCATCTGTGGTCTGGGCAACATCTATGTGGAGTCCATCTTCCTCGTTCACACATGCCCACCATACAAGGGCACTGTCCCAAGTAGTATAGCGTGGAGTCTCGGATTCGGAAAATATCCGAATTCCTGGTGTTTCACGGCAGAAAATCTTCTTAGCGGCACCGAGTGGGTCGTCATCTGGAATTTCAATGCTCAGAAAGACCTCTTTCGCCTCCGTTCGATCATCCTCCAAGAATCCGTACGAGAAGATCATTTCCGATGCAGGCTTGTCATCGCCGTATCTGGGATCTGGTCAATCACATCTCTCTCTTTAGCCTTCAACTCCACTTACGAGATAGTCAGCTCGTCGCCAATATGTGGACTCTTTCCCGCCCGTAGCTGGAGAACAGCGGCTCCATCCGACTCTTGATCGTATCTTGCATTAACGGCGTTACCAGACACATGGTTGGCCATGTCAATGCATGGCACCATGGCAAGCCCGCTACCTGGAAGGTCCACCATACGCGAGCGATACGCCGCATCAACATATTTCCAATCATCTATTGTCAACTTGCCAGTGTCGACGGCCCACCACCGCTGCTGGCACCAGGCAATACCGCCCGTGGATTGGAGGATATGCTCGAATTCCCGTTCCAGGGAGGCAATCTTGGCCTCCACAGCAGCTTCCAGTGACGTCCCTCGCAACAGCATCTGTTCTTCGGGGGTGTAAAATGTAGGAAGCGGGAACGAAGACGGCAGGAACTTGATATATTCGGTCCAGGGACTTGAGACCCCAATTTTATCCTGGTAATCAGGGCTGGAGTGCGTTATTTGCACCAGTAGAAATATCATTATGGCGCCTCTCGCGGTCTGTCCACGTCAGTTCAACTAATCTCCAAACCAGTACAACTGTGGTTCATACCCTCCCAAAACTGCCAACTGCCTCCAGCACCTCGCGCAGATACCGATCGGACTTGGCATAATTATGCACCGTCTCCAGGGACAGAACTAGATCGGCTGGGATCTCCAGGAGAATCGGGGGTTCTGTCTCATCATCGCTGCTCATTTGATCTCGCGTTGCGACAATGCCAGTGCCTCTGGTGGACGCAACTTTCTGGAATGCGACCCCATTGGCTTTGATTCCGTTGAACCGCAGCCAGGCAGGCAAGGACTCGATCGGGAGAGAGTCGTGTTTCATTCTGCGACAATGAGATGGGTGGGAGTTGCAAGAAGCTTGTCGCGATCGTCATGGGGCCTTATCGATAAGGGCCCAAAGCCCTACATCGAGTCCCGAAAGGGTCGCTGGGAATTACAGCATCGACACGTCATGGTAGATGCGTCAAGGATTAAAACTCGGTCTTCTTGGGGGAGAGTCTGACTCCAGAATCTCATTTTATTCTCGGTGAATCCATTCAACATGCTTCTCTCACGACCACCTAGACTGCCTCTCCTACGTCGACAACTCCACGCGAAAACCAGCACCCGCGATTCCTCTATCTTCAAAGGTTGGAAAGGGAGCTCACCAGATGAAAACGCTGTCTCACGAGCCGAGAAAGGAGACAAGGATGATCCGCAATCACAGGCCGCAGCCTCGGGTTTGAAAGAAAGAGAGGAGAACGAGGGTATCGCAGATAACACCAAATCTCATGGGAGAACAGAGCGAGGTGGGAGAAAGCAGGGAAGAAAGGCCAAGGCAGAGCATCCCAATGCCCCTGAGCCAATTATTGGAATGAATGACGAGCGGGCGGAGGTGAGATTACGCACTGGCAACACCTTGGACTCGGAGCTGACCGTTATTTCTAGAAGGGAGAGTGAGCACCAAAAAGAAAGGAGCTTTGCCTTTTGCCATGCATGTTCATTATCACCGTTATTTCACATGGAAACTGTACATAAATGAAGTGGTAGTGTTTACCGGCCAGGTTTGAATGATAAAATCTGCAAAAGTCAGCCACACGTCCAGATCCAATGGAAGTAGAACTCACATCATATTTCCCAACGCTAACAATCTCATCTTCCGAAACCCGAGTTCCTCCCACTCCCTCAATGTAGGAGATGGGCACGTCGCCCATTACTTTCCGAGCGACTTCCCCAACAGTAGTGTTTCTATCAGAGGTTAGAGGGAAAGGGATCTGATATGCGGGATAGCAAGCTCACTTCTTGACGAGCACACAATCACGGAACACAGCATTTCCAGCTCCGGAGCTGAAGGTGGAAACGTTGCGAACGGGGAATACGGGCACAAGGCCCAGCAGATCTGCCGATCTGGAAAGACACTGGACCACTCCTGTAGAGCCGAAGCGATAAAGGACCATGTCTTTTAAGTTTTCAACTCGCCTGCTCAATCTGTTAGTGAAATCCAAGGCCCCATCTTCGAGAGACTGACGTTTTCAACTTCTCGTCCATCTCCTTGAGACCCCCTCCATCTGGATCTCCCATCTCAATCAGGTCTTCTCGCGTGTCGACGAACTCGCTCCCTTCGACGTATTTGATGTAACCCTGTTTCGCTAGCCGCCGTAGGAATACTTCTGATATAGCGGAGCAAAGAACAATAGAGTTGGGATCTTGCATCTTGGCAATCTTGCTAATATTCTGCACTCTCGATTAGTACAGCGGCTCGAGGGATCTATCTGGGCAACCAACCTTGTCTGCATCCGGATGATCAATCTTGTTCAAAGCGAACACCGTGGGGAATTTTTCGTCGATGAATGTTTTGACGACTGTTTCTATCGTCTCATCCGACCATTCTTCCAGTGGCTCCTTCAGACCGAGTTTGTCCAAAACACGCGCGACGGTTTGTGGCGTGCTGCCGTAACCGGAGAATTGGCCTTGTAATGTGTCGACTGGGTTTGCCTCTGCTTATATGTCAACATGTGGATCTGTTATCAAGATGGCAGTGAATACTGACTCGTTGCGGTATGTCTCCGCTTGATGGAACCCCTGGTGTTTAGCGGTCAGCAGCTGTGTAGACAATCTGTCTAATCACGACATACCATTTATCCATCAAGTTTCCTTGTACCCAGCGCACAATCTCCGAGCGCAGCCATTCAATGTCCACCGACGGATCGTAACCTCGCGTAGCCTTGCCTTCTGCATCAGTCGTCCCGCTGACATCCACGACGTGAATCAGCGCATCGGCGTGACGCAGATCATCCAGAAATTTGTTGCCCAATCCCCGTCCTTGGTGGGCTCCGGGCACAAGACCCGCAACGTCCAGCAGTTCAATGGGGACAGAGCGCCGCCCTTCGTGGCAGCCGCCATAATTGGGCCGGCATCGATCCGACACGTTTTGTCTTTGGCATGCGCATTCGATCTGAAGGTATCCGATGGCTCGCTGGGGGTCAATGGTGGTGAAGCTGCGAATGAATTTGTCAGCGCAGCTCTTCAGTTCGTCGCGGCTGGGCACGGAGGGGCTAGACGTACGGAAAGTTTCCTGTTGCGCAATGAGAGTTAGAGAGGCTACCGCAAAAGAATCAAGTGTGCGAAATAAGCTTACCGACTTTGGAAGAAGCATCCGTCAAGCTGTTCAAAGTCGTGGACTTGCCGCTTGATGGCTTTTTCAGGATCGGTGTCAGCAAGACCCTTGTAATCGATTGCGCGAAGACCAACCTTTCCCACCAGCCCAATCAATGGATCTCGAGGCATGCTAGAATTGCTGTGTGATCATACAAAGGCGAACCGTGCCTGGCCGTCGATAAGAAACATTTCTGCCGGGCCTCGCCCAAGAGAAGGCGGTGAGTGCGCCTTCGCCGCTGAGCCTCATGATTTCGCTCCTTTACTTCCTTAGACAACTCATCCGCTCAGCTGTAGTCACCCTCTACCGCTGGGTAGAGCTCGCTCCTTCTCGTATGTTCGATAGAGATGCTGATCACTGACACTTCTAGATACATCCATGAGTGCCAAATTGTCATTGGCTGCTTGTTGGACCGGATTCACCACAGGGATTACCGGTTTGCCTGCGATACCCACAAGAAAATATTGCCCTGTAACCAGTGGGGCAGTTGGCAATCCATGGCTAGGGATGCCATGATCATGTCGTCATCCCACCCGGAAACGCCACAGCGACCCATGCCTTGGCTCGGTCCTTATAAATCTACCTACTTCCTAGCCAGCAACTTACATTCACGACTGTCTATCCGAATACACATAACATCATGTCTGACGAAACTTTCCACGTCACCCGCCAGGACCTGCGCAAAGAAGAGTCCCATGTTGCCAAGCAGCATCACGGCCAGGTCCCGTCGAACTCGAACGTTTCTGCCATGAAGGTGAGCTGAATTAGCATTCACTACCCAGCGTATACTAATTGTGTGGCAGTCCTTGATCGATGAAAAGACCAACAAGCCCCAGGAGATCGACCACGCCAAGGCCAACCTTCCTTTGCCCGATCAACCCCCGGTTGCTAGTGACTGGTCATCGTCCGACCAGCGAACCGTCAATGTCGGCTCTGGGGGCATCTCCGGTAGTTCTGACAGTGCTCTCCGTGAGCCCGCGACCGTGGAAAGCAGCGCCCGTATTTCAGGAGAGGAATTGCACAAGGCTACTGCTCCCGGGAAGGAAGTGGGGGAACCGAGCAACTTGCCCTCTGATGTGACGAGCGGGACCCAGTGAGAAACCAGCATGTGTACGATAAATCATTTCCACGGAGTCATTGCGACTGAATGAACCTCCAGCTCAAAAAAAGGATATGTCCCTTGCGTAGAACGTAGCTGTAGACATGATCGCCCACTCTTACAGTTGGCAAAAGCTATGTGTGAAATCATGATAAGAGTCAAAAGTCTAGATCCCTCTACGGTATAGATCTGTTTGCAGTGTTTGCAGTGTTTTGACGTCAACCCTTGCCGCTGCCCAGTTTTCCTCCCAGCTCACGTCAACGAAGTATGGGGGACACCGATGAACCCTGCCGATCCACCTTGCTGGAGACCATTGGGTCCGGTTACCCTGCTCGTCTTCCAAAAACAGTTCGATGAATCACAGAAGACTCCACTAGTTCCTTGTCTCGACTCCTTATCCGCCACCTGGGCACAGTCTGGCGATGGGCGGTGATCCTGGAATCCCTTTCAAAGGCTGGCGAATAGCGTAACTATGATATCACAACGCTTAGAGGGCATTCCTTTTTTCAATTTGCGTCGTATCTGAGCTATCCTTCTTTCCTATATAACTTTGCTCTCCCAATCGTCCTCGAATCATCCAATTTACTCTTCGATCCTCCTAGTCTCTTGCAAATATTTCCATCCTCTATCATCACTTCCATATCTCAAATCACAATGGATCTCCAAGGCACTCCCATCCCCCCCGGTAACCGCAGCAGCAAGGTCACCACCGACCCTGCAGCATCCCGCCAGCCTATTGAAGAGCGCCCAGGCCCAGTGGCCAACGACTCCCTGGCCGCCGAGTCCGTCCGTCATGGCGGCGCCTTCGCCGAAAACTGGGGCGCCGAGCCCATGGGCGTTTCCGGCCAACAATCTACCTTGACAAACACCGATACCTCATCCGCTACGACCTTCCCATCCGCGCCTGATGGCTCCATGCGAGAGGACCGTCAACGCCAGACGAAGTACCCCGAGACCTTGGGTGGCCAGGGCGACTTCCCCGGCCGCCACCTGCCCGAGACGGGCTACACGGGCGGTTCCACACAGGCCAAGAAGCAGATGGGCCTGCACACCGGCGAGTACCCTGCTTCTGAGAAGATGGCCGGCGAGCAACCTTCTGCCTCCAGCGAGCAGACTTCTACCGCCAGCGGCAGTGGCTACCAGGGCAACCCACACCAGAAGCCGAAGGGCAAGAACCTAACGGAAGGCGGGTTTGAATCTTCGGACCGTAACAACGCCAGTTTCAACTCGGAAATCGGCTCGAAGCAGGATCCCGGCCGTGCAGCGGAGCAAAAGTTCCAGCTCCACGTCGCTGAGAGTGGGAACGATGTTGGCGGTCCTCGTCAGAAGGGCGTCGACAACCAAAACTGGTACCAGCCGTTGGAGAACGACCAGCGCGCTTAGGTTTTCATTATTTTGTTTATAGCGAGCGATTGCTGTTTGAAGTCGGGTGTGGGTATGGCTTGTGCAAAACGAAATGTATGATAAGACTATTGAGATCCAAAGAATAAACAAAACCCTCACTTCCAGGGCGTTTGTATCAAACTATTATGCTTATATACTCTATACGTATTGTACAATTCTCCCACATCATGTCACAAAATGCGATACTCCTCCATATCACCCTCAGACATAGAATCCGAGTCTGGTTCTGAAGCAATAATTCCATACTTCTCCGATGCTCGAGGACCAACCACAACTCGCACAGGAACGTCCAAAGTGTCGTCGGCATTCCTTCCACCATCGGACGGTATCACGCTGCAATCCGTGATGGCAGCAGCAGCCCTAGCACTCCGCCGCTTCTTCCGCAATAGATAATTGGCCAGCTCTACCAGTGAGACGGTCAGGATGACAATCCAGGCCAGAGCCACGAGACTTATCACCGTTGTGAAGATTCCTGGAAGGGCCCCTGAAGAAAATCCCGTCGGTTTGATGTGCATATGCAAGTAGGGGAGAGAAATCCGGTATGAGAAGAGTGAGAACGAGTGTCTGGATATCATGATGTATGATGCCGACGAACCATCTTCGCAATTGTCTTCTTCCTGTTTGGTTTTGTGATGGTTCGGTCCGTATAGTGTCCCGCCATAGGGCGGCGGTGTATGTGCAGGGGCGTTGGCCAATTGAGTCGATTCATCCTGTTCTTGTTCTTCCTCTTGCTGCTGCTGTTTCCGCCTCTTCTCTTCGTCTTGTAGATGATGATAGTGATACAGATATCGATGGTTTTGCTCGGGTAATATACGAGGCGAAAGAGGGACCAAGACCGAGACAATTGACTTCCCAGAAGGCGACGATAACCGCTTATACGGACGATCCGGACTATCCAAGAGCGTGTGTGCATGCTCTCGCTCGAGTGCTTCGTCTGGATTATCACCGGACCAGGAATGGTTCTGTAAGATGATCCTCGATCAATAACCCGGTTTCTCACTTGACATCAAAGAAAAACACCGACCTGGTTACTCGCTCCTGGTGTATACTCGGCCAGAGCATCGCGCGCTTCTCGTTGGAAAACCTTCCAAATACCCCGACCCTCTACATCCGGATATTGCCCTATTTTCGCCCATCGGGCCGTCCGGATGGGGTGAGCCGTGGTCTCGTGGATGGTGACGAGGACCAAGACGACGAGAAGAAGACATAGCGAGGGCATGTCGGGAGGACGCTATCAAAAGTCTCTTTAGAAAAGAGAAAACGGCAGCAGGTGAAGTGAAAGACCAAAATTGTTCCCTGTCGTCGAGCCATTGGGCGTTCCTGAAGGGCTGTTCTTATAATCTTCGGAGGTAGGGCAGTTCCCAAAAAGAGCCCGCAAGGGCGGATAGTTTACAGGTCGGCAAGTAAGATTGCTCAGATTAGATTGGGGCATTGTATTCTGGTTGGCTAGACTCGATATCTTTTGGGTGGCATGCGGGCGTTCATCCCTTGTTGAGAAATTACCTACTAAGAATGCTCACGCCACGCAGTCGATAGTGTGCGGACCGATGCAAGGTCAACCCAGTATTTAGTCCACCCTCCTACAAAAGGGGCTTCGGATGGTTACTGACTTTGTACGACTGATACTATTCTAGAGGGTTCGTCAGTGAAGCGGTCTTTGGTGTCTCTGTGTGACCAGTCGAGGCTGCATTTCGATCTCGAGGAAAGCTAAGTGACAAGCATTTGCAAACGTCATGTCGAGGAATTGAGACCACTCTAGTCTATTTTTCGAGCACTACCAAGTACATGCGAAGGTTGGAGGTTGGTGATTTTTCATTGGGATTCTTCCTGCCCTTTTTCAATACACCATTGAAGAACGCCGAACTGCAGTAGACAGAGCAAAGATCATAAATATCCGTAGGCCAAACCCCCAAAGACATGCACTGTCCTATCAAAGAAACAAAAAACCTGTACATCCAGAACTCAACAAGCAAAATGGGAATAGTGAAGACAAGACAGACACATCTTTATGCCGTCACCTTCTTACCCTCCTTCTCCGTCAACTTGGTCAGTTCCTCGAACACCTTGCCAAAGTCCTCTCCGTCCTCGGACTCGCCCTTCTTGCCCTTGCCGGACTTCGGAACCACCATCACCACACTGGTCGGGCGCTTGGTGGCGGCCGAGGCACCGAGCTCGGCGCGAGAGGTGACGAACACATAGGGAATACCGTGGTCCTCGCACAGAACAGGGATATGCGAGATCACATCCATGGGCGAGATATCGGCAGCGAGGATGACAATACCGGTGGGCTCCGTGATGGTAGTGTTGGCGGGAGGAATGGGTGATTTCCGGAGAGCCTTGACGACTTCCTTGACACCACGCTTGAGAGACTTGTTGACAGCAGCTGAGAAAATGAAAAAAAATAAAAAGTCAGCAAACGAAGGTAGGACAGCGCAGGATGGCCGCAAGGTCTGTGTGCCTCGCACAGAAAAAGCCAATGGATTCCATTCGAGGCTGGGCATCAAACTTACCCTTCTTCACGCTCTTGAGCACCTTCTTGGCGGTCTTGTCCTCCACCAGCGGTTGGGCGAAAGGCACCAGGGCGCCCACGAGGGTCTCGATGTCCATGGGCTCGGCGACATCGACGGTTGTCTTGACCACTGCGGCCGAGGCCGCCTGATCAAGTCCGTCCAGGACCTGGGTAGTGATCTCCTTCTCTACTGCATCAGCAAGAGCAGTCTTGTCCTTCTTCTCTTTCTTATCCTTCTTGCTCTTGTGCACACCGTCCTTCTCGGCGCGCTTCTCCTTCTTCTCAGCGCGCTTCTTCTCCTTCTCGACCTTGTCCTTGCCCATGGTGTCGGATGTGTGGTGGTATGGGGAAAATGGCAGTTGGGAGCGAATGAATGAATGAATTCGGTGGAACAAGAAAATCCATCTTTTTTGCAAAATTTGGACGCTAAACCCCTTTGGGGTCGGGAGGCAGAAAGCTCCCCGGCGCTTAGTCAGCACAACACGGGACCACGGCCATCAGGGACGCGCCTTCGTGAATCTCCAACTCTCCAATCGTGGATGGGTCGCTGCCATGGATACCAGCCAGAACACGCGCCCGGCGTCGCAGCTGGTGGCCGGCTTTGCGTCCCCATCTACACCTGCACAGAGCGTGTTCCGACAGTCCGCTCGGCCTCCTCCACCACCGCCTCAACAACCACACCATGATGCCGAGAAGGATGAGCTTCGGGTCCAAGTGAGCACTCTGAGATACGAGCTGGAGAACTTCAAACAGGAGCGAGAGCTGCAGTCCCTCCGACACGAAAAGGAAGTCCGAGATTTACAATTGAAAGCGGATGCGGATTTTAAAAAGGCACAGGTCTGTCATCACACTCATTCCCAGTCCTTCCTCGCTCATGTTTCACAGGCTGCCGAATCGACAGCCAATCGCGCCACCCATAAAAGCGATGCGCTGGCCAAAGAGCTTAAAGAGGTGCAAGACCAATCTTTGAACGACAAAACGGGATTCGAGCGCAAGATCAGAACGCTACAAGACCAGAACCAGAATTTACAGGAAGAGGTATATGACACACAAGCCCAGCTTTCCGACCAGGACCGGCAATTCAAGTACCAAATCAGTGAGCTGGAAACTGTTCGTGCCTCGCTACAGAAGACTATCGAGGAACTTCAGAATGATCTGCAGACCGCCCGAACCACCCAACAGACCACGCAAGAGCGCTTGTCTCAGCGCGAAGCCGAAGTTGCAGAGTTGGAGTCGGAGAACATTCAGCTCAAGGCGGAGGGCAGCGACTCGGAAACCCTCACTGTCTTGAAACGCGAACTTTCAGAGCAGGTCAACCACATCCGGAGCTTAGAGACGACAAACCGAGATCAGACAATTGAGCTGCGGAATCTGCGGAAGGTTCAAAAGAATGTGGAAGTTGTCGAGGAACAGAAGAGATCGCTGGAGAATCAGCTGCAGCTGATGAAGGGGCTGGAGGCGGAATTCGAGACGTTGCAGATCCAAAAGCAAGTCCTGGAGGACGAGCGACAGTCATGGACCAGCCTTCTCCAGGACAATGACCAATCTGCCGAGATTGACTCCCCCGAGGCGGTGGTTCGGACATTAGTACAAGAGCAGATCGAAAAGGCTACGCTTGTTGATCGGCTAGGAAACACCAACGCTCAGTTCTTGGAGAAAGATGAGACCATCCAGGCCCTCGAGAATGAGCGAGCGCATCTCAAGCAGGAGTTGGAAAAGCTCCGCGCTTCAGGATCCTCTCCTTCTGGAAGCGCCGCAGCCGCAGAGACTCGAATTCGAGCCCGACTTGAGCGACAGCGCACTCTCGCAGTCAAGGAAGTCGAGTATCTACGCGCACAGCTAAAGACCTTCGACACTGAAGAAGCTACGATGAACGCAGAAGAGAATCGATTCGACGAACAAAAAACCGAGCAAATCGCAGAGCTCCAGAAACTCGTGGACGAGTACCGCGCCGACCTCCAAAAGGCTCACGAGGAGCTCTCCAAGCACGATGCCCCACCACCGCAGGACGAGACTCGCGGTACCAAACGTCCTCTTTCACCAGCTGACAGCGAAGCTGAGAGCGAGCGGCTCTCCGTGCTGACCCGCAAAAACCGGAAGCTCCAAGACTCCCTCTCCAAATCTGAGCAAGCTGCGACCCTCGCCCGCCGCGAGCTCGACGCTGCCAAGTCTCAGCTCAAGTCCCTACAATCCAAATCGCGCACACGGGTCCTTGAACTACGCGACAATCCAACGGCCGAGGCGGAGAAAATCAAGATGTCGACCCTGACAACTCTCAAATCTGAGAATCGGGATCTTCTCACCCAACTACAGCAGGGCGCCAACACCGGGATCAAATCGGTCCCCGCGAGCACGATCGACAGCCTCAAGCTAGAGATGCAAGACATGGAGCGCGTGGTCGCAGATAAAGAGAAGCGCATGCGGCGTCTCAAAGAGATCTGGACAGCGAAATCCTCCGAATTCCGGGAGGCCGTTGCCTCCCTCCTAGGATACAAGTTGGATTTCCTCCCCAACGGACGCGTCCGGGTCACATCCATGTTCCACCTCTCACCAGCCTACCGCCACGGCGAGGGTGATGTATCCAACTCGCGTGGGCCGGGGAGCATGGGGAATGACGAAGAGAATTCGATTGTATTCGACGGCGAGAATGGAACTATGAAGATCTCTGGTGGGCCCAGTAGTCTCTTCGCGATGGAAATCAAACCCCTCATCAAGTTTTGGGTGGAGGAGAGGAAGGATATACCCTGCTTCCTGGCTGCGATGACGTTGGATTTCTATGATAAAACCACCCGTGCTGCGAGGATGTGATTTTGTCTGAGTGTAGTTACTAATCTCTTGCATTACTATCCATGGATTCTATTCCTCGTTCTTTCCTTTTATTGTATGATTCCCCTGATACATGGAAATGCAGTGCTTTGTCTTATCTATGTCTGACTGGTTTGGCTGGGTGGATAAGGTAGTGCTATTAACGTATTGAGAGAGAGAAAAGAGACAATATCCAAGTAGAAACGATAGGCAACCCATGCAAGATGAGAAGAAAGATACACAGGCGCATGTTCAAATGTTTAGCTACATTGCCAAATCACACAGGAAAATCGCTATTTGCAAGAAAAAACAACTCAACGCACAAACTTCAGCTTCCTCCTCCCATTTCACCGCTTATGTCTTGCAACAAAAAAGAAGACTGGCGAACACAAAAAAAAAGCACAAGATACTCCAGACAAGGGTATATACAAACGAGAGCGCGCGGACGTTGCGGGTCAAGTTAGGCCATGCCACCGTTTTAAGAAGAGACGTACTTCCCAGCGACCAATTTGCGGGCCGTCGGAACATCCTGCCACGAAACCGCCGCGGTAGAAGAAGACTGTTGCGGGTCTTTGGATCCAGCATCAGCGAAGGGATCCACCTCCGTGGGGTCCGATACGGCACGGCTGATGCCCAGAAGGGAGGTGCTGGCATCAGAAGACCGAAGCTCGAACTTGGCCTCGACGTTGCCCTTGCGCGGCCCGCTCGTACTGGTCGAGAAGCGGACGAGGAACTTGCCGTCTGCATCAGCGGCGCTGGGGTGTTTAATTTCCAGCTCGGGGATTTTCCAGGTGGCGGTCGAGTATTTGCGGCGGAAGGTTGCGCCGGAGTTGGGGTACATCATGGCAGTGGTGGCGTGGGCGACGGAGTCGCGGAGTTGTTTGGTAGATTCGTCCTCAGGGGCGACGTCAAGGCCGACGGATAGAACGAGGTTTTTGAGGATGATGGACTCGTTGGGGGACGAGACGAAGGCCGGGTTCATAGAATAAAAGATGATGGCGCTGGCTTGGTATTCTTCCAGGTTCCAGACGGGCTTGAAAATGACCGGGCAGTAAGTAGAGGAATCAACTCCGTCCAGATGCACCTGGTACTTGAATGCCACAGTTGGCATGGGGCGCCCGATGCTGCTTAGTTGGATATCGTACTCGCCTCGCTTATCGTCAGAGACATCCTTGGCGGTTTCATGGACAAAGTGTGGGTTCGCCGCAACTTTCTCGAGCACCTGGAAATTGTCCAGACGAACCCGCATCTTATCTACTGGGACACCGGCGGTGGCGTTGTGTGCCACGGCGAGCTCCCCAACCACAAAGGACTTGGTGATGACGCCCTCCGAGAACCATGCATTAATAGTTTCAATAATGGATGCATTCAGACCAGCCTCGTGGAGATCAGGGTGAAGGGCAGCTGCATGGACCGTGTGTCCAGAACGCACAGAGGTAGTGTCTGACATGGTGTGATCGTCCGTGGCAGTGCTCGGAGTCGCGGTGTGCTTGATGGGCGACGTGGGCGGCTGCTGAGTCTCCGGTTTGGATTGGGTTGCGAGAGCCTCGTTGCTGGGGTTAGAAACAAATATCGTGTTGCGAACATCGCGGCGTCCGCGAATGGTGCCTGCATTTCGTCTGATGCCCTGTAGATCCCAATCAATCAGCATGGTATTGGTTTTCGATAACGAGTTGACACGAACCATTCGAAGGGTATTCGCCATATCATCCATCGCCTGTTTCGCCTGGCTTTCGTCTTCGAAAATTGGCTGGTCTCGAATCGTCAAGTTCATGGCGGCTTCATCCAAACTACAACTCACCATATCCGTCAGCAGTTGACTTTCCGTTTGCTTTATAGAATACATACCCTGCCGCTTCTCTCTGTGCACGAGTGACTTCATCAATTGTCGAAGGTCGCTCTGTGTACCCTTCGGAATCAACCCGCGGCTGAGTCGCATCACCGCGAGCCAGTCCTGCCTGCTCTTCTGGTGAAGTCGCACCGTTTGTGGTGGTGTGTACTGGATGAGCTGCTGGGATTGTCGTAATTGTCTCCGATGCGTCGGGATCCTGCGACACACTTGGATTCCGAATCGATTCCTCTTCAGTCAAAGACGTTGCGGGACGGTCTATAGTGGAGAGGGGGGGAGATTCGGGTAGCTGGATCTGGGCGTCTCGCGAAGAGTCGGATCTCTTGAACGCGGCAAACGGACTCCGATGCTTCTTCTCGGGCTTCCTCTCATAGCTTCCGGCTGACGGTCCAATAACACTCTTTCGCCGGTTCATGACCGTGCCCAGTCGTCGCAACCCTCCTAACGGAGTGTTTCGCGCCACCGGCTCTGGTGCTGGGGGCGTTCGCGTAGCCATTGAGGGTTCCGATCTCTGGGATCGCTGGCTGACTGAGTCACTCTGAACGCGAGGAGGGGGCACAAGCGGTGCATCAGCCGGGGTTGTTGCAACTACGGTGGGTGCGGTTGCGGTTCGAGGCGTTGCTGCCAGAACTGGTGCTAGTTCTGGTGTTGTGACGGTGGGCGTTTCCTCCGGCTGCTGCGGCTGCTGTCTCGGTGGGGCCGGAGAGATTACAGCCCTGTTGCCGCTCACTTTGGCAGCAAAAGTCTTGATCTCATCCGCCGTCTCCACATTCAGGAGAACGTTCAGACAGCTCTCGGCCGCCTGACGGCCGCGCTCGACCTGGTCCACTTCGTGCGTCTCGTACTGGGTGAGAACGTCTCGAAGGTGGTTGAGCCGGCCCTCGTCCGCTGCCTGGAGCTGCTCAAACACAAACGGCGCCCTCGAATCCCACTGTTGGGTGACTTCCTCCACCGCGGCGACGGCGGAGGCTAGCTTCTCCGCACCCTTGGGGCCTTTCTCCTTGGACTTTTCAACTTTCTTCTGAGCAGCCTCCACATTCTTGGCCAGCCCCATGAGATTGTTCTGGATGTTGGGGATCTGTTGCATATCTCGATTCTTGGTGCCGTACTCTCTGAGGGGTCGCTCTACATCCTCTTCGATCTTGGTTGCGAGGGTCTCGTGCGACACCGCCAGCTTTTCGGTGGAATTGATGATGCGTTGCCAGGGGATTTGGAAGATCCTGGTTGCGTGAGTTAGAAAGGCAAAGCTCGCGGAGACAAAATTGAACCTACCCTAGGGACGCTCCATCTATCTGAGGGCGATTTGCCAGTTTCCGCAAGCTCAAAGCATAGGCTTCCTCCACACGACGTCGTTCCTAATCCAACCTCGTCAGTATCAATTCCTCGAGAGCTCTGAGAGAGCTCGCACCTGAAGCCAATCCGCGATATCGGTATTGACCTTGTTGATGAGCCGGATGCGATCGCCGAGGACGGTTGTAGCTTCGCTGGGGTTCAGGGTGGCCTGGTTGAGGGCACAATCATTCGGAGTCAGTCTGAGGCTGTTCTCGCGGGGACCTATTGAAGCTTGGGGTAGTCAATCTTACCAGCAATGCCGGATATTCCTGTCGTGAGAGCTCCATGGCTGGGGGCAGGGTGTGTCACGGGTCGGTTATGTCCAGGCGCACGAAGCGCATAACAAGAAGAGAGGAGCTCGCAGGAAGCAGAAAAGGAGGACAGCCCGAACTGGGCTGGGAGCAAGAGAGTGATTGACGGAATCAGATCAAGGGAAGCGTGGTTGGATTGCGCCGAGGACGGCTTTGGGGATGGCAGTGACTGGTGACGGAAGCGGGGAACAGCGTATTACCGTACTTATCAGCATCCACCAATCACAGCCGGGAATTTTGGTCTTGGTTGGGTTCCCGGCCCTTGCAGCAGCCGCCGTCACCTGACATCGCTTCCTCGATGCCAAGCCCAGTACAACAAACCATCTTGGGGACATCATCGTGATTGTGATTACTATGGCAAGCTGGAGGACCGAGCTGGGTTTTACGGACCGGCTGACGGTCATCCAGTCTCTGTCAGTTGGCCCGTGTCGAACGCCTAAGGGTTCCGGCTAATAAATAACATCTCTAGCACTACTGTCTACCAGCAGGCCTCCTCCTCTGCCGCATTCGCAGAGGCTCAGGCACAAGCCAAACGGTATGAAAGTGAAGCCTACAATCAGGCTACCTCCAAGGAGGAGTATGAGCGCATGTGTCAGCAAGCCATTGATGCCGCCGAGGCCACGGGCTCCGTAGCACCCGTCATCAGCAGTCCGCAGCAGGTGCAAGAACACTTTCAAGACCCGGATCCGTCTGATGCCCCATCCACGGGCGAGAAGCTCGGTCAGTATACGTCCTGTTTTCATCACTTCGATGGGCTCCATTCGACCATTTATAAATCCAAGGCCGAGGATGGCACCCTCCGCGCGGTCAAGGTCACGATCCCGCATCTCATGACCGCTCCTCACGATGCGCATCGAGAAGCCCGATTGCTACAGCAGGCCAGTGGCACGCATGTCATTTCTCTGGTCGAGACCTTCACCCTCGACGGCGGCAGGTTGGTCTTGGTCTTTCCCTTCTTGCGGTATGACTTTGAACACCTGCTCCGGCGTGATGGGGTGACTGCTGCACAGACACGCTCAATCTTGAAGGATATGTTTCTTGCGCTGGCGCATATCTACGACATGGGGATCATCCATCGGGACATCAAGCCCTCGAACATCCTGATGGACTCCCCGGACGGCCCAGCATATCTCGCCGACTTTGGGATTTCGTGGAAAGAAGGCGATCCGGGCTGTGAGCCCGCCAATCTCAAGATCACGGATGTGGGCACGACCTGTTACCGAGCTCCAGAGGTGCTCTTCGGCTTCAAGAGATATGGAGCTGCTCTGGATCTGTGGGCCGCTGGATGTGTGGTAGCCGAAGCCATCGTGGTCGGGCATCCAGCGCTCTTCGACTCGGGGCCTGTCGGCAGCGACCTATCACTTATCTTCTCCATCTTCAAGACATTGGGGACCCCCGATGAACAACGTTGGCCGGTGCGTTTGATTATAGTTCCGGACATTTCAGGCCAGACACTAATGACAGGCACAGGAAATTGGCGTTCTGCCTGATTGGGGCAAGGTGGAATTCCACCCATTCCCGGCGCAGCCATGGGAAAATATCCTGAAAGGAGCCTCCTCCAAGGGCCGCGATTTGGTGCGGAGCTTGCTCTGCTACGAGAGCAGCGAGCGCCTCTCCGCCGCCGAGGTATGTGGCGAGATCCCACGGCCCAGTACATTCCCCGTCGATCTCACAATCTTTGCAGGCTCTTGAGCATCCGTTCTTCTCCAGCCCATCATAATGCGGCAATCACCCATGAATGGCGGAATTGCCCGTGGGTGAAGATCGTTATAATCCGCCGGCGATCACAGGCTCAACCTCCTCTGCCACCGGCGGCCTTGGGCTACGAGCTACAGTGCTATTCTTGCACCAGCGATGTGACTTGGCGTCCTTGGCTCTCACTGCCCCGTTATCAAACCCCGCTCACTAAGCAGCTTGGTACGATCGAGACATCATTTCTATGCCGGACGGCAGGCCCGGAAATTGGATGATAATCGTCTCCGCGCAACATGGACGGGCATTGGGCGAGAGGATGGGGCTCGAGCCCCGCGTTGCAGGGTTTTGCTTAGCGAAATGGGCCTAGGCGACGCTAGCACGACTTAGGGGGTGATGCCACGGGGGCCGCCCGGTGGCTTCTGGAAGCCTTGCCCATTGCATCATTGGGATCCCATCCCTGAATTGATGGAGGACAGGAGGAGGATGGTGAATTGAATCGGCACCATCTCGGTCCCGAAGAGCAGACACGAGAAGACCCCCGAAGCAAATAAACAAATGCAAGCCCCCGTAATTGACGGTATCCCCGAACCAGGGACCGTACGTCATGATCCAATGAGGACCCCTGTCCGACCCTGATCTTTCCCGAATCCAGTTAAGGCTGTATCGGCAGTACCAAAACCCCCGTCACCGGGGCAGGAACTACTCCGTCAGGGTCTCCCTATTCTGACTTCCTGCCTCGTGCTTTCCCTTCTTACTCATTCATTCACCCGGACTTCTGGAAGTCGTCCTTTCCTTTCCTTTCTAGTCTTTGCCGTTCGTTCCAGGACTCGCCTGTAGTCATCCATTCCTTCCACATTCCAATCACCCACAGGACATACGCGAGTGCTCTGGAATTTAGCACCGCGCCACTCTTACCTCTCGCTCACGACCGAGTCGGTCGCTTTCTGACTCTGGATTCTATCGTTTGAACCGTCAACATGGCACACGGGCACGGCCACGGCCATCATCTCCACGCTCGCAGCCCCGAAGAGCGCAGCCCCGAAGGGTTGAACGAGCGCGACCCTGATTTCAAACTCTTTACGGTCGAGGACGGCAACAATGACCCCAAACCCACGGAGAATAGCAAACCCCAGATGGGTGTTGGGCCAGCAGTGCAGGCAGCTCCGGCAGCTCCGACAGAAAAGCAGCAGCCCAAGGAGACTGTGAAGAACCAGCCCGCCGAGACGGAGACCGAAACGGAGAAGCAGAAGCCTGCGAAAGAGACGGCGAAGGACACCGACACCGAAAAGGCCCCCGAGCCAACCGAAACGGAGAAGCAGCCGCCTGCGAAACCCACCGAGACTCAAAACACCGACAATGAAAACACCGAGACGGAAAACACTAACACGGAAAACACCGACGCTGCAAAGGCCAAGCCGACTGAAACGGATAATGAGAACAACAAGCCAGCGGCGGCTCCCAAGACCGATGATGCTGCTGCTGCCGCGATCACACATGTCTCCAACAATGACCCGAAGCAGCCAGCCGGGAACACCATGGTGACAACCACATCAAACAATGTCGGTGGTATCAACAACCATGTCGATGCAACGTCGACGCCTTCCGTCTCAGCCTCACCCACGTCCGCACCCAGCTCCAGTTCGAGCAGTGGCCTGTCCACCGGTGCGATCATTGGGGTGGCTGTCGGTGGTGTCGCCGGTGTTGCTCTTATTGCACTCATCGCCTTCTTCCTGATCCGCAAGAAGAGGAAGGCCCGGGAAGAGGAGGACGAGAAGCCATTTGGTGGCTCAAGTCTTCCCGCGCCGCCGCCGTCAACATCGGCTCCGCCGATGTCTGGCCCCAACGGTCCCTCGGCCGCTCCCCAGATTCGCACTGTCCCTAAGTTCTCTCCCGATATGAGTGCCAGCGCAGGATTCAACGCCAGTGCAGGTGGCCCTGCCGCCTCTGCACGCAACCTCACAGGCAATTCCTCACCAACCTCACCGCAAGACCCATTCCAAGATCCTGTCAATCCGTTCAGTACTGCTTCCACACCAGTCTCGGAGCAGTCAGCTGCCATTTATGGAACTGCTGCCGCTGCGGGCGCTGCGGGTATGGTGGCAGGTGCCGCCATCGGTTCTGAGAGAGACCTTCGCCGTTCGCCAACCGGGGAACCGCGTGGCCCCTCGCCCCCCAGCCCTGCTGGCAGTGCGGATGCGGTATCCATCTCATCCGGCATGATGGGTCCCGGCGGTGGTCCTTCGAATGTGTATCGCGTGCAGATGGACTTCAATCCGTCCATGGAGGATGAATTGGGTCTGCGTGCCGGTACTCTGGCTCGGATGCTTCATGAATACGACGATGGATGGGTAAGCTTTGTTCCTTTCTAAGTAACTTCATGCGTTTACATGTTCTAATTATCTCTTTAGGCTCTTTGCATCCGTCTCGATCGGTCTCAGCAAGGTGTGGTCCCACGGAGCTGCCTGTCGGCACGCCCTGTGAAGCCTCGCCCGCGCGGACCTCCTGGAGGTGGTCCTGGTGGTCCTGGTCCTCGAGGTCCCCCGCCGATGGGCCCCGGTGGCCCGATGTCACCAGGACCAGGTGGCCGTGGCCCTCCGTCCGCACGCTTCTACCCCCAGGAAGGTCGCCCACGATCCCCTGCCGGCCCTGGCTTCGGCCCGCCGCCTCCGCGTCCTTACCCTGGTAGCCGGCCCATGTCCCCGGCTGGGTACCCAGGTGGCCCGCCGCCCCCAGGACCTGGACGGGGTCCTCGCTCCCAGAGCCCCGGCCCCTATGGTCCGCCGGGAATGCAGAGACCCGTGATGCCCTTCGACCAGCGGTCACGAAGCAACAGTGCCGCCGGCAACGTGTCCCCGTCCAACGGCCCTCAGTCTCGGTCAAGCCCGCTGGCAGACGGGCCCATGCCTCCATCCCCAGCTCCCGCTCCTACAGGCGGCCTGCCCGCCATTCCACGGAACCCGACGTCTCCCCCAAATTTCTAGGTAGCGGGTATAAACAAAAGCACCGCCTTTTGACAGGGTCTGGAGACTGACTGTTCATGCAAATTTCCTTATAACAATGGCTGGCGCATTCCCTGGAGTGAATTAGTGCCCAGGTGGCCTTGTCAGTGCAATCCCCGCTGGACGGTCTCCCCGGTACTACGATTTGATCTTGTTTCAACCTCTCTTTCTACGTCCGTGATGAACGAAATCCCCCCACACATACTATCTTGTTGATTGTGGTCCCGTATAGACGGGTTGTTGTTGTCTTCTTTACTACTTCTTGTTCTACTTACTTTTCTTTCTATATTCACAGGTCTTCCTGTGCTTGGCTTGGGTTTTAATCCAGTAATCATGTTGAAACCCCCCACCCTTTTTTCCTTTTTCCTTTTTCCTTTTTCCTTTTTCCTTTTTCTTGTATTCTTTGGAAGATGCATACATACATCTCCCTGTTTGGACTCACGGATTGGTTTGGATTGGTTTTTTTTTTCTCCCGTGGATACATCGGACAGTGTGAATTGAGTTGGAATGGAAATAGCAGGGCCTTTCTTCCCTCTGTAAAATCTTGTGGAATAGACCTTGTGGCGACTTTTTGGCCCGTATCTAGATAATTCTATCTTACTTTATTCACTTTTCTCTGAGGAGTCGTCTGATGTTTCGGCTCGTGTTGTTGCCAATATCTACTTACTGTGCTAGTCGCACGAACTTGATCACCAACATTGGGAAGTCTTGATATCACAAGTAAAATTAATCATAGTAACGTAGCATATTTTTGTCTATGTACACACGATGCTCATGTTGGGTAAAGATATATGATAAATAAAACGCTCTAAGCTCTAGGTTCAGAAATGCGGGACACGCCCACTGGCCAGGAGGAGATTGACAATACTCATGGTACCCTCCCCGAGGATGAGACCCGAGGCCAAAACAACAACAGTCGACGAGGCAGCGTCGGCTTTCTCTGCGGCCTGCTCGGCGGGCGATGGGTCCACGCCCGCAGGGTGTGAATGTGCCTCTGCATAAGCCTCTGTCGAAACGGGGCCATCGCCATGGGCGCTTGGTGCATCGTGAGGAGGCTTGGAGTGCTCGCGAGACCACCACCAGGCGATGATACCGCCAATAGCGCGCGCCAGTGTGAACGAGGGGACGTTGAAAATGCCAACTGCAACGGCGATGCCGCCGGGGATCCACGCTCTCCAGGCTGGTGGCTGGCCGGCGTGCGCAAAGGATGGGGATGCGGCGGCAATCCGGAGACTGGTGATGCCCACGAAGATGATACCGGCTATCATAGATGCTTGCCAGGCCATATCCGGCAAGCCTTGGCCTGTGACCAGGCGCGCGGTGAAGATCCAAATGTACGCGGTAGGTGTCTGAAACATCTCCCCCGGGACCTCGTATACGCTGACATACATCTTGTAGACCGCGGTGGAAAGTACTGCACCGACGAGACTACCGACCACCTGGCCATAAAACTGGGCTTTGGGGCTCGCTCCGAGTAGGTGGCCCGTCTTCAAGTCCTGCATCATGTCGCCGGCTTGTAGGGCGCCGGACTCGGAAACTGCACCAGCCAGCAAGTTTGTGACTAGTGCTGTGCGGCGTGAAAAATGGGATGCTGGCGTCGCCAGTGAGAAGAGCAGTTGGGTGAGTTTGCTGATCCCAGATACTGGGTTTAGGTCTGTCTCCCCCAAAGCTCGCACGCCCATGATGGATAGAAGAACGGCCAGAAGAGTAGCCAGGCTTGAAAGAAGAGGAGAAATGATGTCGCCGAAGACAACGTGCATGCATATGACGTTCAATATGAGGGTTAATGGGAGCAGGAACATGACGGTGCGGGTGGAGATGAGGTGGGACGGCGGGGCGTCTTCGTCCTCTTCTTCGCCCACGGCGACACGGTCATCGAGACGCGCATGGTCGGAGTCGAGGGAAGAGTAACTGATGTATGAATGATCACGTATCCCTGATGGTTGCAGTCTCAATGCAACCCATCGACCAAAGCGCGTGGATCGGAGCTGGGCAGTCCATCTGGGCGCGCGGTTTACCAGCGGTTTGATAACCAGCCACCCAAGACTGACCAGGGAGTCCGCAAGCATGATGGCCAGTGAAATCCACACAATCCATGCTTTGCTCCCATCTTTCCAACTCTGCACGGGCCCCGGGGCCCAGCCGCGGGCCTTGGCCAACGGAGACAGAATGCCCCATCCCAAGACGGCCCCGAAGAGCATATGCATACATGTCGACGGGCCCATGATCATTCCTTGACCAACATAAGCGGGGGATGGGTTGAGAGTCCACAGCCAGTTGTGGGCAATTGTCACGCCGAATAGAGGAATGTCGCGAACCAACGGCACGAAGTATGAGAAAAGCGTCTGAGAGGGTCCATTAGCAAAGCTCTTGTGTATGTCAGTGACTGAAAAAGAAATCTTACATAAACAGCGGAAAATGCGAATGCACCGATGAGAATACGCATCTTCGACTGCCAGTCCTTCCTTTGAGCGGCGGCTTGAGCTTCGGTATCGGCATCTTGCAACAGGCGCCCCGTCTCCTGTGAGTCTTGTGGTCGGAGAGCAACACCCTCCGCCTCTTCCTGGTCCCTCGTCAACGGGCCTTTGGGTGTTGCAACCTTCTCATCATCTTTCCCAGCCCCGTGAAGGACCTTAAGCATCAGCGCAGAGGCGGTGCCACTCGGAAACCGTAACTTCTCCCGCACGATCACTTCCTTCCGCAGTGGTACAGCAAAGACCACACCGAACAGACACACTCCCAAGCTCCAGATAACAAGTTTCCAAAACCCTAGTTTCAACGGCCCCCCTTCGCCTTTCCCACCATCGCCCGAAGGCCCATCTTCACCGTCCTTGAGCAGAAACTCCATTGCGGGGATCACGCCGACAAACCCGCAGCCGAGGGGCATTGTACCCACCGCACCGGCTACAGTCTGGATCAAAACGTTCTCGACTGGCGTGAATGGAAAGGACAGGTACTTCGAGAGCACCTTGAAGACCGAAAAGCCGATCAGGGCCGAGGGCATGGCCATCGTGCTGATCCATCCCGTCTGCAGGCCGAAGTAGGTGTTGGAGAAGGTTATGAGGGCTCCAATAATGAGGCCAACCAGCAGGGACCGCGGAG
This sequence comes from Penicillium psychrofluorescens, assembly GCF_964197705.1. Classification (NCBI taxonomy): domain Eukaryota; kingdom Fungi; phylum Ascomycota; class Eurotiomycetes; order Eurotiales; family Aspergillaceae; genus Penicillium; species Penicillium psychrofluorescens. The sequence goes on along the minus strand of NC_133442.1, from coordinate 552,023 downwards.
TGAAGCTCTGGGGGGACGTCGTCTGCGCTGGATTCCGGGGATATGTCGGCGTGGGGCCTTCGACGGAGTCTCGTTCGTCGTCCGGGGACAACAAGCCTTGTGTTGGTGACCCATCGGTCGCAGGGTGGCGAGGTCTCGGAGCAGAGCTGCCTGCCATGCTGACGGACTGGTAGTTCATCCAGGCAGATCAGTCATGTCGACTTGGAGAAGAACAGAGCCGAAAAGAGCGACGGGGGGGAGATGACGGCGGAGTGGCTGACAAATGATGGCCGATAAGACAATTTAGTCAACTAACTATTCTCTACGGAGCTTATGTTCAGTACGAGGGAAGAGATGATCATAATAGTGAAACTGACATTAGTGAAGCCAATTGACGGGGATAAATGGAAATGTGAATATATATTGCGAAAAGCCTGTTGATTGCTGGCATATATCTGGCCAGGGGAGATGCATGGAATTGCCTTGGATAGAACCTCTGATAACGGGTTCAACTATATTGTAGGGCCTGAAAGTTGATCTGACCGAATTTTATGGCATACTAGAACTGCTGGTTTGAACTATGTCGGCCAAAAATTCCAGCATGACCTAGTGTAATAGACCGCTACAAGATAGTACAAATCACAGATTCCCAAGCCAGCTGGTTGTCATTCTATAGACAATGACTATCCTATTTAAGTACAAAAAGTTCGAATACTCATGAGATCCACCATTTCCCAACCCTAGTCCCAACCCTCACCACACTTAATACAGACGCAGTCGATTCCGCAGAACAGACAGATGCCGGCGCGAGATGGTGTTGTTGGCCGTACCATTGATGTGCTGCGTAAGATTCAGATGCTGCGTAGCATTGTTATGCAGGATAGACGTAGCATTCTTATGCTTGAGGTACTCCAGCAGCGCATTGAAGACAGAATCGGCCTCGACATGGCCGGCGCTGTTAACACGCGCCTCCTCCTCGGGTGCACGCTCAGACGACTGCGCCGTCTGGGCCCGGTGCCAGGACTCAGAGTCGGAACCCGGCGTCTGCGCGCGTGCGGCCTGCTCAGTCTCGGAGAGCTTGTCCTTGCGCAGCGCAACGTCATCTTTATTGTCACCCTCATTCTCGTGGATCACCACATCGTGCGTCTTGTCACAGGTGAGCTTCGCCCACACCTCGCTATAAGACAGCTGGCGGGCGGCACAGGTGCTCACGGCGGCGCGGTGCTCGAGCGGCGTCGACACAAGAGGCGGGTCAATGCATCCCGGTACTTCGTGAAGGGTGACCTTGCAGCCGCAATCTGGGTTGATCTCAACGTCCCCGGATTCGCCGTAATGGTGGTGCGAGACTAGCTCTGCGTCCAGCGAGACGTGGTTGACGAGGTTGCGCTCGTACAGGTACGACGGCACGGCGATGTTCTCGCAGCCACCGATAGTGATGTCGCGCGGTGCGCCGGCCTGCTCATAATGCTCGTATGCGCCCAGGTCGGTCGACGGATCACCGGGGCAGCTGGGGTAGAAGTGTGTCCAGACGCGGACCGTGGTGGTCGCGTGGATTGGAGCGAGGAGGGAAAGAATGGAGATAGCGGTCTGTGTGGTTGTTAGTTAGTATATCTTATGGCAGTAGTAAACTATACGAACCTTGGTATGCATAGCTGCTACGAAGTTCAACTTGAAATCGCGAACCAGATATATGATCAAGAGATGTACTCGAGGATAGAACAGGGGCATATAGACCTGAGGTCTCCTTCCTTATATCTTGTCCATCATTCCACCCCAGCTGCCTGTGGAATATTGAATGGCGGGCAAGAATGACTAGCGGTCAGAGATGTTGGGCAATGAAACGCGCCAGACACGTCCCTGACACTGGAAAACGATCTTCGCGTCATACTTGTGATGGGCAGGTAGTCACCGGAGCAATTAGCACCAGTAGATGACAGAGGAGGCGCATTCCAGCCTTTAAGGGGCTGTCAGATCAACTGTTGATCCAGGACTGGTGGGAACCCTGCCCTGCTCTGCCAGGTATGTGAGTCGTGTCCGTGCATTCCAGGGGGCGGCGGCGCGTCTATCAGAGTGCTTGAGAAAGGCTTGGATCTTCAGGGTATAGTGTTGTTCTGGTTCGAGGACCAAATGTGGGGTTGTGAATCATTTGATTGGCTCATAGCTGATCAATACTGATCGTAGAATATCTGCTAGTCCAGTATCAAGGTGGTTGCTGAACAGAGAACAAAGGCATGCAGCCGTGGTAAACGGAGAATCAATCCAAACCGATATCAGCGCTCTTTCTTCCCCTCTGCTTTGCCATTGGGAAGCTTGTAGTTCAAGATTTTCAAAATCGATTCACCCGTCTCAAAGCCACTAAACGTCTGTCGCCTCCCTCTGCTCTTGAAGGTCTGAATCTTCCGATCCACTTCCTCCAAGTCGTCCGCGGAAGGAAGCGAAGTGAGTCCCTTCAAGCGTGTCTGATCAGCAAATCCACTAGACCTGCTGCTGCTACGTTCCCTACTCGAGGGCTCGCTCGGCGGAATACTCTTCAAAAGAGACTGGTATGCATCCGCCTTGTACGGGTCGGTGGGGATATCAGCATCGACATCATCGGGAAGGATGCCAAAGCCAAGTTCGTCGATGGTTTCCGTGACCCGCTCCGACAGTGCCTCACGACTGTCACGGAGATCGGCCAGAGATGACGACGATAGAGGATTCAGAGCTACCAGAAGCGGAGGCAGAGATTTGACAATATCCATTCCGATTTCACCGAATCGCAATGCGGCGAAGCTGACCGAAATCATCAGACCAAAGAAGGTCACGGCAAATGCCCCGAGTGAAACGCCGTCTGGCACATAGGTTCGTGCCACCAACCACCAAGGCATGGATTGAGTATAGTAACCGTCATAGCGATTGTATCGAAGCCATGCCGTTACAATGATCGTGTAGTAGGCGTAGAGCGTCGGTGCGAGTCCCATCGCGACGAGGATTTTCCAGGTGCTGACAACGTCGTGGCCTTGGAGTTTGACGACCGATGCCGCTAGCGCAAGCCGCCTTTTCTTCTCCGAGATCACTTTGGTCGTCACAAACACAGGCCAGAAGAGTAGAACGCCCGGCAAGGTGCCGATACTCAGAACAAACAGCTTGCATAGGCGATAGAATAAGGTGATGAACGTCAACCACCACGGTTTCTCCTCCAAGTTCCCCCACTCCACTTGGTGGTCTTTGACTCCGAGGGATTCTAGTCGCCGGTTGTACTCCTTGACGGCTTTCTTCAAGCCTTTGATGCGTGGGTCATCGCTATGTCGCGTATAGCCCTTCAACAAGCGACGGTTGAATTCAATGACCAACGGCAGCGGGATTTTCTTGCTGATGGGGTTGTAAAGTTTTCGCGTGGATTGAACGAGAATGAGGGTCTCGTGGTCTGGACTAATCTGCGTGACAGCTTCCAGGCCGTCATAGATGGTTTCAAGCAGAGATCCCACCGCATTTCGTTTACTGTTCCCTCCTCGTTTGAAGGCTTCTACTTGATCGGGATGGACATGAATCGGCCGGCCGAATTCGATGACCGCCCTCGAGCGGAATTTATGCGCATGGAAGTAGTTCATTCCACAAGGAACGATTGACAGCCCACAACCCGGATCGCGGGCCAGCGCGCCGAGCGACATCAGAGCTGCGCCAGCTTTTAGGGGCAGCAGATTCGAGCGATCATGGCTGCCTCCCTCGGGGAAAATGCCGATGCACCCGCCATTGGAGAGCTCCTTGTAGGCCGCATCAAACATCTGGCTTTGGTCGACATGGGGAGCAATCTTAAAAGATGTCCCTTTGCGACCGGGGTCATTTGGAACAGGAGAGGCAAATGCTTTCTTGAGTCGAAGGGCCGTGCGCCCCTCGATCTCTTCGATCGAGGCCGTCATCGGTCCATCGGGTCCTTTGACGGTCAGCGAACCCCCCGACATGAACGGCGGCTGGGTGAAATCGGTGTCCACCCCATGAATCAGAGCGGGGTCACTGTGTGGGTGAGGTTGGTAGACGCTGCCTTTTCCCGGCTTGGTCAAATCCATGGACCGGACGACGGGGAGCGCGCCCATGCATGATGCGAGGGTTCCGATGTACGGCTCATTCATAGACTTTTGGGCGATTAAAAAGGACACTCGTCGATTAGCTTGCGACTTGAGCAGGTGCATCAGAATGCCCGAGTCGACGAACTGGTTGGCATGGGGCGCGGCCACGATCAGCACTGGGCTCTTCTCGGGGATCCTCCAGGCTCCACGAGGGTAGACCTCTCGGAAGAACAGGTCCAGACTCAAGGTGAAGAGCCACAGTACCAGATCGTACAGCCATGGGATCATACGACGGGAAGCCGAGCTGCCCGCCATAATCAATAATACGGAACGAGGTGAAGTGGAAGAGGAGAAAAACAGTGGGGCGGGAAACCCCACGTTCTTCACTTGATCTTACGGGCAAGGGGATATTCTTGCCCTGCAACAACAGGAAGTACATTACTACCGCACACCAAACAGACTATGATCTAACTACTCCTCCCCGTGGAACCCTTCGCAGTCCAGCTTGAACGACACAAATCCAGGCTCCAGGAAGTCAGGCAGGCACACGGGCTCGGCGAATGGGCCATCCTCAAACAGCACCTCGTACACGGGCTCGCCAGAGCAGTCTTCGTTGTTCCAGACAATCACACCCGAGCACCAGCCCGAGTAATGACCGATCAGGTCTGCGCTGAAAGAGTAGTTGTCGACGTTCCAGTCGCGGTTGACCGGGGTATTGGCGCAAGTCAGCGGCGTCGTGCTCACTTGCATCTGGGACGTGGGCTCGCCTAGGGCGGGTGCGCCAACATCGCACGTCTCCCATGTCTGGAACTGGACGATGGCAACGGGGAAGCCGGCCAGGACGGTCATAGGGCCCAGGGCCAGGATGGCCGCGGCGGCAAAGGTCTGTTTTGGGTAATAGAGTAAGTATACCATCAACAGAGATGAGGGGTGATATTTATTACCTGGGAGAAGTGCATCTTGGTTTGGGAATTGGGAGGTTTCTCGTGTCTGGGTCTTCAAAGAGGATCAGAGAGAGCTTCAATTGAGTTTTTTTCAGCTCTCAATCGCGTCCCTGGGCTTTAAGTAGCATTGCCTCTAGGGAACTAGCCATACGCGAAGATCATCAGGGTCGGTAAACATCCAGCCAGTTTTTCTTTGTCCGCGGTATGTAGGAGTTCTGAATGAGGCATTGATCTGAAAAGTCCGAAGGTCAGGCATGGGCAGACGGGCAAGGGTTGGAATGCGACGACCTGGGGAGCATCAGTGCCATCGAGGATGAGCAGATCGGTCTCATACAAGGATAGCCCGCACTTCTCAGGTCACACCGCACATACTCTGCAACATCCTGATGTGTTCGAAGGGATAGCCTTGGATGGTTCTATGTAGATGTCAATTTCCCTGTATCATCTTCACTGTTGAGCCGCATTGAATGCTAATTGCGAGAGAATAATGAAAGGAACTAGTTACTTAGTCCGTTCTAGTAGTCTAGACCTCTAAAATATCTTTTTGTTTACTTTCCGACTCTGATTTCGGCGACAATTCCCGGATCATCGCCCACATTGTAAACGGTTCTGCTGCGTCCCAGAACCCCTCGGGGCATGTCCGACTCCCCACTGCGGTGAAACCCTGCTTCATCCAGTAGGCGCTATTATTCTCTTTAACAGTGCGAATCATAATACGCACAGGGGACTGGGAGGTCTTCTCGCTAGCCCTTTGCCGCCGCAGAATTTCCTCTTCGCACAACCGGACCAGATGACCTGCGATTCCTTTCCCTCGGATTCGAGGATCTGGCGGGAGAGCCACAGTAGACAGCTCGTAGTCGCCGAGACAGACATGTTTCTGCAGGATCTGGTTGAGATCTTGGTCCACCCTGTCGGTCGTACTCATCGGCTCGTCGTGGGGTTTCCACTCTCCGTCATCCTTCCATTTCTTCATGCTCGCAGTGCCGATCACCTCGTCTGGCTGGTCTGGGCCGTTTGAAATAAAGGCCACCACGGTGAACCCGCCCTCCCCGAGTTCTTCGGCCAACGTTGAGTCGGTCTGCAGCCTTTTCTTTTTTGGAGAGAATTTGATTACATTGGTGTAGTTGACCATATAGCTAGCGTTGACCATGCGTGTGAGGTCGGACAGCCATGGTTGAGTGAGTAGCTCGGAGGACGTGACTAGTGCTGTGTGGAAGGTTGGCCGAGTCATTGTTGCGTTCTCAATTGACGGGTTTGTTGGGGAACGGGGAGGGGGAATTGTTTTTAAACAGCCTAACAAAAGCGGAATCCATCCGCCCAGCCAATTTTATTGATCAGTGAGTCACTAGGGTCTACCTCGCGTCGGCCTACTTGGTTTGGTTGGAGGGGCGGGTAGTTGCGCCATCCGGAGGGTCCAGTCGCGAAGCTTGAATATTTAGTTTTATTTTGCTACATATCTATATCAGAATGAAGTGCAGGATTTTACAATTAGATCACGTACTGCAATCAGTTAGCAGGGCTCTCCCCATTGGCATCGTAACCTTCAAACATACCGGGATAAAAAGGTATGGCACCTGCCTCTCATATTCCTTCCAGGCATCGCCGTACTTCTGTCGACATTTGGTGATATCCCTCATGGCTCGGTGGGTGATCGTGATACTGAAGAACACCGGATAGAACCAAGGGAACGGGCTGTGAAACCCGGTCACCAGACCCCATGAAAGAGCAAAGAACATATCACAGGTGTAATGGACCTTGCGAGCGAGTCCGTACCATCCATCCGCCAGGATAGTGTCGCCATTGTCAGCCACAATGGTCTTTGGATCGGAAACCTCTTGCCATGGAAGCTGCGGGAAGGTCCTTCGCTTTACGAAGGTGCCACGCTCCATCATTCGAAACGAGTTCTTCTGGCTGTTTGCCGTGTCCCAGACCCAGTAGACAAAAAGGTACGACACAAACAGCGCCGTTAGCGCATATCGATTCCACGCATATGTGGCCGGGTCATGATTGGCGAGATACAGCGTGCAGTGGCAGTATGACATTGGCACGCCAGCCATGTTCCAGAAGGTCAGCATGAACCCCAGTTTCTCTTGGTACATATCCCAAGTAGTTGTGATGAGGTGTTCTGCCTTGGCACAGGCGTTGGTATAGGTGAAGTGGGCCATGACCAGAAACAGAACTTCGCCGGAGACATAGCCGTACTGCTCGTATTGACGGGTGGCTGCGGCGCAGCTGAGACCAAACAGGATAAACCAAGGGATGCGCACTTCGTAGAACATCTTGAAATCGAGTATCCCTAGGCGCGGGTTGAGTTCGGCGCCCATGAAGAAGTCGTAGATCGGGTAGCCGGTAATACGGTGCTGAGCACCGCGAGCAAAAGCAGATAGGTAGGTGATGAAGCTGCAGAGAAAGCCGGAAATAATAGCCACAGACATCAGGGGCCCAAATTCGTCCAGAAAGGTGTAGAGCGGGAACAGTCCAGTGCCGTGCAAAACAGCCATGACGGCGATCGTCAAGTAGAAACTGGTATATGCTGAACAGTGATACTTCAGCTGTTTCCCACCCAGGTGGAGTAAAGGCTTGCCGTAACATGTAAACCCGGGCATGCATATATAGCATGCAGCCTCGAAGATAAAATATGCCCAGTAGATGCGCCAGGCCCGGACATGAGGGAAAGCGCCGGTGTAGACAAGTTTAACCAGATATTTCCCAAACGCCATCCAAGACTGGCTGGCCTTGGGCACAGGCCAATGTCCGTCATAGTAGGTCGCGCCAATCCACATGTAGTACATCAACAGAGGGAAACCGATCATGGCAGCCAGGTTGCCCAGTGAACCGCCGAACTCGAAGTGGCCTGAATAATCGACCTTGGGATCCATGCCTGGTCTCCATCCACCGGTGATATGCTCTCTAGCAAAGTCATCTTGGGGTTTTTGGTCGTTGTTGGCGACAGTCTTGCCATTGTCATGGCCCCGCCGGCCTCTGACAGTTGTCTCAGCGGCCATTGTCGTCCCCATTCAAACTGGCCAGCCTAGGGTACCTAGGGTACGGAAAGGAAAATGAATTACAAGAAAGAAATAATTTTAAACGATCCCCCGGGTCTTAAATAGCCTCGAATGAGAAAAAATGTTTTAGCCAAGGCTGACAATAATCCGCAATGTTGGTGAACAGCGCAGCGCTATACTATTCGGTCTTAGATCGGGCCCACTCGACCTGGGTATCTGTTGTTGCCTACGTATCCACTTATCGCACAAAAGGATTCCGAGTGTTTGGGGCTGTCTAGCACTTTGCCGTTGGTCGCCCGATCGCGTCTAAAGCCTGCTTTAAAATTATGTCGCCGTTGGTCAGCGTATATCTCGAAAGTGAATGCTGCATAGACCTGTGTGTAGTTACAGAGAACCCACCCCAATGAACATCGTCCATTTGGAGAGCTCATACAGTAGCATGTATTAATCCAGAAGCTAACTGTTGGTGGCTTGTAGTGTCGAAAATTGCGGGCATTGATTGCTAAATAAAGCAATATCAGCGTCCTACCAATCAACGAACGTATTTCGAAACGGATAGGGAACTCCTCTTATGCTCGTATTGCCGTATGCTTCCTATAGTTTTGGGCTAATTCGTTTAGTCTCTTCCTACGACGAAAGCGAGTATGCTCCGAAGGCACTCCGTAAAGACAAGATCACCTTTATATCGTTTGTCTTACATATCTCAATAGCAGGTACTAGTGATTCATAATTCTGCTTCACTTTAGACAGTGAACGAGCCTTGCTCACCAATATCCCTGCTCGAGTTACCCACATACACCTTGAAGGTGCCGGAGAGAGCAACACAGAGATGCGATAGGATAATCCGCGGCCCATTATTGCTTGAGTATCCTTTTATGGGCAAATTGCCGAAAGAAGACCTGTAGTCACAGTCGACAGCATATATTGAGATAAGTTTCTCGCCTTGCATTCTGTTCACAATTTGCTGATTTCAAGTTTCACATTTTCATTCTCCTTGCATCCGTGGATTGGAAGTTGTCCGCCATTGTGTCCAATACCAAGTACTATCCTCCTTTTTCATATATAATATTTCCGTCCTTCCCAGCCACAAACCTCACATCCCAGGTATCCTTGCCCACCTTCCCCTGCACAATCTCCCAGTACGCTTCCGCGTGTGCTTTGCCTCCGACAAGCTCGTATGGCACTGGGCCACCGCCATCCATGATCTGCGATACGAAATAGAACCTACTCCAACGCTAGTCAGTTACCAATCCACATCACCACGGCGACACGTTTTATCTGGATCTTCACTCCTAACTATGCTTCGGGGATGTTAAAAGAGGAGACGGGGGACTCGCCTGTCGCCAGCCGCTTTGCACTCCTGCTCCGCCAGCTCAACAAGGTGCACGAGTCCCGCTTTGCCCGCCGCTAGCGAGGTCGCGATTGGATTGGGGTAAAACGGCGTCACGTTGCCCGTTGCGATAAACACCCCTCCATGTTTAGGAGTAGCCGAGCCGCCCTCGCGAAACTTTTCCCATCCGCGCGTTGCTGCGTATAGCGCCGCGTACCCACCTGATAAGTTGATGGCCGTATCGTTCGCAAATGCCTCGGGTGGGACGCTGAACGGATCGCCCTGCTTGGGTGGAAACGTGAGGTTCGCCGCTATACACATTGCATTCGCCATTAGCCACTTTCTTCCCGATGATCATCCTACCTCTTCTACTTCAGGACCTTTCAAACCAAAAGAGGGGCATATAGGGGGATTTCACCGTTGTACACGACCACTTTCGGAAAACCCAGCTTGGTCTCGACCTCCGCAAACGCCGCCTCCACGGACTGCATACTCGCCACGTCCACCGTCACAGGCGTCACACCTTTGATGGCCTCCGAGGCTTGGGTGCTACGCCGTCCCAGCGCGACGCTGTAGCCTTGTGAGACAAATTTCTCCGCGACGGCGTGGCCAATCCGGGGGCCACCGCCGAGAATGAATGCAACTGGCTGTGTCATTATGATTCTTATGTTCTCACCTTCTATCTGCCTTTAGATAGAGCATTTGAGTGCGAATAGGTTAACAACAATCAGATAAAGCCGGCATTTATGCCTGGTCCGAGGGTGGCGACGGCCTCATTATGTATTAGTAAATGTTGTTCGGCTCGCGCTCAGTACGGATTTGCAAGGGTACCGAGCTCCGAACGCTTATCAACCTGCCCAGTCCACCCCCGCACTCCCCATGACGGACCCACATAGCTTATTTGGCCAAGGTGTCAAAAGGTAAAGCCAGAATATTTAAGAAGATATGGGAGAGATTTATGAGATCGATATCCACATAATTTGGGTAGATACAAGGTACAGAGGATCTTACAGAGGTATCAGAGGAATGGCTGTATGTAAAGTTTGATTAAACACCTTCCAAAGCGGTTTTTTATATCCTTCGATGATTGACTCTCGTATTGGACTTAGCCTCCCCGCTGCCTATTCGGTTTACATATTCAACGTTCAGTCCGCATCAGCCATGGGACCTACTAACGACTCAAGGTCGTCAGAAGCCTACATATAAAAACATTAACATTAATAATATACATCTTAGTTCCATGAAAACTATACAAAGTGGAATGCAACATTGGCATGGCCAATGTTGATTCAACAGCTATCATCTGAGTGAGTGACAGATTTCCAAACACGTCTTGCGCCCGGAAAAAGCCTCTTGGAGTTAGAGTCAGAAAAGATGTCTCTACACTGTCTGAAGATGGGCCTCATGAGCATTAGTGAAGAGCACACAATAGCGAGGTCAAGTTCAAGGAGTGTCCACAGCGCTTGCTTGGAGCCACTAGCTGCATTTACAATCAGTGTGGTTTTCGTGTGACCGAAAATGGAACTCACAAGTGACATTGTCTATGCTGTAGTATTTGAGCTCCAGTACCCGGAGTAGACTGAAAACGCAGACCCTAGTCAGGAAAGGGTGAGTCAACTAGGAGCCTTTCACGGTGTTGAATATACTTACAAACCACCGATGGAGAAAAGCCCAGTTAGCAGGATCTTCTGTTGAGTGGCGAGCTTTAATCGCCAGACAATAACTATGGGAATGCAGACAAGGAGAACATCCTCGACGAGCGATATTGCACTCATCGAAACAAAAAACGCTTCTTGTCCGCCCAAACATGTACCCTTGACGCTGACTCGGAGCCAAAAGTGCTGAGGTGGCCAGCATTGGAAGATGTTGACCAAAATGAAAGCTGCTCCCCAGGCAACAGTGAATATTGTGAGACACATCGTTGCAATGCGCCACCTTTGTATCAAGCCTAGGAGTTGTCGGAGAAGCACAATGAATGATAACTTGACGCAAACTTGAGACAGTGCCCAGAACAGCTGAGCGAGCCAAAACAACTGACGGTATGAGTGAGAAACGTACTCGAACCAGATCAATGATCAACTTTACCAGTGCGACACGGCCACGGATCTTCTGCTCTAGGCTCCAGATGTCCTTGCCGACTCCGTTGAATGCAGCTAGAAAATCACATCAGAAAACGCAACCTGAGGATCGACTGGTTGTAACTCACCAAGCATTGTGCTTGTAGTCACTCCGTAGCAGAATATCAGTCCAAGAGTCATAAGCAAATCCCCAGCATCGAGATGCTTAACCAAAAATGCTCGACTGTAAAAACGTAGAAGGAAGGATACAGTGGCTATGGCCGCCCCGACGGCAGGGACTACCACCAAAACCACTCGCCAATAGTGCGCACTAGCCATTCGAAGAACATGGTAGCATAATGCTCATAGATGGCCTTTTAGTTTCCTCGTACAAAGATCATAAGTTTGAAGTCCTCAGACCAACTTAACGTGAGGCTTAGATAAAGCAAGCAGTGTTGACATCATCAAGTGTGGCGATCTCGGCTTCGGGATGAGTAAGGCACGTTTACCAATGCAGAGACCCTCGCCAGGGCACAACGCAAGAGACCCGGCCGAAATTGTTACGGTCAGATCTCAATCTACGGAAAACGGTTCTTGAATAGTCAAGAGCTCAGTATTTGGCATCCTTTGGCACCACGCATTTTCACGTCCCCAACCCCCAATTCCTCGACCGACGGCTGCGCTATCCATTAGATTTCGAGAAGAAAGTCAACTATATCAATGCGCTTCCATTGTCGGCTAATGCACAGTAGCAACTTTGCGAGGTCTCTACCTCACTCACGACCACCATTCGGACCACATCGTTTCCATCAAGATCGCGTACGCGTCTTCCGTGCGCCATTCGTAACCTGCTTCCGAGTCACGCTTTCTACTTCCCTTCACAGTAGTATCCTTCCCTTTCTTTCACGCCAAGTTGCTCGCCTTCTTCGGAGCTTCTTTTTGGACCCGATTCAGAAACTGTGCCCTGATTTGTTGGAGAATGCCCAGGATCCGCTTTCGATTCCGCCATCCGTGCGAGTTGCTTAGCACTCCATAATTCAACGGCATGCGGGTAAAGATATCCCTTTCCGGGCACCATCAACAACACACAAGTCTACGCGATAGACAACCACTGCGATTTCTATAATAGCAGACCCACTAGAATTTACGTCAACCAAAGTCTCCATTTATGAGGATAGTTGCAGCCTCTATCCCTCCAATCAACTAACCATACGAAGCAGGTGAATACGCTGATGAGCTTGCCCTCAACTTCAACGTCATCAGATAATTGGTGTTGATATATTATATCCATAAATAATACAGGAGGACGTGGGAGACCCTAAACTAGAATCCAAAACTATCAAGCAGGGAATTGGCATCCGGCTCATGGAACACGGTCGGTGGCGGCTTGGGCTTCTGCGGTTGCTGCTTGGCCTGATCATCTTCCTCGGTCTCAGCAGCTTTCAGGGCCTGCGAGGTAGTAGTAACAGCGGGTCGTCGCACTGGCATGTCGGCGACGACCAGACTGCTCCGCCGACGCAGCAGTTTCCGGTAATCCACCCCGTCCTCCTGCACCTGCGCTGGAGTTCGAGGTGGCAGCGGGTGCAGGAATTCCCAGCGGCGTACCAGGTCGAGGGCGAGAAGGTCGCAACCCATCCGGTCGTAGAGTCTAGCGTTGCGCAAGACAAAGTTCCATTCTTCCCGCGGATGAACTTGAGATGCACCCTTCAGGGTTTGCAGGGTCTTCTCGCGGAGCTGTTGGTAGAGAATGACCAAAGCCGGATCGTTGGAGAGATAGGATTTGGACTGTAGAGGAACTCGGCCCGGGCTACCGGGAGAGGCTGGGGTTGCCGGCGAGAGAAGAGTTTCAACGGGAGATATCAAAGACCGGACAGCCATATCTCGTCGTCCGAGCATCCAGAAAGCCCACGAGGCCATCCACCGATTTCCACCTGTGGCGGCTTCGGGGAGGACCCTCTCTTCTAATATTTCCTTAAGGACAGGCCCGCTGTCTCCCTCAAAAGCCCGTGAAATAGCAATCGCGAGCTGAAGATCCCCAACTTGGTTCATGAGGACATTGGTCGCATCGCGAGGGTGATCAGCAAGCAGGAAAAATGCCGCAGCATATTCTTTGCACATTAGCTCAGACCTAGAAGCAAAGTTGACGGTCAACACTCACCGAATCGCCGTTTGCCTAGCAATGCATAGGCGTTTTTTAGGGCGGACGTCTTCCACCGCGCTTCTTTAAAGTCATTGGCTAGCAAGCGCTGGGTGGCTGCTTGTTCGCGGTGCCAGTGTGCTATACGCCACAGGCCTTGCAAGATATTCTTCTTTCCGAGCGCGAGATAGTACAGAGAGCAGTCGAGAGGGTTGCGTTCCTCGGTCTTCGTATACTCGTTTCGTGCCACGACTTCAAGTTGTGCATTCTGGAATGACATGGTTAGATTAGACTTATACAGGACGGAAAGTGCTCACCAAAGCCGTCGGATCTGAGAGCCACATGAAGATGCCGCTCTCGCGAGCAGCCTTCCATGTCATCTTGCCATTGAACTGCCGCGAAACAAGATCGGTCAAAATATCCTGGCTGCCGCTGTGGAAAGCCCAAACAATCTCTCGCCAGGAGACGGTGTCTTTGTTTGCTACCCCTTGACTTCGTCGAAGCATATGCTGTCGAAAGAAAAGGAGATAGCGAGCTGCATTGTCATCCATCGACCGTCGATGCTTCTCAACTGTTGCAACACACTCGATGATATCCGCCAGGCGAAATTGTTCGTGACTTGATAGTTGCGGCAATGCTATGTGTGCTAGGTTCTCATTGAGTGCGGTCGCTGAAGCTTCATCCATTACAGATGTCTCGTCCTCGACAGCATCGACATAGGAAGAGCGCATCTCTTTCAATGCTGCTTGTTGAGGGGCCTGCACTTGTCAGCATCATGTTCTAAAAGACCAATAGGTAGATTCTTACATCTTGCTCTTCGTAGAAATCTTCGAGCGGCATCTCCAGGATGCCATCCAGATCATCACCTTCCGTGTAGAATTTCAGTTTCCGATGTAGATTTCTCAGGATAGCATGCACCAAATTGGTCTTCCCAGACAGAATGCATTGCGCCAGGAATTGTGGATGAAAGACGGGCAAAGGTCCGTTGATACGACTGACAAGATCGAACAGGTCAACCGATGGCAAGCCACGAGACGGCATGCGAAGCTCGGAGACAAGCCGGTCCCCGACGTCAATGTCCTTGCCATATACAAACAGCTGGTTGCCGGCGCCAATGACCAGATGACCGTTTGACAGCCAGCAAGAATCTCCGATGGGGTGCGGTGTGAGGTCTCTGATCCAGATCTCACGAACTTGTGTCCACGATGGTCGAGAGTCGAGATAGTCATACCGAAGCTGGGATAGGAGAACAACCTTATGAGGGAATCCCACGGCAAGGATGGACTGTTTATCAGGAGTGGATGTCCAATCGAGATCTCGAATGATGTCATTCTGGGCAAAATGCTCTTCAAATTCCAGCTGGGCGTTGTTCGTGTCCCAGATTGTGAGATGAGTCCGGCCCTCGTCCACCAATGCAGCTTTCCTGATAGAGCTTGCACTGGCCAAAGATGGGTTCTCAATGCCTGTCCCGACCGTCGATTTGAGTAGCCACTCGACCTGGGCGTTTTCCTGGTCGACTTTAGCGGTCCAAGTACGAACGATTCCGCTATGCGTGTAGGAGAGAGCAATGTCTGCAGAAAACGTGTCGAAGAACCCAGATGTCTCGGTTTTCGGGCCTGCGGGATCCACAGGAAGGATGTATGCCAGGTCTTCTTTCAAGCCCATATTGAAGTCGCAAAACTTCCGCAATTGGCACTGATCTTCTTTGTTCTTGTCTAGGCCGCCATTTTGGGCAGGCCATCGAAGTTCCCACGCAATACCATCCATGTTCGCATCAATGGTTGCAATATATGCCACTCCCGTACTTGCTTCGGTTGGGATCGGTAGCACACATAGTGGCTTGCTTGATAGGGTAAACGGAAGAGAGGCGAGTCTTTTTGCGTGATAGGAGCTGGTGTCCCATAGCGAAATCCCATCGTGGTGGAGATTGACCAAAAGGTTGCAATTCTCAATCACGCAGGTCCGGTGGATGTGCTCATCCGAGAGCAGCACACTCTTATGGCTCAAGAAAGATCCGCTGCCCCGACGCTTTTGCTTCCAAATCATGGCTTTGTTCTCACTGGTTCGCGAAACGAGCGTGTCACCTGTGGCATTTCGAACAATTTTCTTGACGGGGGCGGTATGTCCAGTCCAAGATGATTTCGGGATGATTCGTTTCTTGCGTGGTGCTGGGTCAAAGAGAACGTCCACATGTGAGTCGTACCATTCAATACGGCCGTCAAAATGATGGACGAGTATGCTGAGCGTGTCATCCGAAGTGGTGCTCTGAAACGCATGGATTTGGGCGTAATCTTCCCCCTTAGTGAGGCCAGGCAAGAATCCAAAATCCAAGCCCTCCACATGCAGGATGTTGAAGACACTCATATTGGTCTTGACTCTGGAGCCGACATCCTCCAAAGCCCAAGCGGCCATATGACCCTGGCCATCAATCACCACACAAATCTCCGGGCTCTTGTTCGCGACTTCAATGAGATGCTCCAGGGCATGGTTTTCCTTGTTCCCTGTGTGTCTTTCCACCGCGCGCTCCGTAGCAGAGCAGAAATCGCGACTGTCCAAGATGAACCCGTACCGTCGTTGGGAGCCTTGATCATTCTCGGACGCATCTCTAGGCTGAACCGAGGAATTCATATCAATATCCGCCCAAAACTGCAGGGGTGAAAGCGCATGATGATCCGTAACTGCCCACACTCGAATCTTGTTATCGGCGCACATGGTGTACAAGACATTATCGACGGATTGTTCCCGGTGGTAGGGCAAGCGCCAGTGCAACCCCGTCACGAGATTTGGATGGGGCAGGTACGAGATCTCGAATCGGATTTCGTCTGCACTAAAGCTAAGCCGTCTCCATACCTTCGCCAAACGATCATACGCTCCGACGGTCACTACCAGCGACGCATCGGGGGAGAACTGCGCGAATTTGACCGGGCTTGCAAGCTCCCGTTTCCAAAGTAGGCGCGGATCTTCATTTTCATCCAGGATCCAAAGCGTGAGGCTCGAATTGCCCACAAGAAGCTCGTTCGGGGAACCCCACGAGAGAGTGGAGATCGGTTCGTCGTTATCGTTGGCGCGGAAGGTATGAACAAGAGACCACTGCATAAAGCGTCATGTTAACACATTTCTGCTCCCATATCCCGACGCTGTCTGTCCTCCATGAGACTCCGGTATACACACCTTCAAGGTCTCGCCTTTGAGGCCATATGGCTGATACACAAAGACATCCGGTCCCCCACACACAGCAATATTACCCGTAGCCTCATCAAAAGCTACTGCTTCGAGAGAGTCCGTATCATCGACGTAGATCGTTTGAAGGAGCGTCTGCGGGCCACCAAGAATGACCAGCGCGTGGCCGGAGATGTACGCCTATCGAGCAACGCGCAGGGGCAGCGGTCAGCGACAGAACGGAAATCAAAGAAAACAAAGCTGCAGCGTACAGCCAGGGTGTCTTGGGGACACTTACAACAACGCGCAGGCCATCCCACAGCGCCGTGCTGAACGACCAGAGCTTGGCTGGGGGCCGCCCCGGCAGTACCGCTCGCATGGAGGCGGTTGGGGTTCAAGGTCGGGCGCTTGGTTGGAGGGTGTGTTACACCATGGTCAGAGGCAGAACCATGTGGATGGGATGCGCGGCGACAGCTGACGAGGTGTCGAGTCCTGGCCGGGGTACTCGAAGGTGTGGGGGTTCGTGAGTGAGTTGGTTGTTGTAGCCGGAGAGTCGAAGGCGGGAGAGCTGGCAACTCGGGGATCCACTCGGTGCGACTATACTCCAACAACATCCACTGAATACTTAAACTACTACGAATTAATTAAGTCACAAGGTGATTCATTCATTCATGTCCAAAACGACAAGTTTTATACCCAACACCCGACAAGACATTAAAAGAACCAGAAACCCTATCCAACCCGCTGGATATATGCTGCGCCTGACGATGCAAGACGAAACCAGGAGACATGAAGATTGCAGAAAAATGGGGGGGGGAAGGGGGTGGAGAGAGATGGGCATGTATAGTAGTCGGTTATGTACAAAGGTTGGGAAAGAGAAAAGGTCAAGGTCGTCGATTGGCGGATCTGCGCCCTTCGGTGGGAGATTCAGGGAGCTCTCCAAGCTCTTCGTCCACGAACCGGACAGTGGTTCCTATCGAATTCCTCCGGCCGGTGCGTGGTCGCCGCGAAGATGTTGTGTACGCTGCTGCTGAATTTACACGAAGCAGGCGGCTGGCGAATGGTGTGCGCAGTGGTGTGGCCGGAGTGGTGGACATTTGCGCGAGAGCTCGTGCGCGCGCCGCTCGTTTGGATGGGGAGTTCATGTAGCTGGGAGTGGCCAGAGGGCTTGCAGACACGGAGACTGGCTCCTGGGACGTGGTTGTGAAATCGCTGAGCTTGAAGGGCGTCTCCGCCTGGTCCTGGTACCAGGGGTCGAACAGAGCCGATCCAGCGCCGTCATTGTCCCCGAAGTTGGAGAATTGGGCCGGTGTCAAGGCGGGACCGGGGGAGTCTCGAGCCTCGAGCTTCAGCCGCATATTTTCCATCCAGTGGCGGAACATGCCTCGGGAGTGTTTGCGCAGGTTTCGTTCTCTCATTGCTTCGGCGGTCTCAGCTGTGCTCTTCATTTGGAACACACGCAGACTAAGCTTGCGAAGAGAGGAACCCGCATGGCGGAGGACACGCGAACGGTAGAAATGATCTGCCTGGTCTTCCAACTCCCGATGGATCACGAAGGTCTCGGACAATTGCATCAGCTGGTCGAAGGCGACCTGGCGGAAATAGTAGATATCAGCATCGCGGCATTCTTGCACTCTTTTGACGGCCTTTTCATGCCAAAGAGCAAAGAGGTCAGATCCAAGATGAAACAGTTTCTCGCGATCCACTTCTCCCGCTTGTTGGTCCATGTCCATGACGAGTCGAGTTCGCGACTTCCAGACATCCATTGCCTTGGAAGCAAGGTTGATTTTGATCTTCCGCCGGATCTTAGCATACGCCTCCTGCCGCCGTCGTTTGGCCGAGTCCCGCGTTGCCTGGTGCCATTGTTTCATCGAACGCTTCATCAAAAAGTAGAATCGAGCATCTTTCGCCCAGCCCTCCATCTTCACAACCTGTGCATGCTTCGCTCGCCAAACGGCAAGAGACTCTTCGGCTAGTCGCGGAGCATAGAACTCAAACGCGACATACTCTCTTTCGCGCTGAAGCAACAGTTGGTCCCGCCAGATTGCGAATTTGGATCGCATCAGGTCTTCCGTATGGTGATCTTCGTGAATCTCCGCATGGAAAAGCAGTCGAGTGTAGGTGTCTCGTGTGTTGACCACGAACCGAGAAAATATCTCGCGTTTGATGCGCTGCTCCCGTATTCTTTGCATCAGCTGGAATCTTTCCATCAGAATCCACTTGTACATAGCCTCCATCTTGACCCGCTCGTCAATTCGTGCGCGAAGAGCCAAGGAGCGGAGTGTGTCATTCCAAGATGTCCATGCATTGCGCTGGACTCTGAATCGATCTATTTCTTCTGCCTGATTCGCCATCCGGGCCTTGAACACCCAATGTGACAGAGCACCACGAAGAATCCTCGTGCTCACCATATCAGACACTCGAGAAGCAGCGGGGGCCAACCGCGACTGGATTTGCCATTCACCAAATGTGTCTCGCAAAGCCTGATGCCGTTGTGAGATTTCCGCTTCCTGCTGGGCAGAAGCAATCCGTTTTGATTTTCGAGACCAAATCTGAAGCGCCCATCCTTGTGCCAATTTTCGGTTTTGGACGATAATCTCGTGCTCGCGCTCTCTATTCATCCGGAAATTGCGAAGCCAATAGAGAAGAGCGCGCCGTTTGAGTCGATGATCATGCCATACCGGAGCACGGGTTTCATAAAAACACCAAAACCACTGCCAGTAGGAATTATTTCGCAAATTCATGTCGCGGACAGCAACTGCCTTCGACTCGGCAGTTTTCAGATTTTGGATTTTCTTCCGCCAGGCATTGAACGGTCCCTGCAATGCGAATCGCTGCGCCTTCAACTCGTTGACGGCGGTGATCTCCCGCCATGCATTGAAATACTTGACGCCAAGGACATGCCGTCGGGCAGCAGATGAGCGAGCAACCTCTTCCGACGTCAGTTGCGCCCAGTGAGTAAAAGCCTTGGTCATCAGATAGAGATCTCGAGCGCGTCCAGCGCGTTCCTCCAGGTGCCTGAAAAACCGTTCCGTCCGGGCCGTGTGACGCTTGTGCTGGATGATGCCTCGCCATGGATCAAAGGCTTGCCGAAGAAGGGTGCCGCGGTCACGGTGAACAGCAACAGATTCCATGTTCTGGCGGACTTGCTGAGCCTGGAACGCTTTTTTCAGCCATTGCGTTAAAATCCGGCGACAGATTGCTCGTTGGCGGTACATGTTAAATGTTGAAGCGTCCCGAAGGAGATCTGAGAGCTGCGGTCGATATAAAAACTCAGGCGGTGCTTCCTCCATCTCAAAGTCATCATGCTCCACAGGATGTAACACGAGCGACTCTGCTTCATCAGACGCAGAGCTGTCCAATGAGCCAAACGAAGGGGACCGGCGATGCTGCGAAGCTGTTCTCATTCTCTTGAACCGATCATGATCCACAGCCGATCTCGCCTCCAACCCATTCGGTAGCCCCTTGTTCGAATCTGTCTTCTTCGCAGAATCGAATCTGCTAATCAAGCGACGACCAACTTCCAAAAACTGTGCAATCAACTGTGTTCGATCCGGCGAGGTGGGCGGCTTGAAATCGCGCGTCTGTTTCGGAGATAGTCTGAGATTGGAAAGCTCGGGTTTCCCAACCTCAAGTCGCGACAGGGACGATCGAGAACTCGGCCGGTTCACAAAGCTTCTCTGCGTAACATCCTCGCCGATATCAAGTGTGGTATTGAATGATGCGCGCCGTTGGGGCGTCGGGAGTATCCCATTAACAACAGGCACGTAGTCGTCGCGCTCGTCGACGTGGCTCTCCGCGACAGTCACCGAGTAAGACGCGTCCTCGACATTGGTTTCATTGAGATCGGTCGATCCATCATCGCCCAGCTCCAAGACAATCCCCATCTGCTGCAGCGCACTCTCGAACTTGTCGTAGAGCGTCTCTCCCCGCACGCTTTTGTTGCCCATCTTGAACAGGAACCGCAGACACGCATGGCCTGGATCTGCGTTGGCGCCATGTTCGCCAATGACCTCGTCGTATGCCTCAAAGAGGGCACGAAACGGGAGCCGCTCAACCTCGGGTTTGCCTTCGGCGCGAATGACGACTTGGTAGAGGAATCCGACATCTAGAGACCGGGAAATGGATTAAAGCGAGACCAGACACAAAGACAGAGTAGCTCATACCGTCATCCGAGAGCGATGAATTCTCCTCGGTCAGGACCCGGCGCTGGGAGGATATCGGAGGCATCGAAAATTCGCGACTCTATGGCGCGTCTGTCGCATCGGGGTCATGGACACGGGCCAAAGAAATCATCGCGAACCAGTCATGAAGGACAAGCATGCGCTGATAGAATATCTCTGCAATCTAAAATTACAAGATCGAAAGAGACGAAATCATGGCCCTGGTGCCCGCGACTGCAGTGTTTTGTTTGGTTGGTTCTTCGGCATCGCGAAGGCATGCTGAGCGATCACGTGGGGGGTTGTTGTGCTTAGGTCAGTTGAAATCCACTCGACATCTTTGTCTCCCAATTACCTAGGTCATCGGATTCCCTAATTATCTCTCTTCTTCACCTGCGAGGGAATCTCCAGATGCCCGTCAAAACTCGCCCCGTCGAGAAATTTGCAAAGGCCACGGCCAAGTGTGCCACGGAGGTGTGTATAGGATGATGTACTGTGCAAGACCACTCAACTGATGATATTGCTAGGCGGCGACATATGGCAAGTGCGTGGTCGCGGACTACAACTCCATCCACAAGGACATGTGCGCGAAGGAATTCCTCCGGCTGAAGGACTGTTATCTGGCCGCATCCAAGAAGGGTTAGAGGACTAGCTCCTAGAATGATTAATCTTTGGGTTTGGAGATCAAGAGGCATGCCTCCCTAGTAGAAATGTCTTGTTGCAAGGATTCAACAGTTGAGATACCGAACAACGCTTGCTCGGATTTTTTTTTGGTTGCCTCTCCGGTCAAAGGATCAGGCTCTTCGTGAGAGCAACCCTCAGATGGTATCACGAAGGGCATCCGGGGGACGCATTATTGTTTTTCTAAAGAGGCAGTATAGGCGCCAGAAACTCGCACTGTATATTATCTAGGAATTCATTGTTATAGACTCATGAAAAGCATGATTCATTCATTTATCAAAACAACTAGGGTGGAAAAAGTGAGAAACGTAGACTTGCTATCTACGGAGGTACTTAAATGCGTTTTTTTTATAGCCCGCTCACTCTACAACTTGACCAGCCGCAGCAAGAACGTCGCGTTCTGCACCTCCTGCTCTTCCTGCGAGATGGTGCCCGCCTCATCGGCGCCGGGCAGCTTGCCATCCGCAACGACACGCTCATCCAGCGCCCGACGCACCGCTTTCTCGATAGCCGGGGACTGAGACTTGAACGCCTCGCCGAGCCCGATGTTGTCCGGGTCGGACAGAACGGAGTACTCCATCTTCACGTCGTCAGTGGGGGCCAGGCCGGCCTTCTTGCGCAGGCGCTGGACGCGGTTGATGATCTCACGACCCAGACCCTGTTGCGCCAGCTCGGGATACAGGTTTGCATCCAGGATGGTCAGGACATCCGCGTCGGTGTTGGTCTCCATGCCTCCGGAGCTTGCGTCCTCCTTGATACCGCGCTTCACGACGAGATCACCCTCGACCAGTTCAATCCCGTCAACCAGGATCTTCTTTTCTGTAACGTAGCGCTTCACGTCATCGCTGGACAGGGAAGGCAGAGCCTTCTTGACCTTCTGGACCTCCTTCTTCAGCTTCTTGCCCAGCGTCGGCCAGTCGGCATTGACGCTGTACTGGACATGGTATTTGGCCTCGTCAGACGACAGGACCAGGTCGAGAACATTGAGCTCTTCTAAAATGTAGCCCTCAAGGGACTTCACGTCATCCAGGTACTGCTGGTCCTTGTGGATCACCACGAGTGTCTTGAGAGGAGTCTTGAGGCCGATCGACCGGCGCTCACGAGAGATGCGGCCCAGATCGATGACCTTCTGCATCCGTGCCACTCGGCGCTCGACAACCTCATCGAAGAGCTCCTGTCGCACTTCAGGGAATGCAAGGAAGTGGACACTGCGGCTGTCTTCGCCGCGAAGCGACTCAGGGATGTGCGGGAGGAGGCGCTGGTAGATGTTGTCGGTCAGGAAGGGCGTGAAGGGGGCAAGACCTCGGACCAGGATATAGAGGACCTCGAAGAGGGTATTCAGCGCATGCAGAGTGTCATCCACGCCATTCTCGCCCTTAAGGCGCTTGCGGTTGAAACGGATGTACCAATTTGTGGTGTTTTCAATCAGCTCCAGCAACCGAGGGACGACGGTATACAGACGATAGCCAGCCATCTCCTGGTTGACGAAGATGAGCAGGCTTTGGCAGCTGGCCAGGATCCAGCGGTCCATGACATTGGTGTTGGTTTCCTCGGCTTTGGGGTCGAAGACGTATTCGATGTTGGAGGACTTTTTCAGAAGTGCAACCTGGCCCTCAAAGAACTTGAAGCTGTTCCACAATGGCAGCAGAACCTTGCCGACAATTTCCTTGACACCTGATTCCTTAAAGCGCAGGGGCTCGGCTCGAACCACGGGTGAGTTGATCAGGTAAAGGCGAAGAGCATCCGAACCATACCGTTCCATGACCAGGTTCGGGTCTGGGTAGTTCTTCAAACGCTTCGACATTTTCTTGCCGTCCTCCGCAAGGACAATACCGTTCACCACACAGTTCTTGAATGGCAGCTTACCAAATAGATGGGTGCCGAGAACGGTCATAGTGTAGAACCAGCCACGGGTCTGATCCAAGCCCTCCGCAATAAAGTCACCGGGGAAGCTCTTCTCGAAATTATCCTTGTTCTCGAAGGGGTAATGCTGAGAAGCATAGGGCATGCTGCCCGACTCGAACCAGCAGTCGAATACCTCGCTCACACGACGGAGAACACCCTTGCCCTGTTTGCTTGGGATGGTGATGTCGTCCACCTTGTCACGGTGGAGATCCGTCAGCTCACCTTCATAGCCACTCAGTTCCTTGAGCTCTGCGGCACTTCCGATAGCGACAACCTCCTGGAAATCATCACTGACCCACAATGGAAGCGGCGTACCCCAGAAACGGTTCCGGGAAATGTTCCAGTCATGGGCATTGCGAATCCAGCTGGAGAATCTCCGGTCCTTGACGAAAGAGGGAACCCAGTGGGACTCCTCAATGCCTTCAAGCATGGTCGGAATGATGGGGCGGATCTTCACAAACCACGAGGGCACCGCGCGGTAGATCAGGGGTGTATCCGATCGCCAACAGAAGGGGTAACTGTGAGTAATCTGGCTGTCCACGAGAACACGGCCGGCAGCCTTGAGGTGCTTGATAATGGCCTTGTCAGCAGCCTTAACATGCTGTCCGACAAAGTCCGGGACTTCGGAGGTGAAGCGGCCCTGCTCGTCGACGGGGTTGGGCGGATGGCGAGTCTCGTTGATAACGCCGTGGTCCACGGCGACCTGGTAATCGTCCTCACCAAATGCAGGCGCCTGGTGGACAATACCCACACCATCTTCCGCGGTGACATATTCACCGTTCAGCAAACGGAAGCCAGTGTCTTTGAACTCCTCATAGAAATAATTAAAGAGAGGTTCGTACTTCCAACCCAGCATGTCGGAGCCCTTAAAGCGGTCGACGATCTTGAATTTGGCCTTCTTCGGGTCCTTATAGATGGTTCGAAGTAGAGCCTCGAGAAGAATGTAGTGCTTCTTCGTTGCCTCGTCGTAGATCTTCACATACTCGAAGTTGGGGTGGGCGCAAAG
Source organism: Penicillium psychrofluorescens (assembly GCF_964197705.1). Lineage (NCBI taxonomy): Eukaryota > Fungi > Ascomycota > Eurotiomycetes > Eurotiales > Aspergillaceae > Penicillium > Penicillium psychrofluorescens. The sequence goes on along the minus strand of NC_133442.1, from coordinate 527,614 downwards.
ACCGGTGTGGGAGGGGAGTGTCCATGGGGTAGTAGTCCAGGCCAAGAAGCAGGTGTCCGGGTCATCCAGCAGCGGGAATGTCACCACTACCGCAGGGTCCTGCACGTCCTTGTAGTTCTGCTGGGACTCGAAGTTACTCAGCGGTGTGTTGAGCGCCGTCGAATACGGCATGACCCGGTGGCCCCGGTAAACGAGACCCTTGTCGAACAACTGCTTGAACACCCACCACACCGATTCCATGAACGAAAAGTTCATAGTCTGTCCATGGATTCACCAATTAGCCCGGTACAACCCAAATAGCTGAGAAAGAACTAACCTTGTAGTCATTGTCGAAATCAATCCAACGACCCAATCGCTCAATGGTCTGGCGCCATTCCGCGGCAAATCGCATGACAATCGCCTTGCACTCCTCATTGTACTTCTCAATGCCGATTTTCTGGACCGCCTCCAGACCGGACATGCCGAGCTTCTTATCGATCTCATACTCGATGGGCACACCATGGGTATCCCAGCCGAAGCGCCGTTCGACATAGTGGCCCTTCATGGCCCAATACCGAGGAATAATATCCTTGATCGTGGAGGCCAACAGGTGGCCATAGTGCGGCAGACCGGTTGCGAAGGGCGGGCCATCGTAGAACGTGTAGGGTTTGCGGCCGCGGGACAGTTCGACCTGGCGTTCAAAGGCATTGATCTCCCTCCACCGCTTGAGGACAAGCTCCTCCTCAGCTGGCAAATCGATGGACATGGTGAGAGTGCGCGAGTGAAGGAATCCGAGGGGTCGCGGGGCTCTTCTTCAATAAAAAGTGGCAGGGTGACTCATCTTCATGATTTTGTGCGGGAGCCCTACGACCACCGCCTGCCATTTCGGGTTATATACAGAACTATACAACTTGACGGAGAAGTTGCAAGAAAGGATCATTGAACAAGTTTGGTATATACTATTCACACTATTCCGCATCCTCCTCTTCGTTCTCGTCATCATCCTCATCTTCATCCTCGGACACTTCTTCGCCAAGCTCCTTGAGGCGTTTCTAGCGAAAAGTTAGTAGGTAGTTTCGAAAGACAAAGAGAATGAAACACGCACCTTCTCCTCGTTCCTCTTAGTCTCCAGGTCTCCAAATACAATCAAGAGGTCCTCCAGTTCCGTCTGGGCGGACTGCCGTGCCTCTTCCTTCTCCTTCGCCTCGGTCTTGGCTTTGTCAAGCTGGGTCTGGATGTCTTTGAGAGACTCGGACGCGGTCCGGGCTTGTGACTCGGCCTCCTTCGCTTTCGCTTCGGCCTCCTTGGCTCGTATTTCCAGGGCGGAAAGCTTGCTCGAGAAACCATCATTGGCGGTCTCGAGGGCCTTACTCGATTTGTTTCGGGCTTTGTCAAGATCTGACCGCAGATTTTCAATAGTGGTCTTGAGCTCAGTAACCTCGGCATCACTCTCTATCTTGGCCGCGGCAAGGTTCGACTCAAGATTTGTCTCATGCTGCTCCTTAGTCGAGACAAGGGTCGATTCCAAGCTTTGGATCTTCTGGTTGAGATCTGCAACTTGGCCGCCGTGGGCCTCCTTGGATTGGCTCGCAACAGATTCCAGTTCCTGAATCGTTCGTTGCATACTGGCAATTTCACTGGCATGTTGTTCCCGAATCGTGGAGAGCTTTTCCTCTAGCCCCCGGATGGCTTTTTGCAAGCCAGCAACTTCATGCTCGTGATGTTCTCTCACTCGGTTGCTCTTCATCTCGTATTCAGCCGAGGCCTCCTTGAGCTGGTTATCAATGGCACGAAGCTGTTCGCCGTGTTGCTTGAGCAGCTCATTCTTTGCAACTTTGTGCTGATCGTCTAGCTTCCGTAGCTCCTGCTCATGGTTCTGTTGGAGCGATCCGTGGGTCTGTTGGATCTTAGACAACTCGACAGAGCCCGATTCTTTCGTCCTTCGGTGATCCAACTGTTCTTGGTCGAGCTTCCGCTGAATAGTCACAAAATCAGACTCGAGTTTCTGGACGGTTTGGTTGCGATCTTCGAGTTCCGCGCGTAGGGAATCAACGAGCTCGCGCGAGACGCCCTTCTCAACGCCGTTTGCAACAATCGAGATCTCGAAGCCAGGTTCCCGATCAATTGCTCGAATTAGCCGACTAAAGTTATCTTTGAGGAATTCCACGAAGGAACGGTCAAAGAACACCTCCGGCAGGCCGCCCTCAGGGGGCCCAGCTGCCGTTTGTGGCAAAACCTCGAAGTCGCGGACAAAGGGGTTCTCCCGTAACTTGGTGATCTTGTCGATATATTGCTCTCGTCCCAATTGTTCAACCAACAGCTTGTGTAGCGTGGCTCGGGGAATGGGGGAGTCTTTCGTAGAAAATTCATAGATAACACCCAACAAAACCGTGCAAAGGCCCGGTACCAACTTGCTGGGGGTCCGTTGGTGCTTAATCTCCTGCAAGAGAGCCTGAATGGTGCTGCCCTCGCCAAGAAGATCATTCACCACATCCGGGTCCTCGAAAAGCCATCCAGAGAGCAACATCAGGTAACCGACAGATATCCGTTCATCATCGCCACGCTGCATGCCCGTGATCAAATTCCCCACCACGAGTTGAACGCTGGTGACAACCTCTTCACCCTTCTCAGCATTGCCTTCAGTGACTTTCATAGCTGTTGCCTTTGCCTCGGTGTTGTCAAAAAGCAAATGGAACATCAACACACAAGCCATCCATACTTGATACGGATCTGCATTTCCTCGGGATTCCGGCGCAGTAAGCAGGACAGACAGGATGTTCGGAATCTGGTCTTGTCCGCTAACATGGCCTTCGATCGCTCTCCGGAGCACATGCATGCGGATCCCAGAGTGGTTTGCAAAGAAAGCTTTCATGCATTCACAAGCCGCGAGGCGCGCATCCAAAAGAGAATTAGGGGCCGGCTGGAGGCTCAACTTTAAGAAGGCCTCGATGACATTGATTCGTTGGGGTTCTTCCGAGGTTCCATTTGCCGTCTTCTCGGTCTTCGAAGGGGACCCCCAGAGGATTTCGATGTCTCCAAACTTTTCTTGCAATGGAGAGTTTCCACGGATGAGATCAGCGCAGGTTTCCAAGGCCTTGGATGTCACGCCAACGCTAAATTTCTGCCCAAAAGCGATGCTGAGAACCTGCTCTGTCACGCCGTTTTGCCAAAATGCCATCTGGTTGATGGGTGTGCTCATACCGCCACGAATCAAGAACAGCTGGATGATCGCCAGGAGACCCCAGACATTCTTGTCCCGATGGACAAGCGTCCATTGCGGGGGCGGCGGCTCCTCTCCCACTGGCTCTTGTTGACATTCAGCCAGGAGGGCGGTCACTTTCTTCACGCAGCCTGTCTCGCGAAAGAATGACTGGTTGGAGACATTGAACCGAAGTAGGTTGGCCCACAGAGATAGGCAGTCCTCGACCACCTCGGTTCCGTTAGTCAGGGAGCCCTCTGCTTCAAGAAGGGCGAATATGATTTCGAAAGCATTCTCAAAGGCCACCAGTTTCTGTAGCTCTTGGGAAGCGGGTGTCAGGGCTATGAGCAACACCAGAGCCTCTGCAAATCAGACAGCATTGTCAGCTTTATTTCTTCCTATAGTACTCAGCACCACATACCATTGCGAACTGGCTCTCGAGCATCCGTCAGCACATTGACGAGTCTGGAAATCCCCAATGGCGCAGTGAAAATGCACTCCTGTGTCCGCTCGGGTCGTGCGCTGGAAATGTGGGACATCAATTGCAAGGAGTAGAGGCGGGAGTAAAATTCGCGGGCTTCGAGAAGGTCGAGCAGGGTGGTGATATTGTCTTGTCGCTTTCCTATCGTGAGCATGGGTGTTTGGATGGCCACGGGCCGAGGGTGCGTACCTGGGTGAATTCATCGGCCAACCAGAGAGCGATCTCGTCCGATGCTTCGGGCTGGAATCGTTTCGAGTCAGCATTTCAGCATGGCAGGATACAGAGGCAAGCACCCACGCTGGTCTCGTCAGGAGAGAATAGCATCAACAGGGTCTCGAGGACCACTTTGATGGTGTCCACATCCTCCTGGTCATTGCGCAAGCTGCTGATCAGCGAGCGCAGGCCTCCCGAAGCGACCGAAGCTGGGTAGATTTTAGCAAAGCTCCGCAAGCCCTGGATGGCCGCGCGACGATCCTCCAGCAGGGTGGCACTCTGCAGGCGACTGCTCAGGACATCGATTGTATCGGTGGCCGTCTGCTTGGCCGGAGCTTGCGACTCGAGGATTCGAAACATGTCGGAAGCACAATTGTCACGGTCACCGCCCGGGGAGGGGGGGCGCCGAGGAGAGGGTGAATACTTGGTAGAGTAGTGAGTGTTCTCAAGAGTGTAGAACAGCTGTTTGTTGCCCACAGGGGGGCTAAACCGTTCTTGGCCGGAAACCAGACCTGCCGACCGCGACCGCCCGGAAACAGAAGGAAACTGACTTTTGCGCTAACTACCTCACCATGCGGCTGGCTGCACCCATCGCCGAATAATCCACCAACCTTGACACTCCGCCGAGTGTCGCATCGCCATCATGGGTGTCCCCGCGCTCTTTAGATGGCTCTCCAACAAGTATCCCAAGATTATCTCGCCGGTGATCGAGGAGCAGGCCCAACAGGTCGATGGGGAAGAGATCCCCATCGATACCACAGGCCCCAACCCCAATGGCGAGGAGATGGACAACCTGTATCTGGACATGAACGGCATCGTCCACCCATGTACTCACCCCGAGGGCAAGCCGCCACCATCCAACGAGCAGGAGATGATGCTCGAGATCTTCAAGTACACGGATCGGGTCGTAAACATGGTCCGTCCCCGGAAGCTGCTCATGATCGCGATTGGTATGTGCCCTTTTTGACTTACTAGTGACTGTCGCTGACCGTGAAATCTGCGCGCAGATGGTGTCGCCCCGAGAGCCAAGATGAACCAGCAGCGTGCTCGTCGATTCCGCTCCGCGCAAGAGGCTCAAGAAAACGACGACAAGAAGGAGGAGCTGCAGAAGATGATCGCGAAGCAGAATGCGAAGAAGGGCGTTGATACCGGCATCCAGAAAGAAGTTGTCGAGAAGACATGGGACAGCAACGTGATCACCCCCGGAACCCCCTTCATGGATATTCTCGCCGCATCGCTGCGGTACTGGATTGCCTACAAACTCAATACGGACCCCGGGTGGGAGAAAATGAAAATCATCATCTCCGACGCGACTGTCCCTGGAGAAGGAGAGCACAAGATCATGGAATTCATCCGATCTCAGCGAGCGTCGCCCGAGCATGACCCGAACACGCGCCATGTCATCTACGGTTTGGTATGTCTCCCGTAAACGTATATTTGTGGAAAGTACTCACATGAAATCTCTTAGGATGCCGATTTGATCATGCTGGGCCTGGGGACCCATGAGCCTCACTTCCGAGTCCTGCGTGAGGATGTGTTCTTCCAGGAATCAAAACCTCGGACGTGTAAATTGTGCGGGCAACCGGGTCACAAAGCCGAGGAGTGTACAGGTCGTCCAAAGGAGAAGAGCGGAGAATTTGATGAAAAGCAACATGCGGCTCCTCTGAAGCCGTTCATTTGGCTTCATGTCTCGGTATTGAGAGAATATCTGGCCGTCGAACTGCATGTTCCCAATCAGCCATTCCCATTTGACCTCGAAAGAGCATTGGATGACTGGGTTTTCATGTGTTTCTTCGTTGGTAACGATTTTCTTCCTCACTTGCCTTCCTTAGATATTCGTGAGAACGGTATTGATACCCTAATTGCCCTGTGGCGCGACAACATCCCCGTCATGGGGGGGTATCTGACCCAGGACGGGCATGTCGACTTGAAAAGGGCCCAGTTAATCCTACAGGGGTTGGCCAAGCAAGAGGATGCCATCTTCCGGCGTCGTAGGCAGGCGGAGGAGAGAAGAGCAGCCAATGAAAAGAGACGGAAGCAACAAGATCAAGAACGCAATGAGGAGCGCGCCAGAAAGCGAAGACGCAGCTCCCCGGCCAACGGCTCGCCTACACACAACCGACCTCGTGGCGGTGATGGCCCCGCGCCTCCCCCTGGGCTCGAGTTGATCACCCCTGGTCGTGGAAACCTCGCACGAGAAACCAGAGAGCTAACGCACAGCATGGTTGTTAACCGTGGAGCTGTGTACCGTGCCAACATGGAGAACAAGAGCGCAGCCGCTGTGTTGAAGGACAAGCTTCTGAGAGGCTCGGCAAACGGGACGGCTGCTGAAGACACATCGTCCGCTGCGCCCTCTGAGGGGCCTTCAAACAATGGCGAAGAGCCGACTTCGCCCTCGGTACTTGGCAAGAGAAAGGCCGACGAGCCTGAGGATCAGGAGGCTGAGGCTGGAACTCCCGGCAGAGACACCCCTATCGTGACAAACAATAACAACAACAACAATAAACCTCCGGGAGACGACCTTCCAGAGGATACTGTCAAGCTCTGGGAGCCCGGATATGCCGATCGCTACTATGAGCAAAAGTTCGGTGTGGGGCCCGAGGACCATGAATTCCGCCATAAAGTTGCACGAGCCTATGCCGAAGGTCTTGCTTGGGTCCTGCTGTATTATTTCCAGGGGTGTCCCTCGTGGACGTGGTACTATCCCTACCACTACGCGCCGTTTGCTGCAGACTTTGTGGATATTGCGGACATGGACCTCAGCTTCGACAAGGGCAAGCCGTTCCGACCCTTTGAGCAGTTGATGGGAGTCCTGCCGGCGTCGTCCAACCACGCACTGCCTCCCGTTTTCCATCCCCTGATGAGTGATCCCGAGAGTGAGATCATCGATTTCTATCCCGAAGATTTCCCTGTGGACCTGAACGGCAAAAAGTTCGCCTGGCAGGGTGTGGTTTTGCTGCCTTTTATCGACGAGAAGCGTCTGTTGACCGCCATGGAGAAGGTGTACCCTCTTCTTACGGAAGACGAGACGAGCCGCAACACGCACGGGAAAGAGGTGCTTCTTCTTTCTGATCGGCATCCGCTCTACCAGGATCTTGTTGCCAACTTCTATTCCAAGAAGCCCGGTCCCCCGCAGTACAAGCTGAACATGCGCGTGAGCGATGGTCTGGGTGGTATCGTTGAACGCAGCGATACCTACATTCCCCATAGTTCCTTAACGTCTCCATTGGAGGATTACGGTATGCCCGGTGTGGACGAAGATCGCTCCCTAACGTGAGTTAACCCATCCTTTCTTCTACAACCGATCATTGCTAACTTCACTCCCAGTGTTCACTACGCGATTCCCAAGTCCACTCACATCCACAAGTCCATGCTTCTTCGTGGCGTGAAGTTCGCGACCCCGATGCTGAATTCCATCGACATTCGGGCTACGCAAGGCCGGGCTCAGCACACGGGCCGGTCTCATGGTGGTGCTCCGCTGGGAGGAGGACGAGGCCGGGGCGGCCAATTCAACTATGCTCCTGACCGCTCGGATCGCCCGAATCCATTTGCCGCCCATCTCGACCCCAATTTCGTCCCCGGCGCACCGCCTGGTGGTCCTCCGGGATGGATTCCTCCCGTCCCCGGTGGTGGTGGCTACTCTCGCGGCCCACCTGGGCCTCCACGCGGAGGGATGCAGCAGGGTTACCCGCCTGGTGGTCAGCCGGGATACGGCCAACCTCCCCCGTATAATAACGGGTACGGCTCGCAAGGGCATCGGGGCGGAGGAGGAGGAGGTTATCGCGGGGGCAATTACCGCGGCCAAGGACGTGGCAACCACTCTTCTCGGGGAGGCTATGGGCGGTATTAAACCATTCATTGTGTGACTACTTCTTCCTTCTACGACCACTGCTATTAGTATATCTTGGCATGTATTTGGGGGAGGGCCCAGGATGGGAACGGCGTTTATCTCTAGTCAGATGTGCAATTTATATGAAAAATGTCGGAATGTCCAAAGACATCTCCGCTGTAACTCTCATTCATTCAAGAATAGACCACTTTCCTACGCACTCGACCATACTCGATCTGGTCATCGGTGGGCTGTCAGGCAAGGCGGTGAGTCCCAACTGCCGCGAGAATCGGAGGGGAAAATCAGAGAGCGAGTCTCACTCATACACTGCTCTCGTCAGCTGCATCGGAGAGGCCGGGACTGCTGAAGCGTGATCATCGCAGGTGGGTGCAATTCCTTTCCTAATCAACTCTCCCGCTGTCAATACTTTGCAATAGTCGGCGATCCTTGCGTCGCCGGCGTTGCTGCGGGGGGGAAAACGGCCCTGTTGAGTCACAGAGGGCAAAGGAAAAAAACCCCCAATATATGCAAGAGCTGTACTGAGACAATCATCACAGAATGAATTGAGCAAGACCCGACCGCTGACGATCATCCACTCACTCACCCTCTTTCTCTTTCCTCGCTCCGATTCTCGCCTCCTCTCCCCCTCCCATCATGACCGAACCTACCAAGATCAGCATCTTGGGTGAGGAGAGCATTGTCGCGGACTTCGGCCTGTGGCGCAATTATGTCGCCAAGGATCTGGTCAGCAACTTGCCCTCGACCACCTATGTCCTCATTACCGACACCAATCTCGGGTCAATCTATACGCCCGGGTTCCTAAAGTCCTTCGAAGCCGCCGCCGCCTCCATCTCTCCTGCCCCGCGGCTCCTAGTCTACAATGCCCCGCCAGGCGAAAGCTCCAAGTCCCGCCAGACCAAAGCCGATATCGAAGACTGGATGCTGAGTCAATCGCCACCATGCGGCAGAGACACCGTGATCATTGCATTGGGCGGCGGGGTGATTGGTGACCTGACGGGATTCATTGCGGCAACCTACATGCGTGGCGTCCGCTTCGTACAGGTCCCTACAACTTTGCTTGCCATGGTCGACTCCTCCATTGGAGGGAAGACAGCCATTGATACGCCGTTGGGCAAGAACCTCATCGGTGCCATCTGGCAACCCTCGAGGATCTACATTGACCTCGAGTTCCTTGAGACTCTCCCCGTGCGCGAATTCATTAACGGTATGGCCGAGGTGATTAAGACGGCAGCTATCTCCAGCGAAGAAGAATTTACAGCTTTGGAAGACAATGCGGATACCATTCTCGGTGCCGTGCGCAAGGAAGTGAAGCCTGGTCAAGGCCGATTCGACGGAATCCGGGATATCCTGAAAGCAAGGATTTTGGCTTCTGCCCGCCATAAGGCCTACGTCGTCTCAGCAGACGAGCGGGAGGGTGGTCTCCGCAATTTGCTGAACTGGGGTCACTCCATTGGTCATGCCATTGAGGCTATTCTGACACCCCAAATCCTCCACGGAGAGTGCGTTGCCATCGGTATGGTCAAGGAAGCCGAACTCGCACGGCATCTGGGTATACTGAAGGGCGTTGCCGTGGCTCGCGTAGTCAAGTGCATCTCGGCCTACGGGCTTCCCACTTCAGTGAAAGATGCTCGCGTCCGGAGATTGACGGCAGGCAAACATTGTTCTGTGGATCAGCAGCTGTTTAACATGGCGCTGGACAAGAAGAACGATGGACCCAAGAAGAAGGTTGTTCTTTTGGCGGCCATTGGGCGCACCTACGAGCCCAAGGCTAGCGTTGTGTCCAACGAAGACATCGGAGTGGTCCTCGCTCCGAGCGTTGAGGTTCATCCTGGCGTCCCTCAGACTCTTAATGTGGCTTGCGCACCGCCCGGATCGAAGAGTATTTCAAACCGAGCTCTTGTACTTGCTGCGCTTGGCTCTGGTACTTGCCGCATCAAGAATCTGCTTCACTCCGACGACACCGAAGTGATGCTGAATGCCCTAGAGAAGCTGGGAGCTGCGACTTTCTCCTGGGAGGAGGAGGGTGAGGTGCTCATAGTGAATGGCAAGGGAGGAAAAATCACCGCTAGCCCATCGTCCCTGTACCTGGGCAATGCCGGAACTGCCTCTCGCTTCCTGACTACTGTGGCAACCCTCGCCAGCCCGAGTAGTGTCGATTTCAGCATTCTCACCGGCAACAACCGGATGAAGCAACGGCCAATTGGTGATCTCGTCGACGCTCTGACTGTCAACGGGGCCAGTGTTGAGTATATGGAGAGCCAGGGCAGCCTGCCTCTCAAGATTGCTGCCTCTGGTGGTTTCGCCGGTGGTAAGATCAACCTAGCTGCCAAGGTCTCTTCTCAGTACGTGTCGTCTCTGCTCATGTGTGCTCCGTATGCCAAAGAGCCGGTGACCCTGAAGTTGGTCGGTGGCAAGCCGATCTCCCAGCCTTATATCGATATGACCACGGCAATGATGAGGTCCTTCGGTATTGACGTGCAAAAATCCACGACTGAGGAACACACTTATCACATTCCCCGGGGTAACTACGTGAACCCTGCCGAGTACGTCGTCGAGAGCGATGCAAGCTCTGCTACTTACCCATTGGCCATTGCGGCTGTCACCGGCACGGCTTGTACGGTCCCAAATATCGGCTCCAAGTCGCTCCAGGGGGATGCTCGTTTTGCAGTGGAAGTTCTGAGGCCCATGGGCTGTGATGTCAAGCAGACCGATACTTCCACCACGGTTGTTGGACCCGCCAATGGTGTCCTGAAGCCGCTTCCCAATGTGGACATGGAGCCGATGACCGATGCATTCCTCACGGCGTCTGTTCTCGCTGCCGTTGCCCGAGGCGAGGGCTCGAAGCACACAACGCGCATTTATGGAATCGCCAACCAGCGCGTCAAGGAGTGCAACCGTATCCAAGCCATGAAGGATGAGCTGGCCAAGTATGGTGTGGTCTGTAGGGAGTTCGATGACGGCTTGGAGATTGATGGAATTGATCGCTCTACGCTGCGTCAGCCTGCCGGCGGTGTTTTCTGCTACGACGATCACCGTGTTGCCTTCAGCTTCAGCGTGTTGTCTCTTGTGGCACCTCGCTCTACGCTCATTCTTGAGAAGGAATGCGTGGGTAAGACATGGCCTGGCTGGTGGGATACCTTGAAGCAATCCTTTGGTGTGAAGCTTGATGGCAAGGAACTGAAGGAAGGCGAATTGGCTGTTTCTACCGAAGCGGAGAGGGCTAGCGCCTCGGTCTTTATTATCGGAATGCGTGGCGCAGGAAAGACGACCACTGGACACTGGGTTTCCAAGGCTCTGAATCGCCCGTTTATCGACCTAGACGTGGAGCTTGAGAATTCTGAAGGAATCAGCATTCCGGACATAATCAAGCATCGCGGATGGCAGAGTTTCAGAGATACAGAACTGGCCATACTCCAGCGAACGATGAAAGACCGCCCGACCGGCTACGTCTTCGCTTGCGGTGGCGGTATCGTCGAGAGTCCCGAAGCGCGGAAGATGCTCAGCGACTACCACAAGAACAAGGGCAATGTTCTGCTCATCATGCGCGATATCGAGCAGGTGATGGATTTCCTACAAGTCGACCAGACCCGTCCCGCCTACGTGGAAGATATGATGGGAGTGTGGCTGCGCCGGAAGCCTTGGTTCCAGGAGTGCAGCAATATTCAGTATTACAGCCAGCACTCCAGCTCGACGGAGCTTCAACTCGCTTCTGAAGATTTTGCGCGCTTCTTGAAGGTGGTGACTGGCCAGGTGGACAACCTCAGCCTCATCAAGAAGAAGAAGCACTCGTTCTTCGTCTCCCTGACTCTCCCTGACCTGCGTCCATGCAGTGAAATTCTAAGCCAGGCTTGTGTCGGTTCTGATGCTGTGGAGCTGCGGGTTGACCTGTTGAAAGACCCCAAGTCTGACGGCGATATTCCCTCTGTGGACTATGTCGCCGAGCAAATGTCGTTCCTCCGCCGACGTGTCTCGCTTCCCCTGATCTTCACTATCCGAACAAAGAGCCAAGGTGGTCGTTTCCCTGATGATGCCCGCGAAGCCGCGATGCAGCTCTACAGGCTGGCTTTCCGGTCAGGCTGCGAGTTTGTGGATCTCGAGATTGCATTCCCCGACGAGATGCTCCGTACTGTTACGGAGATGAAGGGCTACTCAAAGATCATTGCATCCCACCACGACCCGGAAGCGACCCTCTCGTGGGCCAACATGTCGTGGATGCAGTTCTATAACCGCGCCCTCGAGTATGGTGACATTATCAAGCTGGTCGGCGTTGCCAAGAGCCTGGATGACAACAATGCTCTGCGGAATTTCAAGACCTGGGCAGAGGGTGCCCACGACGTGCCGCTGATTGCCATCAATATGGGCGACAAGGGCCAGCTCAGTCGGATTCTGAACGGATTCATGACCCCCGTCTCCCACCCCAGCCTTCCATTTAAGGCGGCGCCCGGTCAACTGTCAGCAACGGAGATCCGCAAGGGTCTGTCGCTGATGGGTGAAATCAAGGCCAAGAACTTCGCCATCCTCGGCTCCCCCGTCTTGGAGTCGCGGTCACCGCCCCTTCACAACTCCCTCTTCGCTGAGATGGGTCTTCCTCATGAGTACTCTCGTTTAGAGACCACAAATGTCGAAGACGTGAAGGACTTTATCCACGCCGCCGACTTCGGCGGTGCCTCGGTGACAATCCCCCTGAAGCTGGACATCATGCCTCTGCTGGACGAGGTCGCCCAGGAAGCCGAGATCATCGGCGCAGTCAACACCATCGTTCCCGTTGCGAATGGCGACAAGCCCCAGCGTCTGATCGGCTACAACACCGACTGGCAAGGCATGATCCATTGTCTGCGCAACGCAGGTATCTACGGCTCAGCGGGCAAGGAGAGTGCCGTGGTCATCGGTGGCGGCGGCACAGCCCGCGCCGCAATCTACTCCCTGCACCACATGGGCTTCTCGCCCATCTACGTGATCGGCCGCACCGCAAGCAAACTCGAAGGAATGGTCTCCACCTTCCCGACAAACTACAACATCCGCGTCGTCGACCACCACTCCCAGATCGAGCTCGTCCCTCGTGTCGCCATTGGCACCATCCCCGCGGATCGGCCGATCGACCCCTCAATGCGCGAGACACTGTGCCATATGTTCGAGCGTGCCCAGGAGGTCGATGGGACCACAATTCGCAAGTCACTCGACTCCAAGTCGCCCCGTGTCCTATTGGAGATGGCCTACAAGCCCCCAGTCACGGCCCTGATGCAACTGGCTTCCGATGCGGGCTGGAGCACCATCCCTGGTCTGGAGGTTCTGGTCGGGCAGGGCGTGTACCAGTTCATCCACTGGACCGGCATCACCCCTCTGTATAATGTAGCCAGGGTACGTATCTTTACCGTACCTTCCTTTTTCACACTGACTAGCAACTAACTATTTTCTGCTAGGATGCTGTCATGGGTACTACCACCGCGTCTACATAATTTGATCTCTTTTCTTTCTGCTGCAATTGATAAGAACTGCTTCCCGTTAGTGGGATACGAGAACAAAAGTGTAACCTGATATACAAGAGAAGTGATGGATTTTTCTGGGTTTGTTTCGGCTTTGCTCAATATCCTGATATTCTCGTTTCCATAGATCCTTGATAAATAGCATTGATCTTTTCCTCCCTTCCTACTCAACAGATCTGCTTTATTTGGCCTTCTCCCCCTTGCGCTCAGAGATGGTCAACCAGACATCCCGCCAGTATCCAACGCCCCCCTTAATCATGAACTGTGCCTTGGGCTTATCCTTCACCTCCTCTGGTTGATACCGGCGGAAGAACTAAAGAATATGAGTTACGGTTCAACTCTCAGCAATGCAAAGAAACTCACCTGCAGCGGGCCCTTGAACAGCTCCATCATCGCAATATCCCGCCCCAAACACACGCGAGACCCAAACCCGAATGCAAAGTTATACTTGTTGTACAGCTTCGCGTTCTCGGGATCGAGCCAGCGCTCGGGCTTGAAATCTTCCGCGTCGGCACCATACAACGCCGGATCGCGATGCACAATATACGGATTGCAAGAAATCTCAGTACCCGCTGGAGCGAACTTGCCATACAACTCCAACCCAGGCTCAGGGACGACGCGCGGGAAGATGTTCGGGGCAGATGGGCACAGACGCATGGTCTCTTTGACGCAACCGACGTAATAAGGCAGATGCTGCTGCACTTCATCGTACTGGGGCATGTCAGAGAGATGTCCAGCCGCCACGGCGGCATCAATTTCGGTCATCATGCGCTCGTAGGCACTGGGATTAGCCATCAGGAACTGGATCAGGGCCTGGAATGCCGTGCCTGTGGTATCAGCGCCGGCCAGCAGCACGAGCAGCACCTCCGCGCGGATATACTCCAGGTCCAGCGGCTTGCCGTCGTCGGTGCGCGCTTCCAGGAACGTCTGCAGCAAGTCGATCCGCCCGATGTCTTTGTTTGTTTCCAGAGCTTCGAGCCGTTCGCCGATCAACCGGTCACGGAAGCGCATCAGCACGCCTATGCCCGAGTCGTCTTCTGGCTTTGCGACTAGGTACTTCTTCATAAAGGTCGTCTTCATCCACGACGTGAAGGGGTGCAGGCGCGCCAGCAGTCCGAATGCTGGGAGTCCGTCGTGGAATCCCTGGATCAGTCCGCTGACATCCTCCCCTTTGTCGATGAAGCCGAAAGGAGCCCCGAATCCGATTTCGCTGATGATGTCGTACGCCATGTACCTGAGTCAGATGTCAGTACCTTTTTTCCACCACACGTCTAGGATACCTACACTGCCCACCAGGCGAAATCAAATGCCTTTCCAGACTGAGCAAAATTCTCATCCAACTTGTTGCTCCATTGTTGAATCCGCGCGTCCACTATGGGTTCCATCTTCTTGATGTTGCTAAAGCTATACTGCATACGACTGTCAGGATTATGACTCGCACAGAATAGGTGTTGACCTACCGGTCCAGCGATATGCTTCCGAAACACAGCATGAGTCTTATGCGATTTCATATTGAACAGACTCTCCGTCTCGCCAAAGCTGCCCGTGATATAATGTGCGGTCTTGTCTGCATTGCGGTGGTACACCTCTGGCAGCTTGGTGTAGTCGCTAACCACCAGCAACGTTGGGGTGATTCGAATGACCGGGCCTGACCAAAGGAGTAGAATGTCAGCTCTAGTGCTCTAATCTATCTGGTTCATAATTTACCGTATTTCTTATGAAGCGCATAGACAGTGGGGAGTTCTGTCTCTCGCATATTATGCCATGCAATCCATAGTCGAGTCACAGAGCCCCAGAAAGGACCGGGGAAGACGGCGAGTGGGTGAAAGAAGCGATAGTAGATAATCTGGTAGACAAACCGCAGGGCGACGTAGACCAGAAGACCTAGAAGAGCGTTTGTCACTGTCAACAGTGACAGTAGATCGCCTGCCAGACCCATGATGCCAGTTTGGGGACACAGTCACCACAGACGAGAATAGGGAGAAGATGAAAACGAAGACTTCCCCCGAAGTAAATAATATCAAGCAGGGCGCGCAACCCGCTCAGCCGTGTCGACAGGGACCGAAAACGGCTAAGCCAACATGTCCCTGCCGAGCTACTACTACTAGTGACTGAACGACAGTAGCATCTACTATGCTGCCACTCGCTGCGGCCCTCGAATGCCCTAATTTGAACCCAGTCAAGTGGGCTCGGATGTAAGAATGGGGCCTCTGCCGGCCATCAGCGGAGCTACATGCCCACTCGTTTGCCATCTAGGTGCTTCCTATTCGCAATGGAGGCATTCTGTCTGGCCTTGCCGAGTTCCAGTGGGTATGGATCATCACACAAGGAAAAAGGGAAGAGGGTCCATAGCCGCGACGACCGGTAGGCTAGAACGCCGTTGACATGACTCTGCGACAGCGATCAGCACTGTAAAGTATGGGTCCGCGGGAGGGCCCATTCGCTGTCTCGCCCGCCTCGACACAAGTACGTTCCTGTACCAGGAGAATCCGGAATGATGCCGCGTGCTCATTCGCGGCAATTCGTGTCAGGACCAGGGTGGAGCGGGATGTTGCCCTGGCCGGTTTCCCCACTTGATGACATTGATCGAGTCTGACTGGATAAATTATGGTGGACCTCTGCATCTCGGTGCCATTAACGGGGCTTGTCTCTTGATCAATCCCAAACGAATGTGACAAAGGAACGTGTTTCTTTGTCTATAGAAGAACGTGGGGAAGCGAACATGATCAAGGCATCCCGACGAACGACTAACATTGCATAGTAGTTATACAGAATTTTCTTGATCATAGTTCATTTCGCACAATTGAAACACACACTCTGTCGTCTCTGTGGAGAGAAAGGTCTGTCAAGAGACAGTGTGTGCGTCCCCACCGGCTGTCCTAGCCGAGATTCCAGCACTCAAAAGGCTATCCCTGTGTAGTATGTCTAGCCCTTGTGCCCTGCTCCCAAAGGGGACCTGCCAGGTCTAGTTAGTGCTTCTCGCTTCGGCAAGAGCTGGCGAAACCGGACAGGGATGATTGCGCGACTGTGCCGTTTGACAGCATGCAGATCGCTGCAGCTGCGCCAAGCGGACATATGTCTGAAGCCGGAGCCTATCGATCCTCATTCCAGCGGGCGGCTAGAACGCGGTGGGACTGGGTGGTGGAGCTGGGCAAGAGATATCGATCTGCGCATCCTCCGGCTCACGAGTTCCGTGGCGGACACAGCCGACACTCAAGTGTATGCTTGACTGCGAGCGATCAATGTAACCTCGTACTATTTTCTATTTCACTACTGAGTGCGCGACTCAGTCAGTAACAGCTCAAGCCATCCGACCCCGTGTGCGAGCGGGTCGGGCGTAGATCGTGGCGTTATTGGGACTCCATTCTCCTGTTCGGCACATCGACAACGGCGCTCAGAGATCGCCCTCCCGCCTCTTGAAACGCCCATCGATGAAGATCCACCCTGCCGAGTCACACCATGGAAGTTTAGTGCTCTTCCGTGACATATAACATCTCCATAGTCGGGGATTGGCAGTCCTCGTCCCTTGGTTCGATCTCATCCTCGGAGAATAAAAATAACCTAGGAGATTGCTCGACGATCGAGAGCGTGCCGGTTTCTCCGCCGGGCAGTCCACTGTCTTTAATGGGTATGCATGGTGCTTTTTGTATGCATCACATTCGCGCCTGAGATGTAAAAGCATTTAATTTAGAGGGTTGATCTAAATCGTGCCTCCAAACCAATCCAATCCCAGTTATTGGTGATTGAGACCTGTCAAAAACACATCCCTGACCAAAAGCCCCTGTCAACAAGGATGTGGATGGGTCTGTCACGGTGGATACGCACGAGTGCTCGGCACGGAGGAGGGCCAACGGTCTCGATCAACGGTCTCGCGGTAGAGACACAGACCAGACAGGGAAGATGAAAAAAATTCTCCGCTGTCTAGTCTAGCGAGACTCTCGTAAATGAGGAAACTAAGCACGGAGCAGCGGCAGACGGAAGGCTCCGGTCGAGAAGATCAACACTGTTTACCCCCCTGGTGTTTCTCGATCAGGATAGCTCTGGGTTAATCATTACTTGCTTTTTCTGCATCGACGGCGAGAACAGCAAAAGTGGATCTCGGGGGTGCTTGACTCGTAGACCATGCTCTTGGTTGGATAAATGCGAGCTGGGGTACCACCGCGCACTCGCCTCCTTTCCGTCTTGTCAAATTCTCCTGGTGAGAAGGTGAAGCAAGTTCATTCGTTTTTTTTTCCCTTTCCTGCTTCTTTTGTTACTTCATTCATGACCATGGCTGGCGACCATGGCTCTCAAGGCCCGACAGTCACCGGCGTCTGCGTTGCTTTCGCTGTGTTGACATTCTTTGTTCTGTCTCTGCGGCTCTTCTCACGCATTGTCGTGCTTGGGAAAATGGGCCTTGATGACTGTAAGTGGTTTCTTTGGTCACTCATAACAAGCAAGCTAATGACCACTCGAACAGATTTGATCATTGGAGCATGTGTAAGCTGAGACAACATCCCAGGTTCTATCAAAGTCACTGACAAAAATCAGCTCCTCTCTTGGGCATTTATTGCTGTTGTCATAGTTGGTATGTTTTAGGATTCTCGTGCACCAAATGCTCTCAAGTACTGACCACACTCCCTGCAGCCGTCAAGGATGGACTCGGACAACACTACCAATACGTGGATAAGAGCAAACTCACCAACTACTCCTTCGCTGTCTGGCTGAGTTCAATGTTCTACCTGGCCTGCCTCGGGTTCGTGAAGACGTCGGTGCTATGGTTCTACACCCGACTCGGCGACCGGTTCCTCCTGAAGATGTCCTACGTGATGATTGGCGTCATCACCGCACAAGCTACTTCCTTTGTGCTCGTCGCTGCCTTCCAATGCAACCCCATCAGTATGGCCTGGACGGGCACCGGACCGGGCAAGTGCGTCAACATCAACGTGTTCTATCTCTGCAACGCAGCGTTGAACATCTTCACGGATCTCTTGACGTACACTTTGCCCGTTCGGGTTATTCTGCGGCTTCATATGCCACAGAAGCAGAAGATTGCGCTGGGATTCATCCTGTGTCTCGGTCTTTTGTGAGTACTTATTTTTTTCTTGCGATCAGGACAAAAGCATCTGACTCGTTGTTAATAGTGCATGCGTCTCATCCATCATTCGCATTACTTATATCCCTGCCATGCTCGAATCCAGCGATCCCACCTACGCCATCGCGGGAGCCATGTACTGGTCCGTGATTGAGACGAACGTGGGCATCTTCGCGGCGTCCATCCCATCCTTCAAGGCCATTGCCTCGCGCTTCCTGCCCCGCTTCATTGGCGAGTACAGCAGCGGCCGCAAGTACGGTCCTTGGTCTGGCAACAACGATGCGCGTCGCTACGGGTCGGGGTTCACCAAGGTCACTGACCCCAATGGTATCACTATGGGGACTATCAACGGCCATGACGATGCCACGATGGGAACCAAGATAGGAGGTGGGCTGGGCAGCAACTCGAGCGAGGAGCGCATCATTGTCCCGGACGGCAAGATCTTTACCCAGACGGAAATTGAGACCAATGTTGAGGTTAACAGTAACTATGGGAGGAGGTAGTTATTTACACACACATGTATGTAGGTTTCGGCCCAAGGCTGATTTGTTCCTGAGGGTTATAGCCAACTGTTCCTGAAAACGTGTTCCTATTCTCTATACATTTACTGTAGTGCTGTCCGTCACGTTAAGCTCTCGTTAGTTCCGCCCCCTCCAGCCCTAAACTCAACGACATCCACGCTGCCCTCCGCCTCTGACTCAGCACCAGTCCCTGACTCAGCACCAGCCACAGCGTAACCAGCCCCACCACAGCATCATCCGACCCACAGTCCCTCCCCAATTACCCGACAGAGCGTTTGGGTCGAAGGAATTGCTCCCGGACCATACGCTCGGAGTACATCCATACTAACCTTCTGTAACATCCACCGGTCCCACATAGATACGAGATGACAGTCCGTATCTTTTCTTTTTTCTTTACATTGGATCGGCAGTCAGACGAAAAGGGATGACCCATCGCGATTCTTTTCACCTGCCTGTTTGAGCGCTGACTGCTTTCCGTTCCGTTCCGTGGTGCTTCCGGATAGATAGCTCTTCTAAGAGTAGGTGCTGTTCTCGGTAGTTTTGAAGAACGGACTGTTTTTGCTTATACTCTACAAGGTACACTGGGTAAACCTAATAATAGCACAGATCCCTGCCATTGTATTATAATCAAGGCGTGCAGCCAGTGTAGCGCCAACTAAGGAAATCTCCGAATCCCCCACTCGGATGAATCCGATCCCAATCAAAAGCTAGCTATGTACCGTGCTCACCAGGTCGTATCTATCCCCGCAAGCCCCCGACGCCAACTCGCCAGATCATGGTGGACAGGACGGTCCGCAGGGGTATGAGAATGGGAACCAATGCGAGACCCGCGAGTCAGATCCAGGGGAAGCTAAAACAGCCCCCACGCGGAGAAGAAAATCCACAAGGGTCTGAGAAGCCAATCCAACGCGCGAGGAAGCCGCGTTGGGGGGGTCCATCAGGTCAGATCCGTCCAGGGGGCCGAATTCTAACCGTGCAAGCATTTCGATCCTATGCACCTTCCTACGCTTCGGTGTGACTTCTGAAGGAACGGCGGATCCTCATCTCGAAACCAACACGGGCGGCCCCCCCGACCGGGGTGCTGTAAACAGAATTTCCTCGCTTGTCTGTCTGATGGGATTTACTTTTCGGACATCCCCCCGCTGGAGACGAGATGGAGGGTCGGGTCGAGGGATGAGAAACGTCGATGAAACATCACCAGGCCGAGCTGAAAGGACCGCGTAAATCTAACTTTCTGGGAAAGACCATACTGACAGAACGAGACTGATCAAGAGAGTGTTTGGCATAGACAATAGTATACAATCTATTTCCATCCACCCCATCCATATTCATATCCATGTCCATCTCCAGAGTCCGCCGCTATTGTACAATTTCGCCCATAATATACAACAAATCCAAAGGTCCGCCCGGTAGGTACACAACACCGACCACCCCAAATGCAAAGCCCCAGAAAATGAAAAATCGTAAAACGCGTCAGATCGTCGAGAATAAGAGTACAAGTGTGCTGATCGTAAAAGACATGAAAAAGCCAAGATCAAAAAGACAGCCCCATACGCACAAATACACATGCACTTTTTTTAGGTATGTTCTCCTCACACGTCAGGCCAGCAGGGACCGGAACGCCAGAGGAATGGGTTATCGCCCACACCGCGTCAGGCAGGCATCACCACCGAGCACCGTCGATTCGGCAAGGGCGATCAGGTGCCGATCTTGCCCGGGTGGGGAAGAGCCATGACATCATGATGGAGCATAAGGTTCGTCATGATGACAGAGGAACAGTGATCGATCATTGTTGTGTGTCGCAAGGCGAGCGATGGCTTGTGGGTTCGTCATCCTCCAGTCAATCAGTCTCGGCGGCTCCTTCGCTGCTTGCCTGGCCAATCGATTTCCGGGTGCACCACCCGCATATGCCGCGTCAGTGCGTCGTTGCGCGAGAAGGTCTTCTCTTCCGTGCACAGGTGGCAGCGCACCTTGAGCTTGCGCGCGTTGTGGATGGTGTCTTCGTGGCGCGTCAGATCGTAGGGTCGTGAGAAGACCGAGTTGCACGGCTTGCCCGTAGACGGGTTCATGCGCTCGCATCGGTGAGGTCCCGCCTGCGAGTTGCGGAGCGACGCCGTATCCCGGCTGATCAGGTGGCCGCCGGGCGTAGTCTGCCGGTGCGCATCGCGCTTGTGTCGCTGAAGCTTGGCCGGGGTCTCGAAGCGCAGCGAACAGCCGTGGTAGGTGCAGGTGTAGGTTCCCGCATCGGACGAGGTGTTGTCCATTCGGGGCAGCCCATCCGGGATCATCTTGACAGGCGAGAGATCGTTCGTAGGGTGCACATCGCTGCTGCCCGAAGACTCAAAGCGCGCAAGCGAGGCGGGGAAGTCTTGCAGCAGACTGTTGCGATGCGGGCGTTGGACCTGCGGCTGGACAAAGTTGAACGCGGGCTGCTGGATCGACGGCGCCATGGTCGTGTACTGGCTGGGGAAGGCCTCCATGGACGCGAAGTTCTGCTGCGGGCGCATCGACGACGAGCTTTCGCGGCGCAAGCCGAGCGTATCACCCAGGTTGAAATCAGACTGGGTGGGAGGGAAGAGGGGCGGCATGGTCGTGTCATCCTCCTGGTTCAGATCCAAGAGCGCATCCTTGGGGGACATGGTCTTGGGCTCGGTCGTGGTCGTGGGCGTCGGACCCATGCTCACACTCTGCGTCATGGGGTTGCTGGTGGCCATCTGCGACTGCTGGAGACTCATGTCCCCGGCAAAGGGCGAACTGGTGCGGAAGGGTGAGCGCTCGCGGGATTGCACTTGAGCGGACATGTGGCCCTGGTTCGCCGCCTGCAGTCGGTCGGCGAAGACATTGCGGTACGGGTTGAGGAGGTTCTGCTGGCCCGCCGGCTTGGACATCTGCGAGGTGGCCATGAGGGCGGTCGGGTTGTAGAGCTCGTCTTGGTAGATATCGGAAATGGTTCGGTTCAGCTTGGGGACTCCAACTGGCATGTTACCATTGACGTTGTATTCTTCAAATTGTAAGTAATCGTCCATCCACCGGTCAACGTCAGAATTCATACCATTGGTCATCGACTTGGACAGGTCGTCAATCTCATCCAAGCTGGTCTGCGGCGTCACTGGGGAGTTGCGGCTCAGGGTGGACACCGACGGGGCTAGTGAGTAGTCGCTGTTCTGCTGCTGCTGTGGCGAAGACTGCTGCTGTTGCTTCTGCTGTTGCTCCAGAATGGCCTTTCTCATGGCAAACTCTGCCTCTGCATTGTTACCATCTTGATAGGAGAGGTCGTAGTTCTGGAAGGGAGCGGCAAGGAAGTTGTTCTGCACCGGAGTCTGGTCCGGTGTCGGCAGCGGCTTCGAGGAGCTGTGAGACCGCCGGTGACCGTTGGCCGGAGAGCGGGAGTGGACTGAAGAAGGTGCCGAGCGGGATGAGTTGGGGCTAGATGAAGTCTTCTTCTGCACGCCGGCGTAGACGCGCGCGGGGCTCAGCAGTTGCAAGTTGCTGTCCCAACCCTGGTTGCTGGCGATGGGTTGCTGAGCTAACATGGGCGTTGATGAGTAGTACTGGGGGTAATACTGCTGCTGCTGCTGCTGCTGCGAGGCAGGTGAGGAAGACTGAATGTCGAAAGCCGGGTTGTAGGAGGAAGCGGGGGTCATAGATGGGGCCCCCTCAGCCGCCGTTTGATAAGGAATCGAGACCGTAGGGGAGGAGAAAGACGGTGACGACGAGGCGGAAGACGGCGGAGACGCAACCTGGACGTTCGGCTGGCTCTGGAAGAGCGGCTTCTGGAAGCAGTGGGTTTGGTGGTCGGGCAGAAAGTCGGGTGGGAACTGGTCGTCTTGTATGATGATGTCTTCTGGGTTGGAGAAGCACGCCGGATCGGTGATGAGACCCTTACGTGGGTGCATAAGCATTATGGTATCACTCACGTCGGGGACGTCAGCAGGTGTGGAACGTTCGCCACCGGGGAATCGGCGAGTCTTTATATAGCGGGATCCGAGATCCGAGGAAACTTCCTGGGCGTGGATGTGTTCTGTGGTTCTGTGGTTCGAAGAGTCTGGAAGCAGCCGGAAGAGGATGGTGTGTAGGGTGTTGTCTGGTATTGGTGGAAGGTGACTCAAGATAGTCAATCGAATCGTGTTTATCAATCAATCGATAAACAAATGTCAACAGGCGTGAGTCAAGAAAGTCTGAAAGTCAAGGATGGCGAACATCGAGGGAGACGCTTGGATATTAATACAGATCGGGGCCAGGTGATGTCACCGACGACTGATACCGAGAATACCGGCTGTGACCACCGCGCTAGTCCTCTTTGGGCCTCTCCGTACAATACCAGAACCATGATTACCGACCCGCTGATCTGTCTGGGTCCGGGGGTTGGGTTTTGACTCGGTCGCGGGTCCACTGATCGGCTTTGCACACAATTATCCCCAATGCTTTGGCCGGCCTGATGGTCATCACCGTCGTCAGTGGCCCCGGGGCGGTTGGGGTCACAAACCAAAATCAGCATCAGAATACGACCATGACCCGAGTACGATAATGGATTTTCTAGCGCGGAAATCTCTGCGGACAGGCATCTCGATCGAAAGGCGCTCGGACAGGACGACAAATAAATTTAGCCGGCCGAGTCTCCAATCACGGCTGAGCAATTGCTGCATCGGTGTCGCCGATGAGTCAGCATGGTTCTCCTGCATTCTTCATGCCCCTTCTCCCACGAGCCACTGCTGCGCCACGATCGGACCTGCCGGAGGCCGCAGAACAATCGCAGGCACCGAGGTATACATGCTGATTATACAATCGGCAGATGGAAGGAATGTGACTGGCTGGTTGGCGAGGATCTCTCCGCCAGAGCTTTCGTTCTCGCTGTCGTATTCCGTTTACACCCACGTGGAATCGTTAACGGGTGGGTGGCAAGACATGGGGTCGCTTAAAAAAAAAAAGAGAGACCCGTCAATAGTGCCAATGTCCCAGACCAGCTAACCCGACTATGGTTAGGTGCTGGAACCGAATAACCGTCCGAAATGCCGGGCCAGCCAGGGTCCCTCCTAAGCGAGGACCATGACTCTTTCTTTCTGTCCCGGCCGAACCGTTCGTGGGACCGGGCTCGGGTCTGGGGTAGTGGCGCGATGGGCCAGGCCCACTGTCTAGTCTAGACTACGATGTACAGAGTCGGGAAAGGACTTGTCCGTTCAGGCAGAAAGCACATGGTATGCAACTCACGATTCACCTTCTTAATTGGGATGTCTCTATGTCAGCTCCCAAAGGACCTCGACGGAGCTGACGGCCACATGCGAGGGAAAAAAATTTGATTAAAAGAAAAAATTTTCACCGGCACAAGCAAGCCGGACAACCTGCATTGTCAGCACCTTAAGACACATCCATGACTGTCGACACCGATTTAGAACACCCTAGAAGGAAGGCTAATGCACCCGAACAAATTTTTCGTTGGCTCTTATTGGCGGAGTGGGCGGCACTAACACAGCCACAACACCGGGAGACGCCGGCCGAGGGTTGCTGAAGTGGGTGGGTGGTCTGCAGGTATCGGTATTTTACGGGCGTTCGAGAAGACTGGTATTTACGTCGCACCTTTTTTGGTATCTCCGAGGAGAACAGAAAAGAAAAATCTGTCGACCGAACAGACAGGAGGTGACCGAGGGAGGATTCTTGTTGGCACTGGGGAAGAGCAGTCCATCCCGAACGGGGTCACGTGGGGTGGTGCTTGGATGATTTGCGCCAAGACAGGGCTACTGGGAACTATAGGTGTGCTACAAATTGTAATCCTCCATGCAGAGACAAGATCAGAGTGAGACACGTATCGGACGAACACTGGATGTCTAAAAATAAGACCCCCCCAACCCTCCCCCTCCATCCCCTTCACTGCGAACACGCAAGGTGATTGTTGGCTGCCTGTTCCGCGCCTGCGCCGCGCGTCTACCGTACCGCAGGGAGAGTGAGAAGCGTTGGCAACCACATAGCATTCGCTCGGCAGATCCAGATCCAAGGAATGTCGGGGAGTGTCACATGCACATTCACTCGCTTGCTGACGTGCACTATCCTGATTCTGTTGAGAGCAAGCGAGGAGAGGGTCAGTCAACCAAGACATGACTAAAAGGACCAGGCAAGAATTGAGGCTTAGAGCAAACTATTGGACAGCGTGTGTTCAAAAATACCGCCAAATGAATAGCTCCAAACACAATGAAATACATTCCATGCGTATTAACCAAACCGACAGCACTAGTTCTTCCCCGACTTGGTCGTGAACACATCAGCCGGTCTCGTGTCCGGCAACTCCGCTGGTCCCCGCGGTCTTCCGTCCATCTCATGCAGCATGGCTGGATTTGAGATCCCGAGCTCCGTCAGCGCAGACACCTGCTGGCTGGTCAGCTCGACGGCCTGCCCGCGATTGCGGAAGAAGGCGCCGTCTAGTCGGGCGGGCTTGTAGTCCGGGGGTGCCTCGGCAGTTTCTGTTGTGGTTGGTGGTGAAGAAGGCGGGTTGGTGTTCTTTTGCTGCTTTCGCTGTCGGCGGATCAGGTAGAGGATCAGTGCTGCGATCAATCCTGCAGCGATAACCGATCCGACTACTGCGCCGGCGATGGCGCCTCCGCTTATCTTGCTGCTAGTCGATGATGAAGGGGTGGTAGATTTCCCAGATCCAGTGCTGGCAGTCTCGTTGAAGAATTGCGCAATTTGGTCATTGCTGAACCCGCCAGTCGGCTTCATCTGATGGGCATTACCCTGTCCGCTGTGGCGGTGTTAGCTATCTGTTGTATTGACACATCACCAAAGAAAGAAAATACTTACTCTCCCCCAATCACATTGTAAATTTTCGTCGGCACCTGATACTCCCCATCGAGTGCATGGTAGATATGGCCCCAGACCATACTGCTCATGTCCAAAATGGCCACGCCATATTCCTCCCAGTCACACCCACTCATCAGATCTTCCGATGCATCGCCGCCAACAGTCAGCATCTGCTTATTGCCGACCAGGTGGCAGGTATGTCCATAGCGAGGCGACTCGCCCTGATACATCTTGATCCATCTGAACGACGGGAGAGAGAGGACGTAGACGTCGTCGTAGAGGTTGTTGGCGCCTTGCCCGCCATACAGGTAGATATTGTGGCTTGAGTTATCCGGCGCTGAGACCGTGACCACGCAGAAATCCGTTCGCGGTCCGGGGATGTCGCCCGATACTGGTTGATTATACCACGCGCCGTCCATGGATGCGATGTCGAAGATATCGACGCTATCGAACGAGACCTATTGGTCTGTTAGACTTGTTCCCGCTGGGAGTGCTGCGGGGAGGGGTGTCCATACATATGTCCCTTCATTATCCAAGCTGCTGTCGCTCGTCGGCTTCGTCACTCCTCCCATGGCCACCAAGATCCCCTTAGAACTGACCCCTGGAATATAGGCCAGCGCACCTTTGACACGAGGGGAGTTGTTCAGCGAAGAGGTGGACAAGTTCCGCGCTTGCTGTGTGTTGGTGTTGACAGCGACCATACCATCCAGATACTTCAAGAAGTTGTATTCGTTCTCGAATGCATTGGACGTCCCGTTATCAAGCCACCCATTCAGGTAAAATGCAAGGCCCTGGTCCGCTGCCTCGGCATATGCCCCTCCAGCCGGCTTGTAGGGCACATTCAGCGACACGTCGTATTGGCTCCAGGTTTGATCGTCCGTGTCGAACGACCACAGCGCATACTGTGCCGAGTCGGGCCACTCGAATCCGGGGAAACTCTCGTTCAGAAAGGAGGTCGTCCCGCCGTATAGGTAGATTTTGGAGTCATCGGGCGCTCCGGCGTAGAGCGCTCCGCTGATGAGGTTTGCTGGTTTTGTTCCCGTGGTTGGATCCGCGGTGATGTTGAGCGCGTTCATTGAAAAATTGCTCGTCTCCCAGTCCCAGGAATATTGCATGTCCAGCGTGATCAACCATTCATCTGTGTCCGTTAGTGACGGACGTAGAGTAGGGGGGTCTGCGGTGAGAAAAGAAAAACATACTGTACCCCAGAATCTCGCCCCCCTCAGCCGTCCCATAGTCATTTTTGGGCGTGAAGATCTCGAGTCCGCCGTCGATATACAGTTTGCCACTCTTCACCGCGGCTGCTATTGTCAGTTTGTGGCTTTTATCAGGGTGAAAGTTGCGCACATTGATGATACAGTCGCTTGCAGTAGTTCTTGATCGGGTCTAGATTTGAATCCCCCGCTGTGCTCAAGACCCAGAGCGACAGTATCGCGACCACGGGCGCGAGCATTATGGTTATGGTAAATTGGCAGGCGCATAATGAGGAAGAAAAAAAATCAGGGGGCTCTATGAGCTTATTACCTGACGAACTCCCCCGCAACCCTCGAGTGGACCTCCAGCTGAACGCCACTAGCTGCAATTCTATCCGGCCGCTATGGATCGCCCGGTACTAGCGCCGCCTTGGCTTCATGTGAGCGGCCCGCTCAGGCACTACAGATAAGATGGTATTCAGGGATTATCGGTGAATTTTTTCGGTAGAGCAGGGGCTAGCGCTGTTGGTCCATGGTTGGTATACTTCATCATCCATCTGGGGTAGCTGCCCAGTCAACGAGAAATAATGACACAACTGCTTTATTTCTCTATCCTTTCTGCACTCTGTACTCTGACACATCTCATCTCACTTCTCAGACGAATTGAATCCTACTTGTTGAAACCATGGCTCCTCGAAATAATAATAAATCCTCCCGATTCCTCGTTTTCATCGAAGACACCTTCGAAGTGTTCGGCAAATGGAAATTTTCCCACGATATGCGTCGCTGGGAACTGCGCCGTCGCAAGAGAACTATCTCTCCTGTTCTGGGACCCTGGTTCGATAAACTTCTTGTGCTGGATGCCCGCCTGCGCAATATCGCCGAGCGCCAGGCGGTGGTGGGGGAACAGTACGAAAATATGAAGGTGGAGATCAACTGGACTGCCAGTGAGGAAGTGCAGGGCTGGGAGAAGCAGCTGAGCGAATGGAGGTCCGAGTTAGAGTCCCTGCATCAGCAGTACTGGTCTTTGGAATATGATATCTATGACCAGGAAGCCGTGTGTCCCGCACCAGCTCTGCGGCGCGCTTTTGTCGCTTTCCGGGAGAATCCCGAGCGGTATCTATTTCCCTGGCTCTGCGAGGACTGTGCAAGAAGAGGAGGGGATTGCGGTCTTGCCTGCGAGTGTAGTGAGAAGGCACACACTCAGACCAAGAGGGAGTGTGGCTGCGGTCGCAGGGCTCGTGGTTTTGATTTGGATGCGGAGATGCGGAGATTATGCGGTCCCTCTGTTGACTTGAGTGGACTCCCTCGCGAGACTTTCAGTCTCTATCTGATGCGGGCTTCTGTCTGGGGTCGAGGCGATGCTGGTACCCCGTCGTGTGTGGAATACTCTGAGAAGCTGGAGATCTAGTGAACGGCTTTGCTTTGATGTGGGATCGCCTGGAATTGAACCTGCTTTGCTGTCTTATCTTTCTTCCCTTCCATTTTCTTGTAGATTGGAGCTCCACCTCGTGTTGATGCCGTGTGTTTATGATTCGACCAGCCATATCGGACTAGTGTCGGTCTGCATTGACCGTGCCAGGGGGTTGATCGGCAGTTCTCCGAAGTTTGTCACGGTCGGGTGGCCCTGGTGTCTGCCGAGTTACGTTAGTGGCGCTCGAACGGTCGTTTGAGGTTCAAGGAGAGTTCGACTAGTCTTACTGATGTGAATTCGGATACTGTGGCTGCGGGAAGGCTGGACCGGCGAGAGAAAGCGAGGGAGCTGTCTGGGCTGTTGGCGGGCGATGAGGCATGGTGCTGAGTGGGAGTTGTCCGACCGATGAAGGCGAGAAGCGACCCGGTAACTTCCGTTGATCTGTCTCGTTCTTCGTCTCGGTGTCTGGTGTGGAACTATAGAGTTCGGTGGTGGATGTGTCCGCGTCTGGCAATGTTTAATGTGGTGCTGGTAGGGCAGTTTCCTAAAATGGGGGGTTCAACTTCCTAATTTGGGGGTTCAACTCGGGGATCGCGCAGCATCTACTCGACCATCTTCAGACAGCAAACGGTGCTTTTTGCGGTATTCCTCGGTGTTTTATGGGATTCCTCATGGTTTTTCATCTGTGTTCGCTGTTTTTTTGCGTGTTTTTGGTTGGTTGGGTAGTGTAAACGTGAGATGGTCAGATATTCTGATGCAAAGATATATATTCACTACATACCACCTACACAGCATTTACACCTTCCGCATCAAGCATGACATCCAGTATTATTTTCTCCATTTAATCACCTTGAAATGATATAAACAATAATTACACCGTATACTTGTAATTATTCTCAACAGTATCTTAAATTTCACCATCACAACTATATGATTAAAGTAGGTACATGATCGGTCGGAGCACCTGGCAATTGGATCGCAAGAACTAAATATTATAAATCAATACCTCCCAATCCAAGCACGTAGCTGACGTACATAAACAGAGGAGCTAACCAAGGCAAGACTACTTGGATGGACGCGTTGTTGACGCGCATTGTTGTTTACATCCACGTACTGGCCAGTCAAACGCGCCTCGACACGTACACAAAGTCTACAAAGAACAGACAGCCAGATGAAGTTTTGATGAATTGTATTCGTACCGGATCACACAAGGTGAATCCCACCATGACCATGGTGCCAGCCGTTATGAAAGTAAGGCCGCTATGATACATGAAACTTCAGAAGCGAACACTAGCAGACCCATAGTGGACGCGCGAGACCATAACTAAAAAATAAAACAGACCCAGAGACCCATGACACACTTGTGTAGATAAAATAAAAAGAACACCACAACGTCCCAGTCATACCGTGAACCAGCCCGGAAAAAGCAAAAAGGAGAAGATGCTTAGCCACCGAAACCGTACAGGGTACGGCCCTGGCGCTTGAGGGCGTAGACAACGTCGAGGGAGGTGACGGTCTTGCGCTTGGCGTGCTCAGTGTAGGTGACCGCGTCACGGATGACACCCTCGAGGAAGGTCTTGAGGACACCGCGGGTCTCCTCGTAGATCATGGCGGAGATACGCTTGACACCACCACGACGAGCGAGACGGCGGATAGCGGGCTTGGTGATACCCTGGATGTTGTCGCGCAAGATCTTGCGGTGACGCTTGGCGCCACCCTTTCCGAGACCCTTGCCACCTTTGCCGCCTGTTGAGACGCGTTAGCACGCGTCGAATGATGATGGGGGATCACAGAAGATACTCACGTCCAGACATGATGAATTAAAGTTAGAGAAGAAGGTAGTGGATTAAAGAAGGTTGTTGATGGTGGAAGTCGAGATTGGTCGATGACAGTTGGATTGGGGGAAGGGAGGAAGAAGCGAAGGGAAGGTCCATATTTGTAGGGCGGGATGGGCGGGCGTGCCGGATCACGCGCGGGTTGGTGGATCGACCAATCAGCGCGCAGGATCCACGGACCGAGTTGATCTCGACCACCGGCACTGATCCTCGCACCACCACCCCTGGCAATGCTAATCAGGAACCGAAAAATGGGAGGGAGCATTCTGAATGCTCGGTTCATGGTATGGATGGACCAGATCCGCCTTCCAGTGGTTGGGGGGGTTGAGATCAGGAATGAATGGGAATGGCATTCTACAGTTCTGATCCTCGGGTCTGATTGGCCCATCCGGTCGGGCTCCTCGCTTATAGCCAAGCCACGTGACCGTTCTGATTGTCCGCCAAACTGATCCGCCCGAAATCACGCTTGTGCCCGCCTGCTTTGCTGCTCGCTGTGATTCTCCCCGCTGATTGGCCCTCCCACCACCACCAGATCACGCCCCTTCGGTTGGCCCTACAAATACCCTTCCCCCACCCACTCACCTTCTTCCCTCTCTCCTTCCTCCCAACCCACCATCTCGACAACCATCGACCAACTCTTTTTTTCATCAACTTTTCATCGAAAGTCTTTCTAATTTCATCAAACCGAACCTGAAACAATGGCTCGTACCAAGCAGACTGCCCGTAAGTTCCACCTTGCTGGCGCCTCTCTCGTCGTCGCTGGTCTTGGTCGCGGGTAGTGTCATTGTCCCTCAATGACCGCGCCCGCGTCGGACCACACCCTGACGCGTCACCACTTCACATAACATCCATCACTAACAATCATCAACAGGCAAGTCCACTGGTGGCAAGGCTCCTCGTAAGGCTCTCGCCTCGAAGGCTGCCCGCAAGGCCGCTCCCTCCACCGGAGGTGTCAAGAAGCCTCACCGCTACAAGCCCGGTACCGTCGCTCTGCGTGAGATCCGTCGCTACCAGAAGTCCACCGAGCTTCTGATCCGCAAGCTGCCCTTCCAGCGTCTGGTTCGCGAGATCGCCCAGGACTTCAAGTCCGACCTGCGCTTCCAGAGCTCCGCCATCGGTGCCCTGCAGGAGTCCGTTGAGGCCTACCTCGTCTCCCTGTTCGAGGACACCAACCTGTGCGCCATCCACGCCAAGCGTGTCACCATCCAGTCCAAGGACATCCAGCTGGCCCGCCGCCTGCGTGGCGAGCGCTCGTAAGCGTCTGCTTTCGGGTTCTTGATTCTTTCGGGATGGCGATAATGGGGTTCTGTTTCTTTTTATTATCATGACAATCGGCGACAACATGATGGGTTTTGCTTCTATTTTACTACAACAATGGGAACACGGGTTTCTGGATTTGCTTTCTTCGGCTTGCCCTTCTAGCAGGGCATGGATCAGGTCATGGGCTATGTACATTACGGATAGTATCCTAACATGATGCCTTAGCGAGCATCATTCCATGACATAGACGCTGAAAATGCGATCTTCTATGATTCAACATGTTCCCATCGAGGTCCTGTTCTCTTCGCGTAGTCTGTTTTGGTCTGTGACGCGTCGTGGTGTGGCCGCGACCGTGTCAGGTCTGGGTGAGGCTGCTGTTGCGACCGTGCGGCCGTAGTGGTGGGCAGCCTGCTCGACCACACCAGCGATCGTAACTATTCATCACCACACATTTTATCATTCAATGTAAGAAGCATGAGTTATTCTATGACAAATGAAATAAATGACCTTGAATTCGTGCCTGTGTGCTCGGCTCACCACTGTAAATTCCAAAGACTCGGTGTGGGTGGAGGGACTGCCTGAGCGGGCTCATCCCAAGTACAGATCAAGTACCATCCCGATCTTCGTCCACTGATCTTTCATCCCACACAGCTCGCCAGATTTCCTAAATCGACTACGTGAATCTATAAAACTTCCTTAATCTAGTGATTGTTTTTTTAAATATCAAAATTATTCTGATCACAAGATCATGGACACTTCGTCTGACCACGGTACTTGTACTAGAGGCAGCAAAGAAAGCCGCAGTGGGGCGTCATCCAGCTCGGGCTCCCATTCCGCTTCTGAAGAAGACGTGATACTATTCTTCCTCTTGTCTGACTCTGGCTGTTTTCCAACAATATGTACACGTAGCTCTCGCCTAAACTATTAAGAAAAGCTCAAGCTATCAGTATGGTGAAGTCAAATGCGAGGTATTCTTAAGGCACTGGCGGGGTGACAGGAGTCTTCGATCCCTGGGTTTGGTGGGAGATTTATGAGAAGAAAAGAAACAAAAAGCAGGGGCCGAACAAAGGTCAACGGCGACCGTCGTGCTCGCAGTGCTTTCGAGTAAACCGAGAATGCTCCGGGTATCGAGATCTGACGGTCGTCCGGTTCTATGATCAGAGCGAGGAGACCATCGCGAAGGCGCAGGGACGCAGTTCGCCCCCGAAACCGCAAATAGGGTGTCTTTCTTGTCGGAGCCGCCGAAAAAGGTGTGATGGAAAGAAGCCTCGTTGCGCCGCATGTATCCGGAACAAGCTCAGCTGCGAATGGCCCGCCGAATCAAGTGGTCAAGTCTCGGTGAGGTTACCGCGAGAGACCACTGACGCGGCAACTCGTGTTTCTCAACCGACACAGGTGGCACATTTTGGGCATCTCACGGCTGCTGTTTCTTTATCTCAGGTCATCCAAGAACAGCAACCCATAGCACTGTTGTCTCCGCTTACAACAATACACATAGGTCGCTTAGCCATTGGACGGATAACTCCAGCCAAGGCCCTGGCACGATCTCTCATGTCAGATCGTGAACAGCCATCGTATCTGTTCGATATTCCCTGCCGACTGGGAAATGATGATGCTATAGATACTGCTGTCAAATGTGTCACGGTTGCCTTTTATGATTTGTACACCTCTAGAGCACCAAATGGTTCCATATCGCCTTTTCTCATCTCTCTCCACACGAAAGCATTAAAGAGCCTTCGACATGCGTTTGATGATCCTGCGAGATCTCGCTCCGCCGAGACCCTTTGCGCGACTGCTCTACTATGTCTCTTTGAGGTAAGCCCTCGGCAAGGTCAGGGGGATATAGGAGTGTAGATTCTATCCTCCAAGCTTAGATGGCCACTTCAATTAGTATTTGAACAAGGATGTGAATCAAACATAGGCTCACCATGCATCTGGCATGGCTCAGTTGATAATAAACCGTGGACCCGCGAACTTTACGATCGATTTCGAGAAATCTCTATTGATGAGTCAAGTAGGCATCATTGTAAGTACGTGCCATGGACTGCTCTTACTTGGAGCTGACTCCAGAAATAGTTAACAGTCTTTTTTCAACAATACCTCTTGTTTCCTTGAGCAAGAAGAGTGGATGTGCACTCTACGATCTTCATTATCCCCTGCCGACCTATTCTCACCCCGCAGCAAAATGATCATTGCATTGTATGAGATTATGATACCTTTTGCACGTATCACCGCAGAGTGTTCAGTTTTCATTATGGATGCCAACTTAAATGATACGGCACTGCACGAGTGCCTGCGTCGAAAGGTCTTCGAGAAGCGTCAAAAATTCTTGCTTTGGAAACACCAAATGTGCGAACAAATGCTTCTCGACAGGCAGCAGAAGAAACATTCGCCAGATGCGAGCTCTTCATCCGATGCCCCGGGAAAGCTAGAGAATCTTCTGACGTGCCAAGCCAGTATATTGCAACGTAACCGGCTATGCGTTGCTCTCGATCGAAACTGCGGTCATCTTCTGGAGCCCCAGACGCAGAATCTCGCTGCCTCTATGGTATGCTCTCAGGCTACTCGAAGAAACAATATCCGAGAAGTAAACGTAACACTCAGCCTTGCGACTGCGCATGCAGTCCTACAAACAGCAGAAGAGTGGAATATGTCAATAAGAAATTCAAAGGCGACAACAGACGCGTCACCAGACCCGGTGGAAGCTGAAGTTTTTCGAAACTATATGGAGCTGATGGGAGTCAGAATGAGCAGGTGACGTTTCGCTCGGGATTTCCTACGGAGAACTTGCAAATCAAACATGATGCAATATGGCATTCCCTTCCTCTAACCTGTCCATACGCCTTGGCAGAGTAATCCGACCGATGGACATCGCCGGGATGGATGGTTCGGGATGAGTACCCAGATGCTGTGACTCATTCCTGGCCGTAGGTCATGCGTCAAATGGACACGTCATGGTAGAACTGGATTTGTCAAGAGAATATCACCGGGTTTCCCGATATGAGTCCTGCTGGCTGCTACTGTCGATGCTCTGGCGATCCATCGGTTTCGATGACTATACGGACCGAAAATCCCACGCAGTGATCTGGCTATTGATTTTCACTGCTTTCCAAAAATGGATTTTTTAGGAGTCCTGACTGTTGTTGTTTGCCTTGAGAAGCGGTTGTTCGGGTGTGGTTTGGATAAGCGCGGATTCGAGTCACGCTTCAGCCCGGCTGCATGCAGGAAGACCGTTTCTGATCGTAAGCCGACGACTTCACTGAACGGCTGTTGATTGTCACTCTGGCTATATAAGCGCATGTCAAATTATGTAGGAGTCCTTCGAGGGCCTGTCTGCCCTGGGTATTAAATTCTTTGTTTTGGAGTAGCCAGATCCGTGCCCAGATATATATTCTGCGCGGGAGGGCACATTTCGGCCAACCCACGACTTGATCAGGAGTGAAGGACCTACTCCATTCCATCAAGATTGGTTTACCATAAAACACTTTCCCGCGAGTCCTGCGA
The DNA here is from genome assembly GCF_964197705.1 of Penicillium psychrofluorescens. NCBI lineage: Eukaryota > Fungi > Ascomycota > Eurotiomycetes > Eurotiales > Aspergillaceae > Penicillium > Penicillium psychrofluorescens. The sequence goes on along the minus strand of NC_133442.1, from coordinate 492,819 downwards.
CTAACTATATCCAAACATTCAGCCGGTGAGACGATACAATAACTCGGTGTCTCAGCGCGGCGCGTCATTGCACGACTACAGAAGGTACAGAAAGAAACGGGACGGGGACTATCCACCGTTGCAAAACTCATCAAGTCAGCATGCATAATCTCGAAACTGCACAGTCACCGTCCGATCCGGAGTATCAGCACGGAAATAATAAGTGCGAGGGCCGACCGTAGTTAGTGCTCTGTCATCACCAGCGCACGTTGCGACGGTTGTGGCGTCTGCGGTGCGAAGTATTTTATGCAGCAGTCTGGCCCATCGGCTAATTTTAGGAAGATATCCACCGGGCGGATCTAGAGACATGGGACCGTACAGCATTATGTTCCATTCGGTTCATTATTAATGCTGTCTCTACCCCTCTGCAGATGCCTCTTTTGTTCTCTGGTCGTGAACCTTGATCGCAGATGCCGTCATACCCGAGAGCCAGCAAGTGGTCCAAGCGCATCGCGTGGCGACCGCAAACGAAGATTTTGGTTGTTCACCTTCTTGGATCTTGTATTCTCAAACCGATGAAGACAGAATCCGAATGATAGAATTTTCAAGAATTTTCACTGGAAATCCTGCACAACCTCGGTCCAACACTCCGGGATTGATACCGTCCCTGGAAATGCAATCCCAGCCCGTGGGTCGGCTCTCGTGGGGCTCCGTCTCTTATCCTCGGCCGCCGTGCATAACGCATCTTTTTGTGACGATTTAGTAATCCCCAACACCGACGTAAACCCGGGACTAGATTTCTTGGAACTGGAAAAAAAAAAAAAAAAGCCACCAGATAATAAAAAGGACGGTACTGTCCGATGCCTGAGCGCTCTGTGTTCAACCCATAGCTTAGCTCTCCTGCTGAAACCGGCAAGCTTCATCGCATCCCCGCAACCGGTCTCCCCTCGACAGCCTACACAAACAACCGCTTTTCATCACTTGGTCCTCACTCGCGTATATACATAACACACACCGACTGTCCAGCGTGCTTGTGCCTATCTGCCCACCATGGCGGGCAACAAGGATGTGTCCGACCAGATCGAACCCTCCCACCCGACCAAGATCTCCTACTGGCGCATGGTCGTGGACCAGGGTGTCGTTACGCAGGAGATCATCGACCACCCATACCCCGGCTCCGGAACGGAAGACGACCCATACGCGGTATCATGGATCCCCAATGACCCTCGCAACCCCATGAACTTCAGCGACGTCAAGAAATGGTCCATCACCATGCTCGTGGCCATCGCCACCCTGGCCGTCGCGCTCGTTTCCTCGGCTTACACCGGTGGCGTGGAAGAGATTATGGAACAGTTTCATGCTGGCGAGGAGGTCGCAACGCTGGGTGTCTCGCTCTTCGTCTTGGGTTTCGCGGTAAGTTGGGTTTGCTCCGGTCAGGCACTACCGAAACTGACAATTTTTTTTCTAGATCGGTCCGTTGGCCTGGGCGCCGCTGAGTGAACTGTTCGGTCGTCAAATCCTCTTTGTCCTGACCTACGCCATCCTCACTGCCTTCAACGCGGGCACCGCCGGAGCCCAGAATATTTGGACGCTGATCATCCTGCGATTTTTCGCCGGTTCCTTTGGCTCTTCGCCTCTGACCAATGCGGGTGGTGTCATCGCGGACATGTTCCATGCCAGACAGCGAGGTATCGCGATGAGTCTCTTCGCCGCAGCGCCGTTCCTAGGCCCCGTTCTGGGCCCTATCATCGGCGGATTCCTGGGCATGAACGCCGGCTGGAGATGGGTCATGGGCTTCCTGGCTGCCTTCTCGGGTGCAGTCTGGATCATTGGGACACTGCTTATCCCAGAGACCTATGCGCCGGTCCTGCTGCGCCGCCGTGCTGAGAGACTGTCCAAGATCTCGGGCAAGGTGTATCGGAGTAAGGCTGACATCGACCAGGGCAAGGTTTCCCTCAGGGAAGCTTTCAAACTTGCTCTGTCTCGCCCGTGGATTCTGCTCTTCCGCGAGCCGATTGTTTTCCTGCTATCGCTGTACATGGCTATCGTTTACGGGACTCTGTACATGATGTTCGCTGCTTTCCCCATCGTCTATCAAGTGGACCGCGGCTGGAACCAGGGCATTGGCGGGTTGGCGTTCCTGGGAATCATGGTCGGCATGCTGATTGCAGTGGTCTACACCCTTTTCGACAATACGCGATACATCCGCGTGCTAGAAAAACATAATGGCTTCGCACCCCCCGAGGCCCGTCTACCGCCTTGCCTGATCGCCTCCGTCGCGATCCCCGTCGGCTTGTTCTGGTTCGCATGGACCAACTACCCCTCGATCCATTTCATGGCTAGCATTGCAGCCGGCGTGCCCTTCGGCTTTGGCATGGTGTTGGTCTTCCTGAGCATCATGAACTACCTCATCGATGCCTACACCATCTTTGCGGCCTCTGTTCTCGCCGCCAACTCCGTCCTGCGTTCGTGCTTCGGTGCTGCATTCCCGCTCTTTACCACCTACATGTATGACAACCTGGGTATTCACTGGGCCTCGTCGATCCCCGCCTTTCTCGCACTCGCCTGCGTGCCCTTCCCATTCCTGTTCTACAAGTACGGACTCGCTATTCGCCAGCGCTGCAAGTTTGCCGCCCAGTCGGACGCCTTTATGCGCAAGATCCAGGAACAATCGGAGGCTACGCCCGACTTGGAGGATGAGAAGGAGCCCGGTTTCGATCTCACCGAGGCACCCTCTCCGCATGCGTCCGTGTCCGATGATGACAGCGAGACCGATTCGAATGTCGAGGAGCTGCCGTCCACCCAGCGCACTCGCAGCAATGCCCATTCCGTTTCGTCTGCTCGCACGGCCGGATCGTTGTATCGCAAGCCCACTTACGACGGTAATCCCTACGATATTGACCGAGTCAATACCCGCGAGTCCTTCAAATAGGACTCTTATTAACTGCAACACCTCATCCCCGATATTTACGGGCCTCGACGTGATAATCATAGTATCTAGTTCAACTTTGCATCATGCGGTGTTTTTCTGTGCGTTGTTTTCTTTCCCTCTGCCTGTTATACCCCAAGTCACGCAGATGCGCTTGTATGTACGGGATCGTGGTTTTGCATATTATATAGACGGTGTGGTGTTGGCATCTGGCTTGCCAAATGGATTTGATTGCATTGATCTATCTCTGTCCAGTAGTTGATTCTCAATCTATACTTGTACGATAATAGAAATGGTGTCATCCACGCTAACAGTGGATAAGGATTTAATCGGGGCGGTCAGGGTTCGGAAGTGCATTGCCGGCGGAGGGTTGGCTCTTTTTCTTTCTTTTGCATAGATCTCTGTTTTTGATTGTCATCATTTTCCTTTATTATTAGTCTTGTGTCGTTCTATACCTTATCTACAACGACTGCATCTCCTCCTCTGCTGGACTTATCGCGACCCCGAGACACCGCCGCTTCTCGCCGCATCGCCTCCGACCTCGGCTACCTCTTGAAGTATTCAATGTGCACAACAGGCGCTTTGCGATGAGCCTGATGCAGCGTGCACTCGTCCGTACTGGACGAGTGTCGCCCTTCGCGACCCGACCGCGAACAACCACCGTCTCGCCCCGGCTGCGGCAGCGCAGACTCAAATCCGACTCTTCGTCGGCCCCCGAACCTGCGGTCGAGAGCAAGGCCGGCAAAATCGCTGATGAAACCGTGAATACATCTCAGACAAACGCGTCATCATCTTCTCCTACACCGTCTGCTCCTCCGACCTCTTCTTCGCCTGCACCATCTGCCAACACCGCCGCTGCGAGTGCTGGGGCAGCGACCCCCCCGGCGACGGCAAGCACGACGGCAAAAACAGTTGCGCGATCCCGTGGCTTGCGTGAGATTATCAAAGCAGGCCCGCTCGGCAGGACGGGGAGATGGTACAGCCGGGTGCAGGAGAAGAGGCCCTATACTACACAGGTGTGCAGCTCGATCATCATCTACCTGTGTGGTGACCTGAGCGCGCAAATTATGTTCCCTTCAGAGGCTCCAGGACCTGCAAAGGTCGTGCAGAACGATTCAACAGGATCGAAGGATGTAGGAGAGCAAGAAGCCAGTAGCGGAGGCGGATACGACCCGTGGAGGACGGTGCGACACTTGATTGTGGGCACGGGATCGAGCATTCCCTCGTACAACTGGTAAGGCGCTGGAATGGTGTTGATCGGATTGTCAATACTGATTTGATCTTAGGTTCTGGTTCCTCCACAACCACTTCAACTACCCATCCAAGTTCCTGTCTATCTTGACCAAGGTTGTCGTGCAACAGATCTGCTTCACACCGATCTTCAACACATACTTCTTCAGCATGCATTCTCTCCTAGCAGGCGCTACGCTCGAAGAGACCTGGGAGCGGCTTAGAAAAGCGCTCCCGGTCAGCATCACCAACAGCGTCAAGCTCTGGCCCGCCGTCACGGCGTTCAGCTTCATGTATGTGCCACCGCAGTTCCGGAACGTGTTTTCGGGCTGCATTGCCGTCGGCTGGCAGACGTATTTGAGTTGGCTGAACCAGAAGGCTGCTCGCGAAGTCCAGGCGGCCGAGCTGGCGGCCGCAAACCCGCCGTCGCGCGCGCTGACCGGAGGCAGCCTGGTTCCTGCGACAGAGAGCGCATGATGGCTTTTTCTTTTGTGATGTTTTATTTTTGGGTTTAGCGATACATTTCAGATACCATAGAGCTCGATAGATTAACTATAGAATTGTTTCTTTTACTTAGTAAATACCAGAGCTGGTCCAATCGTCGGCCTCGCGTTTCCAACTTCTCCTCTCCCAGTCTCTCCTCCATGAACCCCTTCCATCGCAGGCATGTCCTGCTCACCAACACCCACAATCCCTGACAAATCCGACTCCAGCGACTACGGCTCCGACTTCACCCCAGATGAAGAGCAGATCTTGAGCGAGCTGCTCACCCAAGCCGTTGCGGAACACGCGTCCGCCGTCGACGCCACCGCGTCGTCCGCATATCCCCCAGTAACCGAGGAGAACGCGCTGAACACAGCTGCAGTAGCGGAGCTAACCGATCTCAACTCCTTGAATCCGGCTGCGGTCGCGGATATTGAAGATGGCTTGGAAAGCCCTCCGGGTGTCCGGCTGCCAAAGGTGCTGGGCCGGGAGAGGAAGCCCCGTTCTCCGTGGCGGCAGTCAAACCAGCCTTACCGGTCTAGTCAGACAAATCCGGGCTCAAACAACAGGAACAGCCCGTTTGGTGAGACTGGCCCTTCACCTGCTTCCGTTTTCTTGATATGAGCTGACGCCCTGCCATCCGAAGCGTTTAGTCGAGCACCCCAATTCCACTGAGGGCAGAGAGATAGAGCGAGAGCGCAACGCGGTCCGCGAGCGTGAATGGACGCGCGACCCAGAGGCTGCGGCGCTTGATCCTCGAACCCCGGTCGAGCGCTTTCGACACCCGCCGAACAAGGCGTTTTCCGTGACGGATCTGGTGTCGCCCGCCTGGTGCGAGTTGCAGTACTGGTACACACTGACAAAACATGGGAGGAAGAAGAGAACACCGGCCATGAAGATGGGGAGTGTCGTACATAAAACGCTGGAGGATGAGATCTATACCACTGTCCCTGTGGAGATCACCACGAAGGAAGATGCTTGGGCGCTGCGGATATGGAATGTGATTCAGGGCCTGCGCATGTTGCGTGAGTTTGGCATCACGCGTGAATTAGAGGTCTGGGGGCTTGTGGACGGGGAGGTGGTCAATGGAGTGATCGACCAATTGTCCTACGAATGCCCGGATTCCGAGCTCGAGGCCACGGCTTCCAGCTACTACGCGGATACTGCTGCATCGAGGGCGGCCTTGCCAGAATATCAGATGTCCTTGTCAGACTTTCTCCTGTCTCCGGCTGGCGGTGGTCGACGACTCGAAGATCTTGCCCGGCCAGAACCCCAACCTCAGAAGGAAGAAGTGCCTGCGGCCGTGTACGATCTGCCGCGAGTTTACATGACAGACGTGAAGACGAAGGCCAGTCGGTCCATTCCGACAGTCAAGAGCACCGGGTTTCGTCCCACTCTTCTCCAACTCCAGCTTTACTACCACATGCTCAACCGCATGATCACCAGCGACGATGTCACGATTGAAACGCTTGCACAACGCTATGATCTCGACCTCGAACGTCCCTTCTCTGAATTGTTTCTCTTAGAAGTGGGTGGGCTGAATGACGAATTCTTCGATACTCTTACGTCCCAGGAATTTGATCTTAAGGAGAATACCTCTACACCGGACGACGCACGGAAGGTCTCTCGCAGCTCACCTCCATCCAGTAGCCAAGACTCCACCAGCATTCTCATGGCTCACAACAACCTCTCTCTTATATGGGGGTTCATGAAAGACCAGATCCGGCTCACGTTTCTCCCCCCACCCACATCCTCAATATCGCCATCCATCCCATCACTTACTCAACCGACCATGCTCGAAGAATATCCGACTCTCCTGTCCCCGATCCTCACTGCTCGATACCTTTCATCTGCTCCTACAGAGGACCTGCAGCCCCAACATCTCGGAAGCCGCTCCTTTCTGTTTGATCCCACGACCATGACGTCTTACCTGACCGATCAGATGGAGTGGTGGCGTGGTGAGCGTGATCCGCGCGGTGTCGATGTCATGGACGCGTGGAAATGCCGCATCTGCGAGTTCCGCGATGGCTGCTCCTGGCGTCAAGAGCGGGAGTGGGCCTATGCAAGACGGAATCGAGTGAACTCGTAGGCAATTGCCCTACGATGCGTATAGATTTACGAAGTGTGATGAAGTACCAATCAAGAGGATCGAAATATACTCGCATCTTTCCTTCAATATGGATACTTGCGTTCCTCATCCTCTTTCTCCACCTCCAACCCAGCCGCAATCTGCTCGTCATGTTTCCGATCCAGATACTCCAGCAAGACATCTTGATACATCTCCTTCCCCTTATACCGCGACACATCATCGCCCCAACTGCGCACCGCAGAGGCCAATCTCCCCGGCACATACGGCTCCTTGACTACCTCGGTGATGGGCTCGAAATACGTGCGGATCGTAAACACCACCCCGCCAGACCGCGGTAACCGCCTGAGCGACTGCCTCTCCGAGCGAAAGAAATGATGGTCAATCGCCCGGTTCTTCTCTGCTGTTGCCCACGACACGTCCGCCGAGTCTTCCGCCCCGATACTGTCCGACCACGCCAGGTTCTCGTCCACCTGGATGAAATAGTTATTGCGCAGCACCGGCTCTTCCGGCCGGAGTCGGCGGAAGAAATTCTTCATGCCTTTCTCGAGCTTCGAGCGGAACTGAGGCACATCGCCGGACGTGTGGATCTCCGACAACGGCATTCCGAATTTGTCGCTCAGGCGCCAGAACCCAGCTAGCAGGATTGCCCCGGCCACGAGATAGTACTCGCCATCCGGGCGTTCCATCATGATGGCGAGGTCGTCTTGGATCAGTCGTGCGCTCATCGCCATCGGGTCTTCGGCTAGTGGCCGCGCTGTGATGTCGAATGTCTCGTTCGTGACCATGTTGGTAATCCCTGTCGATGTCCTCTGGAACATAGTTGGATAGCGCTCGGGGAGGTAGGCGCATCTAGTTACTTCTGTTCAGTGTGCTGCGAAAGCAAGTACGAGGGTACGAAGGACCACGCACAGCTCTTCCAGCAGTTCTATCGCTGCGTCCCTTGCTTCTGGCGCCGTCTTACAGCATTTATCACCGCGCTCTGCGATGCGGCGAGCTTTGTCGGCGTGGTATTTCAAGTAGTGGTTATCGAGCTCTGTGTGATGTATGTATGGGTTAATGACTGTCCTTCGCCCGTGTGTCTCGGCCAGTTCTCACCAATCCACTCATCCCATTTCATACTCCTTAATCCCAACGTAACGAAGTATTTCCTATAGTGAACCGAATGAGCATTCATCAATCCGGGGTATCCTCTTCAACGCATACGGCCCATATCGAAACGGCCGATAGAGAATCGGCTTTGTAGAGTGGACATCCCAGTCGGGGTAGGGCGGCGCTGGGGGCCGCTTGAAATCAGAGGGTATCCATTCTGTCAGCGCAGTGTCAGCATGGTCCATGGGAATATGGAGACCCCTCTGGTTGAGCCTACCACCAGGCTTTCTAGCTGTCTTCACTCTTCCCCGGGACTGGGAGGGGTTTGAGAGTTTGGATGTCGTGCCGAATGTGGCACCCCATTTGCGTGAGATTACAAATATGAGCCAGGCGCAGACATTCAACACGAGGACGAAGCTTGCGAGGTCTTTTGCGGGGATGTTGGATACTTTGTTGCGGAGGGACTCGAGCTCGAGGGACATGGTTAGGTTAGGGCTGAGTCGGATGGAGTGTGGATAGTGGCTTGGTATGTATTTGTCTGTTGCTATCACTTTTATGAGTTTAAAGATAGGAGGATCCGGTCGCAGTATGGTAGGTAGTACGTAGTAGACAGTAGAAGTATGACAGACGGAGTCAGACGGGATAAATCCCCAGATGATCCAAGTCCTGGTCAAAGCGAGAACGCCAACTCCATACAACTGCCCTTCCCGTTAATTCGATGCGAGGACCCCCCGCCGTTCGCCGGGGCTACTTCCAGCCAAGCGATCCGGGGCTGCAGGATCTCCTCTGGACTTGACGTTTATCTGCGGAGAACCGAGCTTATCACCTTGCCGCGGTGGTGCAGGATGTCTTATCCGGATTGGGTAAAGTGGCTGTGGCGAGTAAACACATAAAGGGTAATGCTGCGCGCACACACTACTAAACAAGACGGGGGGTTCAACGGCATTCTTTTAGGTAAATGGTCGAGAAAGGGTGAGGGGGAGATGTTAGATAGAATGTTCAGGCCCTCGGCGCTGGAGAAGGCAGTACTGTCCCCATTTCCGCTGCAGGGGTTCCGGGATGAATGGCAGATCGGGAATCCACATCAACCGGCCCAATAGGCCTGTCTGCGCTGTATCCAGAAAGCTCTCACACTTCAGAGTCGTCCAGCTTGCTTCATCCAACACATAGGCTGGTTCCAGCTCGGTCGCCTCGCGGCCGGGGAAAGAGGAGTCGACCAGGAACGAGCACTGAGAGATATCCACCTGTTATTTCTCGGTTAGCCTCTTTGTTAATTGCTCATATCACACCGTGCTTACATATTTGCTGGGGTCTTCTTGATTCAAGTCGTTCATCCCCGACGGGATCTGAGAGGCGCCTCTCAGACGACCAAAATAGTCGGATGCTTCAGGGAATTCACCCGGCAGTAACCCGCGAAACTCGCTGCGAATAAACTTGGCGCGCTTCTCATGCGGAAGGAAGTAGGATGAAGGGAAGCGGTACCACTCCTTGCCGAAACACACGTTCTGTCCTGCATGCGCCATGTCGGGCTGCTGGAGGGGCTCAAACACCTTCAGAGGCGCGCGGTAAGCGGTCACCATGCCCAGAGTTCGCAGCATGCCGGCATTGAGTGCGACCAGCACCACTGAAATGACACCGAGGAATTTCAGCCTTGCAGGGATGCGACCGATGAACTCTTGCCGGTTACTAGACCCAATATAGGATAGAATCATATGGAAAGCGATAGCGGCATTGAGAGCCAAGAAGGGATATGCCGGATACATGAACCGCTCCTCCTTGTGAGGCTGCTCCGTGAAGATGCCGAACCAGATGTAGAAGGGTGCAATCATGGTGAGAGTCCGCAGAACTGTCTGCAGTGAGGTTGTGTGGAATCTGAAAGCGGTTTGAAGAACCAGAAGCGGCAAGGACAACATGGCGAGGACAAACCAGAGGTTGAAATTTAGCACCAGGTTCTTGAAATAAAATGTCCATGGTTCGGTGCCAAAGATATCGGGCCCCTTGTCCTTGCCTCCCAAGACATTGTACTTGACGATGTTCCAGGGCACCAAGGCGAGCTTCTGGAAGAAAACATAGTCCACTGCTACCTCGACTGCCTGCAACTTATCTCAGCAACGATATCGAGACTCTCCAAACCCACAAAAACTTACCAGAATAGACAGACATCTCACGACGCCATCCACAACAGCGCCGATGAAAGAGTCAATTGACCCGGACAGGTGTGCAAGGGCCAATTCCTCCGTCAGAGGCGGGACAATCAAAGCTCCCGCGAATGGCCATCCGACAATGGACCCCAGACCAAACCACATGATCCCCTGCGCAATTTTCCGACCACCCTTCCAATCCAAAAAGGCAGCCATACCAAGCATTGATGTGTACATGGTGAAGGTGGACGGGAGAAAGGCGGTTGACGCATGGAACATGCCCGGACTGAATAAGAGGACCATCACGAACAGCAGTCCAATGCGGGGGCTGACCGTCCGGCAAATAGAGGAGTACAACCGGACCTGGCAGGCAGAGCACACAAAGGCAAGCGATAACCGGATGATGTAGAACTCAATCATTTTGCTGGTGCCGAACAGCGATGCCAGCTTCCCCACAGCCGCGTAGAGGGACACGTAGAGCCAGCTCCGGATGGAGTAAACAGGCGAATATTCCCATGTTTGTAAGCCGTACCCGTGCTCGAGGTAGTGGGCGGGTTCCCAGAAATTGAACACTTCGTCGCAATCCTGAATAGGGGAGAACAGCGCGGCGAGACCGTTGCAGAGGAGACAAAGATAGAGTGTGATGTCCAGGGGGAGGTAGAAGGGAGGAGGAGGAGGACTGGACAGAAGTTAGTTATCAGTAAGAATGTAGGTATTTTGCAGCACCAAATACCGTTGCTTCGTCCTCGGAGCCTGTGCAGGCCCGTTGTTGCTCGCCATATCTGGGGAAGAAAGTTGACCACGAATAGCTTTGGACGCGCGATAAGCAACGATAAAGCCACTACGGCGGGCGGCACGGCTACTTGTGCACTTTCCGAAAAAAAAGTTGCCGTCGCATATTTTGTTCTGCTTGTCGCAACACTCGAATACTATTTTTTTTCAGCCCAAAATGGCTGAACCCATACCACAGATTCAGTCTGTGGACACTGTGGACGCAGCAGCCCCCCAAAATCCCCCTGCGAACAGCACGCCACCCGTCGCGACTCCGGACAATGGCAGCGATTTTTATAACACGCCCGTGGCTACGGGGACACACGCCTTGAAAGAAGAGGGCAAGGACGATGCGCCAGAGAAGGTCGAGGAACTTGGACCCTCGAAGCCTCCAGCGGTGATCCCTGGACTGGGTTTAGTCCAGCTGAGCTCGCAGGAGCCAGTTGTCAACGGCCAGCCTGCCTTTCAGACTACAGATGTCAAAATGACCGACGAAGACTCAAAAGAAACGGCAGCGAAAGTGGCCGAGCAAGAACCAAATGGAGAGACACAGGAAAAGAGCGAGCCGGCCGAAGCGATGGACGTCGACACCAAGACAACCGAAGCAGCGCCGGATAACACCCAGGTGGCCGAACAGCCAGGGGAGGAACAAGAGGGCGAGCATCCAGAGTGGGAGGTTGACTCATCACCTTACGAGTCGTCCTCAGATAGCTCTACCTCGTCGGATTCCGACGATAGCGACGATGAAGACTACCCGATCCTTAGCCCAGAAGAACAAGCGCGGATTCTGATGCTAGCTGAAGGCGGCTCGGACGACGAGGCAGAAGGGAAGGGGAAGTCGGGTGGCTATATCAGGTCGACCAACGAAATAGCCGAAGATGTCCTTCCGATTCCAGACGTCAAAATCACACCCGATATGAAAATTGTGCATTTAGGCAAGATCCAGACCGTGGTCGAGAATGCGCTTCTCATCGAGGCCAACACCTCCGGAGAATATCAGGTCCTCGAGTCCGGCTCTTTACTTTGTCTCCAAGATTACACCACTGTTGGCGTCGTATCGGAAACCTTGGGGAGAGTCGAAAACCCCTTGTACACCGTCATGTTTTCGTCGGCCTCGGAGCCGCAAGAGAAGGGCCTGACGAAAGACATGGATGTATACTATGTTGAGGAACACTCGACATTTGTCTTCACCCAGCCGCTCAAGGGGATGAAGGGAAGTGACGCCTCCAACTTCCACGATGAGGAGATCGCCGAGGACGAAATCGAGTTCTCCGATGATGAGGCAGAGGCCGATTACAAGAAGAGACTGAAGCAGAAAAGACAGGAGAGAAAGGAGGCCCGGGGCGGTGGTGCTGCTAGAGGTAAGAGAGACCGGCCAGGTCCCTCGAAACTGAGTCACTCCGAACTCAATTACGATGATGAGAGAGGCCAGGAAGGATACACTCCTCTTGCTCGGCCAAAAAATCTCCACGAGATGATGGGACCGCGCGAGGCACCCGTCGAAGGAAGTGATCGCAACCCTGGTTTCCGTGGCGGCCGGGGTCGTGGTCGAGGTTCTGATCGTGGCCGAGGCGGTCGTGGCCGAGGCGCAGGAGGACGAGGAGGACGAGGAGGAGGGGGATCTTGGAGTCAAGATCAGGGTCGACCTCAATACGGAGATGCTCAGTCTCAGCCTCCTGACTACGCATCCCAACCGTACCAGCAACAGCAACAGCCTGCGTACGGCATACCCCAGTCTTTCGCCGCATATGGGCAACAGCCGCAGCAGCCGCAGCCGTTTGCCCCTGGTGCTGCTCCGACGCAGTTCCCTTTCCAATTTCCCTTCCAACAAGCCTTCCAACAGCCGCAGCAGCCCAATTCCTTCCCCTCCATTCCTCCGGGGGCTCATATCAATCCTCTGTTCTTGGCAGCGCTGCAACAACAGCAGCAGCCTCAACAATATCAGCAGCCTCAACAATATCAGCAGCCCCAGCAATACCAGCAGCCTCAGCAATACCAGCAAGCTCCAGGACAGACTCAGGCGCAAAATCCGCCTATGAATTTCGACCAGGTCAAGGCGCAATTGGAATTGCTGCGCAATCTCAGCAATGGGAACCAGGGGCCGCCTCCGTCTTAAAGATCTTTTTCAATTTGGGCATTTAACCGGATATTTTTGCATGAATGGTGTTTTTTTGGCTCATTGTTGGGTTTCACAGAAAAGTTATGGATTTCCAGGTTATATTTGCTGGAGCAAGGATAGATAAAGTACATAGTTGCATTTCGATATATGAGCTAGCTAGTTACATCAGGTTAAAACTCGCTTGGTTTGGCACTCTTGGCCAATGTCCAGAAGTTCTCCATTTTGGCTCGAGATAGGGCTTCTTTCGCGGCTGAGTCGGTTTCACACACCCTGGCACCGAGCCATTTTCTAAACGCGCGGGCTTTGGCTTGTCCTTCCCAGAGAAGAGTGCAGCTGTTGTGGCTGAAATCCTTTAGCTCGCCTTTCTCATCTTCCGTAGATAGCCATGCCGCCTGAGCTTCACGGTTTCCTTCTTTCACGGCATCGGGACCTGGGTTTTCAGTCCAGTCGATGCGGTTCAGCATCAGCTTGCGGTAGTTTTTGATCGAGTGGCTGCCGCCCTCGACAATCAGCAGGTTGAACTTGGGATGCATGACACAGATGCCCGTCAGAGCATTCTGCTCAGCGTTCCTGCTAATCTTGAAGCGATTTCTGCCGCTCGCAAGATTGTCAATGCGGTAAACCGACACGTGAATTCCTAGGGCGGCATCCTTCTCCTGCTGAGCCGCGAGTTTCTCATGCCGTTCTTCCTTGCTCAATTTGCGTTCCTCGTTCATATGCTCGTGCTTGTCGCGGCGGTCCGCGATCTCCCTGTTCACACGAGCCTCCACGGCCGTGGGATCTTTGACGGCCTCTTCGCCCAGAACTCGCATGAGGTTGGACTTCTTGACCTTTGGTGGCGGGGCCGGTTCAAGACCTAATCTGATCTTCGCTTGCTGTTCTTTTAGGTCCGCCATACGTCGCTGGCGACGGATTTTGGCCTGCTCCTTGGGTGTGAGGTACATGGGTTTCGCCACGGGCACGTGTTTGTCCTGTGGTGGCTCAATAAGGACAGGGTGTTGAATGTACCGTGTGATGATGGAGTCGGCAGTATCGACCTTGAGGTTTTGGGAGTCGTCTATCGCAGCGTACCCATCTCCGTTGACCAGGCCTTCATCCCACCATTCTAGAGCTGGTGGAGCAGGCACAACAAATGCTTTTTCGATATCCATATCCTCATCGATTCCGGCCTGACGTGCTCTCTCTGCAATCCGCTTCTTCATGGCCTCCAACTGCGCCTGCCTGCGCAGAGCCGCAGCTTGCTGTATGTATTTGCCCTTTTGGTTGAAAACAAGCTGCTTCGCGTGTCGCGGCTTGGCCATCGTTGCTTTGGGTCCGAGGCTTGGATCAAAATAAGGATTGTTCCTGATTTCTTCTATCGACGGACCGGATAGATCGAGTCGCGCCCGATTGTCGCGTAATTCATTACGCCGATTTCCTTTGCCCGGTTGCCGTCCCTTGCCGCCACGGATCTCAGGTGTAGTCTCGGCGAGTAGTGCTGGGTGAAGACCGACATCCAGACCACCGCGGGCCTTGTTGAGACCCTCATCGTCAAAGGCCGTGGGGTGGTAAGGGGACGCCGGGGCAGGTGGTCGTTGTGGAGGCGCTGCATTGGCTCTCCCCGTTGCTGCTGCGACTCTGGCCTTCATCTGTTCCAATCTCGACATTGCAGGGCTGGGAGCTGGTGGCGTGGGGCTGGGGCTTGCCTCCGTCGGCGGAACGGGTGGTGTCGCGCCACCACGGGCAGACTGAAGACGGGCGCGAACGGCTTCAGCCTTTGCTCTCGCCGCGGCGACCATCTTGTCGATGTCCACCTTGCCGGTGGCAGAGCCTCCTTGGGCTGGGACGGGAGACCCATGATTTGATCGGGATCTCTTTTGTGAGTTGCTGGCATCCTCTTCGGGATGAGCCCGCTTTCGCGCATTGCCCGACACGTCGGCCATGGCGTCTGTCGATGATTATGATGAGGGTTGAGCAAGCAAAAGCCGGGAGGGAGTGGCTGACCCCGGGAGGCGGTCAGGGCGGGCAGAAAAAAAGTTCTCCAAAAAAGTTTCGCTCTTTTCCCGCTTCGATTTCACTACAGAAAGTCTTGGGTCGCGCCCGAAGCTGCTGGTCACAATGGCGAATTTCGCTCGCCCGGTCTCGTCGACCATTGCTGGAGTCGAATTCAGTGTCTTCTCGGACCAGGAGATCAAAGCTCTATCGGTGAAAAGAATTCACAATACCCCAACCTTGGATTCGTTCAACAACCCGGTTCCCGGTGGTCTTTATGATCCGGCCCTCGGTGCATGGGGAGACCATGTGTAAGTGACTGTCTTTGGATTTATTTTCTGTGTGTTTCTGACTTGAAGGATTGGCGACGATCAGATGTTCTACATGCCGCCTGAACTCATGGTCTTGTACCGGCCATCCCGGACACATCGAGCTCCCAGTGCCCGTCTACAATGTCACCTTCTTCGACCAAATCTACCGGCTTATCCGCGCACAGTGTGTGTATTGTCACCGCCTACAGATGTCCCGCGCTCAGGTTAACTTGTACACCTGCAAGTTCCGCCTTTTGCAATATGGTCTCGTCGATGATCTACCCGCAATCGACAAAATCGGAACAAAGGGAATCAAATCAAAAGACAACGACGAGTCCAATGATGACGAAGAGCCGGATGAGGAAGACATCAGGGATAAGCGAACTGCTTTCGTCACTCGGCGCATTAAGGAAGCCAAAAAAGCGGGCAGCCTGGACGGGCTTATGGCCGGTGCAAAGAATCCGGTTGCCGCTGAGCACAGGCGAGAGCTGGTCAAATCCTTCCTCAAGGACATTGTTGGCGCTCGTAAATGCGCTAACTGCAGCGGGTACGTTTCAAAACCTGACTGTGCCGTGGAGCTTTTGTCAGCTAACAATATCCTGCAGAATTTCTCCATCCTATCGAAAAGACCGCTACAGCAAGATCTTCCGAAAACAATTGACCGAGAAGCAGAAGATTGCGATGGCGGCTGGCGGATTCCAGGCACCAAACGCTATGATCCTTCTCGAACAAGAAAAGAAGCATGGGTCAAAGCAAAATGGGACTCAGGTAAACGGCGTCTCCGATACTGCCAGCGTCACCTCGGAGACTCATGGTGCCGAGGAGGAAATCCGTCGCGGGGCCGCTGTTGTGACGCAGTCCGCTTCAAAAGAAGGGCAAGCTGGACAAGAGTTTATGCCCAGCTTGGAGGTCTACAGTACCATCAAGCTTCTTTTCCAGAAGGAGGCCGAGATTATGAACCTTGTGTACAGTTCTCGACCCACGCCAAAGGGGGCGACTCCGGTAACGGCGGACATGTTCTTCATCAAAAATATTTTGGTTCCGCCAAACAAGTACCGCCCGGCTGCTCCTCAAGGCCCTGGAGAGATCTCCGAGGCTCAGCAGAACATCCCGTTCAGCAATATCCTGAAGAACTGCGACCTCATCAATCAAATCAGCAAGGAAATGCAGAACGAAGCCGACAAGGCCCTCACTAGGGTGCGGAATTATAGTGATCTACTCCAGGCAATGATTCAACTACAGGATACGGTTAACGGTCTGATTGATCGCGAGCGGACTGCGGTTACCGGGTCAGCCATTGCTGGGCTTCCCAATGGCATCAAACAGCTCCTAGAGAAGAAGGAAGGACTGTTTCGAAAGAACATGATGGGCAAGCGTGTGAACTTTGCTGCCCGAAGTGTTATTTCGCCAGATCCCAACATCGAGACCAACGAGATCGGTGTGCCTCTTGTCTTTGCCAAGAAACTGACCTTCCCGGAGCCTGTGACGAACCACAATTTTTTCGAGTTGAAAGAAGCAGTCATCAATGGTCCAGACAGATATCCTGGTGCAGCGGCTATCGAGAACGAGAATGGCCAGGTTATCAATCTCAAGTTCAAGAGCTTGGATGAACGGACAGCACTTGCCAACCAACTTCTCGCGCCCTCAAACTGGCGGATAAAGGGCTCGCGCAACAAGAAGGTTTACCGACATCTTACGACTGGCGATTATGTCTTGATGAACCGTCAACCTACTCTGCACAAACCATCCATCATGGGTCACAAAGCTCGTGTGCTTCCCAACGAGAGGACCATTCGCATGCACTACGCCAACTGCAATACCTACAATGCGGATTTCGATGGTGATGAGATGAACATGCACTTTCCTCAGAACGAGCTTGCTCAGGCAGAAGCCAGGATGCTTGCGGACGCAGATCATCAGTACCTCGTTGCTACCTCAGGAAAGCCGCTTAGAGGTTTGATTCAGGATCACATTTCGATGGGGACATGGTTAACGTGCCGAGACTCCTTTTTCGATGAAGAAGATTATCATCAGCTTTTGTATAACTGTTTGAGACCAGAAAACTCCCACATAGTCACTGATCGGATCCAGCTCGTGGAGCCAGCGTTCCTAAAACCGAAATATCTCTGGACTGGCAAACAGATTATCACGACAATCCTCAAAAACATCAAGCCCCCAGAGCGGGCAGGCCTTACGCTGAAGAGCAAGTCTTCGACTCCTGGTGAACGATGGGGCGAGGGCAGTGAAGAAGGAAATGTCATCTTCGACGATGGAGAGTTCCTGTGTGGTATCCTCGATAAGAAGCAGCTTGGTCCGAGCGCCGGTGGTCTCATTGATGCTATTCATGAGATCTACGGACACACAGTTGCCGGAAAGCTGATGAGTATCCTGGGACGCCTTCTAACCCGGTTCTTGAACATGCGAGCATTCACTTGTGGTATTGATGATCTCCGATTGACCAAAGAGGGCGATCGGGCTCGCAAGGAGCTGCTGAGCAAGGCTGAGAAGATGGGTCGTGAGGCTGCTCTGAAATACGTGACTTTGGACCAGACCACTGTGACAGACGAGGACACCGAGCTCAAACGTCGTTTGGAAGAGGTTCTCCGTGACGATGACAAGCAAAGCGGCTTGGATAGCGTTTCAAACGCTCGAAACGGCGAACTGTCTTCAGAAATCACCCGGGCCTGCTTGCCAGGCGGTCTCGCTAAATCTTTCCCCTGGAACCAAATGCAGTCGATGACAATCTCCGGAGCTAAGGGTTCAGGTGTCAACGCCAACCTGATTTCCTGCAACCTCGGCCAGCAAGTTTTGGAAGGTCGTCGGGTACCCACCATGATCAGTGGTAAAACGCTGCCGTCATTCAAGGCCTTCGAGACACACCCCATGGCTGGTGGCTATGTCTGCGGTCGTTTCTTGACTGGCATCAAGCCCCAAGAATACTACTTTCACGCCATGGCCGGCCGTGAAGGTTTGATTGATACTGCAGTCAAGACGTCCAGATCGGGCTACCTGCAGCGCTGCTTGATCAAGGGTATGGAAGGATTGAAGGCCGAATACGACTCATCCGTTCGTGAAGCTTCGGATGGCTCCATTGTCCAATTCTTATATGGTGAAGACGGTCTTGATATCACCAAACAAGTTCATCTCAGAGATTTCGATTTCCTTGCCGCAAACTACCGCTCAATTTCGCAACAAGTCCAATCAGACCATTTCCAAAGCCTGGCAAAGGAAGAGGTTACGGCCTGGCACAAGGACGCAATGAGGGCTGTTCGTCGGTCCAACGATCCCAATGCTATGGACACTGTGTTGTCTCGGTACCACCCTGGAGGAAACTTGGGCAGCACGTCTGAAGATTTTGCTCAAGCGCTCAAGAAGGTATGATTTGTTTTCCTCTCCGCTGCGTTGTTCAAACTAACAAACCTCCTTCATAGTATTCCGATGACAACCCGGATGAGCTCATCAAGGACAAGAAAAAGAACATCGAGGGCAAAATCACCAGGAAGGCTTTTGATAAGTTGATGAACATGAAGTACCTGAAGTCCATTATTGATCCTGGAGAGGCGGTTGGAATCATGGCAGGTCAGTCTGTCGGAGAGCCATCGACGCAGATGACCTTGAACACTTTCCATTTGGCTGGTCACTCGGCAAAGAACGTGACACTTGGTATTCCTCGACTCCGTGAAATTGTTATGACTGCCAGTGCTGCGATCATGACACCACAAATGACGCTGGCTTTGAACGATGAAATTTCCAGGGAAGACTCGGAGAAGTTTGCAAAGGCAATCAGCAAGCTCAGCGTCGCCGAGGTTGTCGACAAGGTGCAGGTTAGGGAAAGAATCGCTTCAGGTATCGGTCACACGACAGCCAAGGTTTATGATATCGAGGTCAACTTCTTCCCAGCCGAGGAATACACCAAGGAATACGCCATTCAGGTCAAGGATGTGCAGAACGCCCTGCAGACCAAGTTCATCCCCCGATTGGTCAAGTTGACTCGTAACGAGCTGAAGAAGCGGAAGGACGAGAAGACGATGAAGAGCCACTCAACCGCTCAACCTGAAATCGGTGTTTCTATTGGCACGATCTCCGAGGGACCGAGAGGACCGGATCGTGAGATTGAGCCTGCGGATGACGACAACGAGGACGATGAAGATGATGCCAAGCGAGCACGCGGAGCCCAGAACCGGGACAACCAGGTTTCCTACGAAGGGCCTGACGAGGACGAGGAGGCCATCATTAGACGTCAGAACTCTCCCGAGGTGGATGATGACTTCAAAGATGATCATCACCCCGTCCGGATGACTGGTGATGTGGACATGAATGACGATTCCGACTCTGACTCCGACTCGGATGATGAGGGTGTCCAGGACAGCAAGGCGCGTGAGAACGACGTCAAGGAGAAGTTTGAAGAGGTCACCAAGTTCAAGTTTGACCACAAGACAGGCACGTCGTGCACTGTTCAGCTGCAGTACGATGTCTCGACCCCGAAGCTTCTTCTCCTTCCAATCGTCGAAAAGGCCGTCCACGAAGCCGTGATTCAATCTATTCCCCGCCTTGGAAATTGCGTCTACGTTAAAGCAGACGACATCAAGAAGGAGCCTGCCACTGTTGTCACCGAGGGCGTCAACCTGCTCGCCATGCGCGCCTACCAGGACATCATCAAGCCGCATTCAATCTACACCAACTCCATCCACGACATGCTCAACCTGTACGGTGTCGAAGCTGCGCGCGCCACCATCGTCCGCGAAATGGACGCCGTTTTCAAGGGCCACAGTATCAGCGTGGATAACCGCCATCTGAACCTGATCGGCGACGTGATGACCCAGTCCGGCGGATTCCGCGCCTTCAGCCGTAACGGCCTGGTCAAGGATTCTGCATCACCCTTTGCGAGAGCTAGTTTTGAGACCACCGTTGGTGCCTTGAGAGATGCTGTGCTCGAGAGAGACGTGGATAACCTCAAGAGTCCTAGCAGCAGAATTGTTGTTGGCCGCTCCGGTACTGTTGGAACTGGCTCTTTCGACATCCTTGCTCCAGTTGCATAATTTCGCTGTCTGGGCGGGAGTCCCTGTTGTATTCTGTGTACATTTTTTTTTTCTTTTGCACTTTTTGTTCTTCGAATTTTTCTTGTTATCATTGTCTCACGTGTTGACGGTTTTGGAGTTGCTGTTTTGTCTAGCGGAAACCAAAAAGTGCCTGTCTTCATACTCGCATGGCATACAAGTCAATAAATAGAACTTTGATAATATGTTGAACTTCTAGAGCTGGCTTGACTTAGATTCCTAGGAAATGATGAACCAGGGTTGTCCACATATGAATGCCCTATAGCATCAGAGAAAACGCCATCCATGCTAGCTGTTGTCTGGTTTTGAGGGAATAAGCCAACGCCCTTATTTTCATACCACGAATGCGCCCATATATACCCGAGCAAATGAAAAAAAGAAGGTAAAATTCATGCTCACGGAGCATCCAGCATCATCATGTCGGCTTCGATGTCATCATCGAACTCGTCGTCCTCGATAATCCTCTGTGTGGTGGTGACCAGCCCGTCCATGGCGTGTCCATTCGCGAGATCTTCTCTCATCATGCGCTCCTCCTCTGACTTTCGCTTCGCCTCGTGGCGCTCGATATCAGCTAAGTTCCATGTGGAAATGCCTTCCTGGTCCTTAGCCTTGAAAGGCTGCGCCATGGTGCGAAGGAAGTTCTTGGCATTGGCCACGGCCATATCTGTGCTGAGGTTTGTTTCGCTATCCAGCATCGCTTGGTTGATCCATTTGGGGAGCTGGGGACGCTTGCGCTCGAATCGACGATCTGCCAACACCATGACTCCGTAGTCGTCCTTGCCACGTAGCACGCGACCCAGACACTGGGAGGCATGCCGAATTGCGTCGAAGGATAGGAAGTCATTTTCCCGAATATGATAGTTCTCGCGTAGGAACTCGAGGCGTGCTTTCAAGATACGGGACTCCGTATACTGAAAGGGGACACCGATGCACAGCACTGCGCGGCCGTAGTGATGGTCAAAATCAATACCCTCAGACACCTTTCCTCGTGCGACACAAAGTAGGATCGCCCCGCGGCCGTTACAGCAAGCTGTACGGTACGTCTCCAAGGCGAGCGATGACTCCTGCGCGTCAGGGGTTTCGACGAGAATCAATTTGTAGTTCCAGATTTGATCCAAGATGCCCATTCCTTGCCACATGCTGATGATCGATTCCATGTAGAGATAAGACGGGAAGAAAACCACGACGCCATCTGGTGTGATGCGTGCGAATTCTGTGACGAGGGTCCCGTAATTGCGCACAACACCGGGATCATTGCGAATTCCAAAGGACGATGAGACTTGAGCTTGGTCTGAGCCGCGAGTGACAATCATGGGCAAGAAAGAGCGCCGTGCCAGCGTCATACTGTAGGATTCTTGCAAGACGGCAGTGAACCCTAGCATTTTGGGATACATTTCGAGAGGTGACAAGGTTCCGGAAGTGATGATAACCGAGCTGAAACGATCGAACACTGGCTTAATGGCGATAGCAGCATCCAAGCATGTAAAGTGTAAAATCGGGTTGGGAACGGTGGCTGCTTCCGACTCGTATGGCTCCAAGATCAGAACGAATCCCTTGTCGTAGGTTGCGACAAGAGTCGCAAACGTCGCTACCTCTTGCAGGGGCTGGTAGTCTTCAATGTTGACAAGCTCCAGAGTGCGGACTAGTGAGGTAAGGCGCTCAGCACAGAACCTTAAGGGTTTTCGCTCGATGTAGGTCAAGTCTTTCAGATGCGTGAGGAAGGACGGCGGCGTCTCAGATATGGTGTGAGTCACTTTCATTCGAGTCTTCAGGTACTCGATAAATCGTTTTAAAAAGGCAACGAAGTGTTCAGCTCGGCGAATGTTTCCTGGCACCGCTTCCTTTAACAAGTCATCCGGCAATACCGGGTTCGAGATGAATTGATCTTCCTCTCGCGCTTGTTCTGCCTGCTGCAGGCCCTCCACAAGCTTTGAATATTCGTTCTGCAGCTTCTCTGCGTCTGTGCTCTTCATTTCCTCGATCTTGCGTTCCAGATTGGTTGCGCCTCTGGTAGCTTTGCGAAGAGCGTCCTCGCTGAGATCAATGCTGAGTGATTCAATGCAGACATTGTCAATATTGTGCGCTTCGTCAAAGACCACTATGCAATCCTTGGAGAGCTCTCGAGATACTCGTTCGGCGATTTTGGGGTCGAGGAGGTAGTGGTATGAGTAGATGATAATATTGCACCAGGGCATCTAGAACCAAAGAGTTAGAATCAGAACTTGAACCGTTCCGAGCGTTGCCTCACCATGCGCCGAGCAGAGAAATAGGGACATTGTTTGTGTTCTTCTCCGTATCGGATCAGTCCATCGAGGGTGAATACACCAGGAGGAATCAGGTTATGCGGCTCGAGCAAGTCAAGATTCTACCTCTCGTCAGAAGGCTGCCAAATTGCCGTAAAGTCGCGATCCTCACCTCGTGGTACACACATAGCTCAACGTCTTCTCCGCGCTCCTTCTTCTCCTTGACAAAGCCGGCTGTCAAGCTGCGACACCTCGCATCAACCACGGTGCCGCTCTTCTCTCTCTTCACAGACGGGTGGAGACACAAGTTTTTGCGACTCGTCAGCCCCAGCGCGCGAAACTCCTCTGTATATCCTAGCTCCTTTTCCCGATGCTTCATCAGCGCCTTCAACTCCGCCAGGGCCTTTTCGATCTCGGACATGGTTCGGGAGCAGTAGATGAGCTTGCGGTGTTCCGGGTAGTGTTGTTGGTAGGCGACAATCAGCGACAGCAGGGAGACGGTCTTCCCTGTGCCCGAAGGCATCTCCAGCACACAGTGACCCCCTGCATCGAGGGTCTTCTTGAGATCGCACATGTAGGCATACTGCTCGGGATAGATGCGAGGATACGGGAAGAGCACGGGGAGGTCGCTGCAGAGAAGGTGGGAGTTAGCCAGACGGCGACAGAAGCCGCAGGGCAGAGGCGATACTCAATGAAGAACTTCATCGTGACTGGACCACAGCCTCTCGACCCCGGGGAACAGCAGAAGAAGCAGAGGAAAGAAGGCAAGAGTGAAAGAGACGGAAACGCGACCATTCCCCTTTGGGACAGCAATGACACCAGCCCACGTGACTTCCTTATCGGGTGTCCGGCGCAAGTGTGCAGGTTGTGGAAGGTGCGATCCATGTTCTTGATACTTTGCCAAAAGGAAAGAACGACCGTCCATTGACCTTCGACAAGAGCCGAGTTGAAGCTCCATCTCTCTCTCCCTCTCTCCCCCTCGCCTTTTCTGCGTCTTTCTGGTCCCGCATAACTACCCCACATGAGCAAAAAGTTCAAATCCCAGGCCTCCAGCAGTCGCGCTGCTGCCAGCGCCTTTGGTGGATTTGGTGGCTTCTCCAGCCAAGGCCGTGAACCGTCGGCTCTCACATACATCGCGGAGCCACCAGATCTCTCGCGCATTGAGGAACAGCAACTGGTGATCGCATTCAAGAACCTGCAGAAGAAAGATGAGATCACACGAACGAAAGCTCTGGAGGAGCTCAAGGACTACATTTTCGCCATGGAGGACCGAAAAGGAACTCTCGATGACGGGCTATTAGACGCATGGGTATGTATATCGGGTCCGATCTATGGCAGAGCAGAGTAGACTAACACATTTATCAGGTGAGAATATACCCGCGAGTTTCGATTGATCTCTCTCGCAGAGTTAGGCAGTTGGCCCATCTCCTACAGGGCTCAATTGCTTCCCTCGTGGGCAAACGCATCGTGCCTTACCTCCCCAAGGTGGTGGGCGCATGGCTTGCCGGACTCTACGACAATGACCGACCGGTCCATCGATCTGCCCTAGAGTCGTTCAGCAAAGTCTTCTCTACAGTGGAGAAGAGGAACAATGTATGGAATATCTACCAAAGTTCGATCCTGGACTTTGTGGACGATGTCATCCTTCACCAGACTTCCTTGACCTTGAGCGACGAGAGAACTGTCAATCATGATGATGCTGAAGCAAAATATGCACGCGTGGTGGGAGCTGCAGTTCTGCTCTTCAACAGAATTCTAGGTATGTTGATGACAGTTCCTTCCCGGAAACCGGAGATTCTGACAATTGAGGGCAAATAGGGAATTCAGCAGACGTGGCCCTGCAGAAAGATATGGTCACGATTGAGAATCTCCTGGGGAGCAAATCGCTGTGGGCTTTGTGCCATAACGACGATCCATATGTTCGTCGATCAATATATATCCTCCTGCGATCTGCGGTCTCCCGAGAACCAGCATGGCTTGACTGGAACGTCCTCAGCACGGCCGTGATCGGGAAATCGTTATCTATCCCGCAGATGGGTTCTGCTTCCGAATTGTCCGAGTCTCTTCTGCTACTGACCTCATCACGCCCCCAAGTCTGGACTGAGGATTATACTGGAAAGTCATCCTCCTCGAAAAGGCTACGCCAGTACATTCAAAAGGGGTCTCAAGGCGGCCCCGGGCTCTTTTGGTCCAACCTTGATCAATTATTGAGAATTGTGCCATCTCAAGTTCTTGTAGGAGTTGAGAAGACATCTGCCAATGTCGAAATCCATGTCTCAAGTGCCGTTGTCCTGATGGAAGCTTTTCAAGAAGGCCTCTGTTCTAGAGAAGAACCGCGCCAAAATCTTGCTCTTGGGTGGAAATCCTACATCCACGCCGGGACGTGGCTGGCGAGTCTACTGCCCCAGGATCAAAGATCTGAATTTATCCAGAAGAGGATGTCTCCTCTGGTGGAGAATTATATGCGGGCTGAATCTAGCATTGCTCAATGGTTGCTTCCGCCACAAGCAGCGGAGGATATTTGCGTCACGTATCTCGCCAGTGCAGCTTCACAAAGGCAGGATCAAGAGATCCACTCATTGTGGACAAAATTGTCAGACGATTTGCTGGAAGCAGTGAAGCTGTCGTCCCCTGAGCAGTCAAAAGATTTTCGGACATCACAGGATTCGATTTGCAATCAATCAAAGCGCCTGTTTTCCTTAGAAGCTGCGCTGATCTCTCGGGTTCCAGACAAGGATGAAGAATTTGTTTTGGAAGTCTTCGACAGAACTGGCTCGTCTCTACTTCATGAATGCCTGCAAGTCCTTCGATCCCGCAACAGGAAGCCGTATGGAGCCGCGGCTGTGGTGGAGGAATGCGTGCGGCATATGCCCCAGATTGCACAACGCTCACAGGAGCTTCTGAGCTTCGTCCAAACAGATGCGCCGGGGCTTCTGCACTCGCCATCTGCGGACCGCTTGATTGCAACGATCCTGCTATGTCGGAAATGGGATGGATTTGCGTCCAGCTTTGAGAACATTGTTGAGCGGACCATGGAGCTGGAGCCTGAGCAATCGAATGCAAGTGTTCTTCAGAGCCTGCTCTCGACCCTCGATTTCAATGAAGTCGGAGACAGAGACAAGCTCACCTCCCTCGTGATGCGGGCTCTCGATAATGCCTGCAGAGGAAGCCAATCCCATTGGCCAATAGTCACTGCTGTCCTCCAGAACCAATCATCTCTTGGCGACTTGCTGGATCGCATCTTTCTGTCGATAATTGACTCCTTATCTTCGGAGGACAGAGTATTTGATGCGTTGCACGGGCTTTCTCAAATCGGAAAGACTGTACCGTCCGCAGTGAAGGCGTTCCAGAGTGGACCTCATGGATCAAAGTTGGCAGGGAAGCTTCTGTACCTCACAGAGTCCCCTTCAGAGGAAGTGGCTAGTCTTGCAGAAACTTTAATGAGAACCTTCAAGGAATCTGCCATTGGTGGTACCAGCGCCAAGTCCAACATTGAAATCCTTCATCACGAGTTTAGCTATGTCAGTGAGGAGTCATTATCGTGAGTGGTCCCACCCAATCCGTGCTGAAGTTTAGCTAATAATTTTCAGTATCCATTCTCTCATTGCTATCGCAGAAGAAGTGGCACAGAGCTTGAAGCCTGAGATGTCTACCAGTATCAAAGATATCCTTCCGCCTCGCAGTTCATGGGAGGGAGCATTGAGCCCGTTTCTCCCAGTCCCTCCTCGACCCTCGACGGCCATCACAAGCCCGTTGGGAGGCACTGTCCAACTTATCCAACGTGAGCTGTCAGATTCATTCAGGGCATTGTGGCTATCTATTCCCCGAGATTCAGCTCGTTGCTCCGCAGCATTCCGCTTAGCCACCTTCACGATTAAAGCTCTATCTTCGTTTGATATTATCAAACAATTGGACAAGGAAGCCCTCGAGACATTGTTCTATTTTCTTCCGTTGACCATCCAGCTCATGGACGACGATCTGAGCATCGAAAACTGCAACGGCATTACAGGTCTCGAGCTAGCTGGCCAACGAGAAGAGTATATGGACACTGTTCTTGATGGCCGAAAGGTGATCGCTACCTGGATCCATGCTCAAGAGCCAATGAACTCTTTACAAGATATGTCTATCTCCTCTTTGTTTACATTTTTTTGGGAGTCCAGATTGGAAGCACTCGATGGCACCACTCCCATAGATTACAGAGTTGGAGAGGCCTTTGTGAAGATTATGAACAGTGTCGATTCAGTGCAGGCTTCCAAATCATCAGACGAGGTTGCCAAAATCTGCAGGGAGGCCCGGACAACCAATGCCATCCGCTCAACAGCTAGATTTGCCGTCTGGCGGAGTTCTATTCTGTCTAATCCCGTTGGGAATCGGATATGCAACGAATTGGTTGCCGATTCAACTGGACTCAAGCCTCAGGAGGAGCACTCAGATGGTAAGTCGGTATCTAATATTCTGTACTTTACTAACAACTTCCAGGCCTGCGAAAACTGGTCCTTCTCAATACTTTGTTTGCAGGGGAAGAAAATGTCGCCTCGACCATTCCAACCCAGAGATTGGTTTTCCTTACCAAGCATCTCCTGCAATGCCTCCAGTCTGATATAAAATCTCTCGGACTGCGAGCCGAAATCACCAAGACACTGGCATTTGTTATCCCTTGTCTCGGCGAGATTTACGGATCACATTGGGAGGAGAGCATGGAGATTCTCAGTGCCACCTGGAGACAGACCAGCGGTGGCGAAGAAGCATTGCCGTTGCTGGTGGCGTCGTTCGGACTCTTCTTGCGTTTGAAGTCTATTGCGGAAAGTGACAGTAATGATGATGTTCAGGATGCTTGGTCCGAACGGAAGGCTGGGCTTTTCAATGATTTGGCTTCTACAATTGACAAGTTTGGTAAGGCCATAGTCCTTGATTACTGGTAAACCAGTCACTAATTGCATAAAGACTCAACCACTACGTTTCATCAGCCTCGCGATGTGGCTGTTGATAGACTGCTTCGTTTGATCAACACCATCCCGATTGACAAGCTGGAGGATGTCAGTGAGATCTTCCAGCTTCTGACTGCGCACAGTCGAGCAGTCCAGCGAACAGCCTACACGATCCTCCACCGGTACATCCCGCAGACGCAGGAGCAGGTCTCCTTCGATGTAGCTCTGTCAAAGACCGCAGTCAGCCTGCCCGACGAGCTTCTATCGTTGCTTCTTGAGCCTCCGACAATGCAGGCGGTGTCCTTGTCCTATGGTGATGACAAGATGTGGACGAGTATGAGGTCATATCTTCTGAGCTGGAAGGTGGTCTTTGATCACTTTACCAATGCTGTAAGCTTTGATGTTTATTCTTTTTTTTTTTTTTTTTGGTATCTCGCTAACGTGAAAATAAAAGTCCCTCCCCGTCCAAGAGCATTACGCATCCAACATCAAAGAGAACGAGATCCTGATTCCCTTGCTGGAGTTCACGTTCGCCTTCCTTCAAAAGTCACATGGCAGGATCGTCGATGCTTCCAAGCTCGATGTGCGGTCCTTTGAGCCAGATGAGTCCGAGAGCGCTGAGAAAGAAACGCAGTGGCTTCTGGTGCACCTCTACTACTTGTGTCTGCGGCATTTGGCGAACATGACAAAGAACTGGTGGATTGACACGAAGAAACGGATCAAGGGTCCCGTGGAAGTCTGGACTGAGAAATACGTGAGTAAACCTAGGCCTTGGCATCAATTCGTCCTGGCTGACGATCCTTTTCTTTAGATCTCCCCTCTTGTCGTCATGGATGCTCTGCAGAGCGTGACCGAATGGGTTTCGACGCAGGACCAGGATGAAGAACGCGCCTTGTCTGTGAAAATTTCACCCAGAACTGCCGAGATCATTGCCAGTGTGACCGTGGACGAGGAGTCTCCGGATGTCGCCATCTCGATCTCGCTGCCTCCCGCGTACCCGCTTCAGCCGGCGGTGGTCGTCGGCCGGAGTCGGGTGCTGGTGGATGAGAAGAAGTGGAAGAGCTGGCTGCTCACGATCCAAGGCGTGATCATGTTCGCCAATGGCAATCTCGTTGACGGGCTGCTGGCCTTCCGGCGCAACGTGCAGGGGGCGCTGAAGGGCCAGAGCGAGTGTGCGATCTGCTACTCGGTCATCTCGACAGACATGCAGACGCCCAACAAGCGGTGCGCGACGTGCAAAAACACCTTCCACTCGGTGTGTCTGTTCCGGTGGTTCAAGAGCAGCAACCAGAGCACTTGTCCGCTGTGTCGCAACAGTTTTGTGTATGTATAGTTAGGTAGATTAGAGATTAGATAACTAGGATAACGTTATCGATGATGCCCCACCAGCTCGATCTCCCACTTTCACCTCTTCTTCCTCTTCTTCCTCCTTTCATGGCCGCTCCTCAGATCCCCAACCTGAACACGCTCCGACGAGGCCCCCGCCGTTCCCGACCCGATGATGGCCCATATCGCCCTCAAGGAAAGGATTGTATCGTCCAGAGCACGGACAATGACGCCAGTGTTTCCCGGCTGAGCGCCGTCGAGCTGGGGTACCTGGACGACGCGTACGTAGAGGCGTTGACACCGTCCGAGTCGGCGACGAGGCGATTTCCAATTATCAATCGAGGTTGGTGATTTGGTTTGTAGCACCAATACATAGCTGACGAGGCGCCCCAGGCACCTATGTACGCGCAACCGCGATCGACCAGCTCGTGGCGCGCTTCCTCGGCCCGTACAGCGCAGACAACCAGAAGAAACAGATCATCTCGCTCGGTGCTGGGTCCGACACACGGATATTTCGCCTGCTCTCGTCGCGCTCCACCCCGGACTTTGTCTACCACGAGATCGATTTCTCCGTCAACACAGCGGCCAAGGTCCGTGCTATTCGCTCATCATCGCTGCTGCAGCAAGTGCTGGGCATCAATGCCTCCGAGAATAAGGTGACAGTCTCAAAATCCGCGGATGCACTTCATTCGCCCTCGTACCACCTCCATCCCCTCGACCTACGTGTTCTCTCCCCGAACACCTCATCTCCAGAAACAATACTTCCTGGCGTGGAAACCGAGCTACCGACCCTCCTGATCTCTGAATGCTGTCTGATATACCTATCACCAACCGAAGCCGACAATGTGGTTGCATTCTTCACCAAACACATTTCCAATCATACTTCACAACAACCCACCACCCCTCTCGGTCTAATCTTTTACGAACCAATCCGACCAAACGACCCCTTCGGCCGCACAATGGTCTCCAACCTCGCAGCGCGCGGAATCCATCTTCAGACTCTGCATCGGTATGCCTCGCTCGAGGCCCAGCGAGCCCGGTTCCGGGAGCAGGGACTCGCGAGCGGACAAGCCGCTGCGGATATTGATTTCATTTGGGAGCGATGGGTGGGCGAGGAGGAGAAAGAGCGGGTGGCCGGACTAGAGATGTTGGATGAGATGGAGGAGTGGCGGTTGCTGGCTCGGCATTACTGCGTTGCTTGGGGGTGGAGAGACCGGGATGATGAGCCGGTGTTTGGGGGATGGAAGAACCTGGAGGCTCAGGAGGGCAGCGAGTGATGTGCATGTCGGCGTTGTGTAGACGATGTGATTATGACGACAATCGGCATAGTTTATTGTCGGATCTTCAAACTCGCATAGTAGAAGGATAGGGTTATAAAAGATGAGAGCAGTTATATATCACCGAGTCCAACCCCACTTGGTAGCTGCTTGCAGTGATCCTGGCAAACAATCACTTGGAAGTTCAAGGGTTTTAAGCTTCACCTATCTCACCATGAACACTGGAGGTTGAATGCAAGTTATCTACTAAAGTTCTAGGAAAGTACAAATGTAGTGTACATCGATGACCCCCCTTTGAGTCTAGCGTCGTCCCTGCTTACGGGCACAAAGGGGCGACCCATCTTTTTGGCTATACTCATATCCATCATGTCGGAGGCAGTTTTTCACTACGAGCAGCGACGCCTAGAGAATGATCTCGTCGCCCTAGAGCCATTCGATGTATGCCTATCATCTCCACGATAAAAGACGGACCTAACTCGGGCAGCCCAATGTTCATGTAGCGCGCTTCGTCGAAGAGATCAACACCCATCCGGAAATCTTAACGTACATTGTGTTCCCAGTGGTTGAGACCGAGGCGGACTTCCTAAGAGAGGTCTACAATCCCAGTCGGGCATCGCCCGAGGAATGCTTCTACGCCGTCATCGATAAAGCCGCGGGTAACAAGTACGCGGGTGTTATAGCCTTGTCACACACGAATACAGTCAACGCGGTCACCGAGATCGGCGTGATTGTCTTCCCGGAATTTCACGGCACCCACGTAGGATCGAATGCGATCGGACTAGTCCTCCTCTATCTGCTCGATCCCCCTCCTGCGGGGGGTCTGGGCCTGCGGCGTGTGGAATGGCTATGCAACAGCGAGAATGCGGTGTCTCGAAAGACAGCCTTGCGGATGGGATTCGAGTTTGAGGGCGTACTACGGTGGCATCGGGCGTTTGCGCGCGGGAATCCTGTGGAGGCTCTGGAGAAAAGGAATGGCACGACGGGAGAAGTGCCGGGGAGGCATACCGCGGTCTATTCCATTGTCTGGGATGAGTGGGATGAAACGCGGTCGAAAGTGGTTGCGCAGATGGAGCGGAAGCAATAGTTCAAATAAGCAGTAAAAGCCAAAGATGCAAGCACTAGCAGACAAAGTAGCTTTTTACTTTGTATTAGTCTAGAGCGTGCCAACCATCGAAGGGAGTCTATGATATCTGGATCTTCAACAAACAGTCCACTTCTTGGTATTGCTTTTGTCTACGGAGGCAGCGGCCAGCCGCTTATTTGGCCACGAAATGGTTGCAGTGGAACTCGAGGAGACAAAGACAGGATCGAGTTCGGAATGCTTCGAAAGACTACCTGTGGGGTACACTGGGGGACCATTGGACGTTGCATAAACGGAGACTTGAAGGCTTGGGACGACATCACCACTGCCATATAGAAGACCAGAAACACTTGTTTGCAGGCCAAACAAGACAAGACTATGTACACACATATATATTAACAAAACAGAGTGGAAGGGTATCGGCTCTCTCAGCCACGCCTGCTCCTATCACAATAGGCGAAACGTCGAGGTATCTATACTGGCCTACAACATGATCATACTGACGCCAGAAACGAGGGCGGTGACAATGTAGGCAGCGACCTGCCAGTGGCCAATGTATACGGCCTGGTGCAAGATGTTGGGGACAGCAATACCCGAGGTGGTGGTGGCGGCAACACCGCCGCTGGCAACACCGCCACTGGCAACCGGGCCGCCGGAGACAGTGTTGGTGCCCTTGGGACCAATGGAGCTCATCGACGTAGCACAGCTGCCGGAAGCGCTCGTGGCGGCCTTCGTAGTCCCAATGCCATTGAAATCACAAGCATCGCCATTTTGGCCATTCTGTTCATAGTACTGGTTCATGGCCCAGCCGGCTTGCTGCTGCGGATTGCACATAGCATAGGCACCGTACTGGCCCGTAGTTCCGTTGTGGATAACACCGGAAACATAGTCTATGGCGTTCGTCAGGCCATAGATATAGTTGAATCCGTTCTTGATCAATGCCGCCTGCGAGGTACCATCTTTGGGCACACAGGTAAGGCTGTCAAACATGCACTCGCATAGCTCCGTGTTAGGCGACGGTGGAAGATTAGTGGGCGCAGCGAGCCAGTCAGAGTTGGTAGCAGGGCAGCTACTGCCTTGAGTGTTGGTATTAGTGTAGTCAGCGCTATTCACGCCAGTCGGAGTGGCCGACTTGATCTCTTCCGATAGGAAGTTATAATCGGGTAGCTCGCTAACTTTGTTGTCCACAATCGACACAAGGCCGTAGTTGTTGGGGGTCTGGTAGTACATATACACGATACCACCACTCCACACGTTCTCCATCTCAGGGCCGTACAAAATCGGGATATCGTAGAAGTGACGGGGACTCGGGTGGATACAGCCGTATTCTGAGAAGAAGGCGGGTACGGGATAATCTCGAAATTGATCGGTGCGCACGTTATAAGTAGACGATACATAGGTCGCATGTCCGCAAAACTCGTAGATGTTGTAGCCGAACATGTCAATCCAGTTGGATTCGTCATCACAAACAAGGTAATCGGCAACATTTTCGCGAATGCTCGCGTCATCATCAGTGGCGTACCCGATAGCGAGGGAGGAACGGTAGCCCTTCTCCTTGATGTAGGCCTTCATGTCACGAGCGGCGGCCTTGACGAAGGGCATCGAGTCCGTATTACTGGGGTTGTCGGCAACCTCATTTCCGACGAAGAAACCAATCATGTTGCTATAGCCGGCGAACGCATCGACGACTTCGGCGTAGCGGGTGAAAAGATCAGTGGTCCACTGGGGGCTTTCCTGGTCGATAGATTGAGCGGGGGATGCTAGGTCACTAATAACATAGATGCCCGCATCCGCTAGGGCCTTCATGCACGCATCGTGGCTCGAGTTAGGGTTGACGGCGTAGGTCCGGACAACATTAGTGCGTAGTGCGACCAAGTAGGGAATATCACGCGAGCAGGTATCGATATCGGCCAGGGGATCGGTGTAATCGTCTGTGGTAGCAGTCGCGCCAGCACGGGCAGTGTAGTCCGGCTGATAGGCAACACCACGGATGTAGAATTCCGTGCCGTTGTTCGAATAGAAGAACTTCTTGCCCTGGATCACGATATCGGGCACGTCGGCCATGGCCATCCCGGCGAGGGCAGCAATGCCGGCAAGGAGCGAAGTCTTCATTGTGGTCAAACGAATGTCACACCAACCAAAAGAAAATCAACGAGAAGGATGGGAAAGTGAAGCAGAACGAAGGAAGAGGAAATAAAGGGTTTCTACCACTGCAACCACGCCACTTATGAACAAGCATTTCTATATATTCAGGATTACTACAACCATATCGAACCAACACCAGTACTTTCTCCTGACTGGAGAGGTTTAAGCCGCAGTAGCACCCCTAAAGAGGCACAGCCCAGGGGAGCGAGCCTTGCCATAGGTCAACGGGTTGATCTGCCTCGAGGCAACAACATAACATCGCGGGGGCGAAAGGGGCGGGAGCAGCGGGTTGGGTGGAAGTAAACTCGTCCCGACTTCCTGGCCACAGTTTGTCCCTTTCGATCAACGATGCTTCGTATACTGCTTGTCCTAATGGCAGTTGGTGGTTAGCAGAGGGTGATTGCTGTAATCAAGGGTGGCTATATTAAATAGTGTCAAGAATTGGACGCTCAGCTCTATCCCGCATTTTTTCCTATTTTGTATTAGTTTTTGTTGGTTATTTCGCCCCCTGAATTGTTGAGCATCCCCAGATAGATTTCTATCAGCGATTTATTTATTCGAGAATTGCACTTCCATTATGGGTGCTGTCCCGTTGAAGAAAGGGCCTACTGCAACGGAGTTGATATTAGTCTTGAGGTCTTTTCTTCATTTGATTCATGATATCAAGGGTATTATGGCTAGAGTCACTAGCTCCCCTAGGATTCTCTTCACTAGCAGAAGTCGATGTAGCTGAAAGAGCATGTAGGTTGGCCGCTGGGGGTCTTGATGGTAGCAAGTCATCGGAGACCGGGACATTCATGTCTATCAACCAACAATAGCCCCGAGAATCTTGCGAGGCTGTCGGCAGGGGATTAATGTCGATCAACCAAAAATAGCCCGAAGAACCCTAGGAGGCTGTGTACGGAGTACAAGAGCAAGTAATGCTTGTCAGTCAGACAAGAGACTAGTAAATCTACCGGGCTACTTGAGTCATTAGAGCTAAAAGAGATTACGATCACTAGAACTAACAGATATCCCTTGGTCCGTCAACGTGCGTTCTGGCGCGTCACCTTACTAATAGTAGTCAGACACCGGATTTTCTTAGTTCCTAACTATAAACAAGGCAGTTTTAACAGGCGCTTTTGGTGGTAATACCTATATTCTTGTTAGGCAGCTGTTTCCATGTTTTTCTTTTCTTCTTAGCTCTTCTTAATACTTCCCAGCTACGCAGGAACCTACGAGTATAGTTCGGATAAACCTTCCGCCGACTATCGATAAGTCCTTGTCGAGCCAAGTGCTTTCCTTCATTTCTCCCCCAATCACTTAACCATACAAAACATACACCACCATGCCAGGCTCCCTGGCCGAGTACCTCGCGAAGAACTACCTCACTGCCGATCCAGGCACAGAAAGACCCAAAAAGAAACGCAAGAAGACCAAAGCCGTCGACACCGCAGACTCGGGGCTCATCATCACTGACGACGACACAACGGACCTGCGCTCCTCAGCCGCAAACGCGGGTCTCGACGATGAAGACCGCCCGTCCGTGGATACGACACACAAGAGTGCTGAGTTCCGACGCGCCAAGAAATCCGGCTGGAAAACCATCGGGGCATCAGGCGCAGGCAGTGAACAAGAAGCTGCAGACGCGATCTTAGCATCTGCAGCTGCAGAGCAGGCGGCACACCGTGCAGAAGACGGCGATGATGATGCGCCGATGATAGAAGCGGAGGACGAAGACCAGGGCC
The DNA here is from genome assembly GCF_964197705.1 of Penicillium psychrofluorescens. Taxonomy (NCBI): domain Eukaryota; kingdom Fungi; phylum Ascomycota; class Eurotiomycetes; order Eurotiales; family Aspergillaceae; genus Penicillium; species Penicillium psychrofluorescens. The sequence goes on along the minus strand of NC_133442.1, from coordinate 457,923 downwards.
TGCGCATGGAATCCGGGGCGCTCGCAGGACTCCAGACAGCCAAGCAGACAGCGGCGATGGTGAAGGCGCAGGAGCGACGGAAACGAGCCGAGGCAGCACAGTTCCAAGACCCCGCAACATCCGACACAATGGCCCAGGAAACAATCTATCGTGATGCATCCGGGCGCATCATCAATGTGGCAATGAAGCGGGCCGAAGCGCGGCGCGCTGAAGAAGAAAAACGCGAGAAAGAAGAGCGCGCCCGCGAGGCGCTGATGGGCGATGTACAACGACAGCAACGCGAGACGCGCAAGCAGGAACTACAAGACGTGCGCAGCATGCCCGTGGCTCGAACGATCGAAGACGACACGATGAACGATGAACTCAAGGCGCGGCAGCGGTGGAATGATCCCGCCGCGCAGTTCTTGACAAACCTCCCTGAGCCGGGGGCGAGCGTTACTGGGAAACCGTTGTACAAGGGCGCATTCCAGCCTAATCGCTACGGTATTCGGCCGGGCCATCGGTGGGATGGAGTGGATCGGGCCAATGGTTTTGAGAAGGAGTGGTTTGCTTCGAGGAATAAGAAGGAGAGGATGGAGGCCCTGGAGTATCAGTGGCAGATGGATGAGTAGATTTCTTTCGCTGTTAAATACCCATAACTATCATAGAATATCATTTTAGATATCACTTGTCTACAAACGCCACCTACTCAGGCTGGGAATAGTGGCTGTAGAGGGGATCCCAAACACATGACTAATCCAAGGAACTGCAAGGCGAGCGAGAGAATTCATCTGAACTCATCTGCTACACACTTGGTCGCGATCTTCATTCGGTACTGTGATATGCCCGAAGCATAGACACTACGACATGTCCCGCTCAGAGGAAGCAGAGTGGTGGGCCAACGCCGTGTATGGCGCTATCCAGGAGATCCCTCACGGCCGAGTCACGACATACGGTCACATTGCACGTCTGCTGGGTGAGCGTACGCTGTTTCCTTTGATCATTGGAGTGGTAGATTGATCACTGACGCTATGCGTAGCCCAGAGAGCCCGCCAGGTCGGCGCTGTTTTGAAATCTCTCCCATCCTCGGATTCGGGAAGCCATTTCACCTCGGCGAATGTGCCGTGGCAACGGGTGATCAATACCCGAGGCATGATTTCGCATCGGTATGCTTTCTGTGAAGAAGTTTGCCAATCATCTTATTAGTAATTACGCTGATGATGATGGTAGCGGACCTGGCAGCGCTCAGCGCCAAGCAGACGCGCTTCAGCAGGAAAATGTCGAGGTTACCACGGACAGTATGGGCGAGTGGTACGTGGATTTCTCGCGGTATGGCTGGTTTCCTACTTCGTTGCCGAATGACGACGTGGCTGGTGACAACCTTTGATGATAGAGACGTGTATTGTGTGCTAGAACGTCCGTAGCAAATATTTGCATCTTCCTTGTCCCTAGTGATCTACTCTGTGCACCAGCAGTTAAGGACCAAATTCATATATTGGGTCAGGCTGGTCTGGTTGGGTGGGAGTCTAGTATCGTAGACAGGGGGATGAGATAGCCCATCCTGGACCGCGCGAAACTCGGACAAATTCCACCAAGGATAGGGATAGGGAAAAACAACGCAACGAGAATCTATGACGCAGATAGGAAAGAGGAAAGATGACAGGTAGATGGACAGTATAGGTTGTAAGGCGCATCCGGTTGAAGAAAGACAATCTTCCCCAATGCCAACCAGAGTATGACCCAAAGAAGAGACAAGAAACAAACCGGCCCGGATCGTCATAAGTGGAAATAGGAAAGAAAAAAGAAAGATCGTTAACCCACATTGGTCATTGCGACATGACCTATCGTAGAACTTGTTCTTCTCGGTTCAAATTCTCACCGCCGCTTGACTTCGGTGGCCCATCCTTCAATCCCCTCCCCACGAGTCCCCGGTGCAATTCCTAAATCAATCCCGTCCATCCCCGCCGTCTCCTTCATCCACTCGTGCGATGCCATGCCACCCGCATTGGCGCGCTTATCTGGAGAGAGATCGAGCATCGGGAGGAGGAATTCGCCAACGCGCATACTCTCTTCCATCGAGTAGTGGTATTTTTCCCGCAGGACGTCCGGCAACGCCCAGTGGCGAAGTCGGTGTATATTGCGCAGTTCGCCGTTGCGCTTAAAGATCTCCTGGGACCATTTCCCGGACAAAGAGAGGGACTTGGGGAACGGGCCGAGTAGTTCGATGATCTGTGCGATATGGTCGTCATCTTTCCCGTACTTGGTACCCGACTGTGGATCGAATAGGTAGTCTCCAGTGATGAGTTCAAAGACCTAGAAGAGTTAACAGCAGGCCGCAAAACCATCAAGGACATCACTTACCATGCAGGCCATGCTCCAGACGTCGGTACTGGCTCCCCACTTGGCCCCCATGATGACTTCTGGTGACCGATATTGCCGCGTCTGGATGTCGTTGGTGAAATGGTGACCCACCCAGCACGCGTTGCCCAGATCTGCGATCTTGACGGAGATAATATTGGCGTCAAACTCATCTTCTGGCTCCTTGGGCGACGAGCCTTTGTCTAGAGAGATCCCAGATACCTCTCTCTCTAGGAGATCACTGCGAAAGTTGTGTCAGTTTGGAACCCCCCAGCAGGGCCAATGGGAGCATACGCTGTCCTCTCTCTTGTCTGCTGTTGCTCGTCCTCTTCCTTGACACCCAGTGTTTCCTTCATCGACGGCTTCTCTGTTGGAGCGATTGCAAATATTAGCCAACTGCCATAGCTTGTGGAGAAACAACCTACCCGATGAATCGTTCACCATCTGACTGAGACTGCTGTGAGAGTTCTGGGAGCTGTGTTTAAAGTCGAAGCTGCTGAAGCTGGTGTTCAACGGACTGGGCAGCGGCTGACTCCCCGTGATCAACGTCCGTCGCCGTCTCCGCCCATTGCGATTGTCCTCTTTCTCTTTCTCTTCTTTTTTGGCCTCCTCCTTCACATGGGCCTTGACAATTTGCTCCACATCACCGATCTCGATCAACACGTTCTCTGGCTTGAGGTCTGTGTGGATGATGCCGCACTCGCGGTGGAGGTAGTCCAACCCCAGCAGCACTTGCTTGGTGATCTGCTTCACCAGCGGCATCGGAATCCCACGGTGGTTCCATCGCTTGATCAGTCCCAGAAGATTCTCGCCCAGCACCTCGAACACCATGCAGACATGCACACCGTTCGGTCCCTTGTGCTCGAATGAGTCGAGCAGACTGACGACATGTTTCCTGCCCGGATGCGATGGTTTTGCCTGGACGATCCGGCTGAGGAGCTTGATCTCATCGATGGCGGTCTCGGTGTAGTGGGCGGCCGAGCGGACGACCTTGAGCGCGACGTGCTTTCCCGTGGTTGTATCCCGCGACAGCCAGACGGTGGAGAAGTGGCCCCATCCTAGCTTGCGCACGACGACGTACCGGCCATTGTTGTATGTTTCTCCGACAGCGACCGGGTGGTAGCCGCCCTTACAGTAGTCCTCCGAATCTTCCTCCTCAGCGGTGGTCTCCAACTCGTCGGCGGATGATGACGACGGCGATCGCGACGAGGGGGCTCCGGCCAGTTTCGGGTTGGTGCCCGCTGCACCACTGCGACCAAAATGAGAATTAGACATGGGGGTGGTGGTAGATAGGACGGTCAGGCAGGACCTACGATTCGGTGGCGGGATCTGACCCAGGCGCGCCAGCTTCGTTCGTGACGATTGGCTTCAGATCAGTGCCCTTGCGCCTCTTCTTGCCGCCGTTGCCATTGGCAGCTGACGCCGCAACGCTGGCCATCTGCTTGCCCTTATTCAGCATCGCCTTGGTGAGATCGACGCCTTCCATAGTTGGTTGATTTGGGAGTTGTGGTGGTTGGGGAAAGCTGAGCGAGGCGGGGCAGACACGGTCGGCAAGTTCGTTCTGGCTGCCCGGGCGAGGCGGTGGATGGGCGTGGAGCTGAACTATTGAGCCGAGCCCCAGGGAAAATAGAATAAAAAAAAGAGAAAAAGGAACAGGGAAGAGAAAAAAAGAAAAGAAGGAGGCAGATGGAGCAGCAGAAGGGGGAAAAACAGGTCAAGGTCGGGGCTAGAAGAGAGATCGATCCGTCACAGTGAGCGGCCACACTCTTGTTCCGCAAACAGCCACAGACACTTCAACCTGCCCTTCTCCATACTACATACTCTCCATACAGTCTACAACACACCATGACCAGCCCCTTCCACCGTCGCCCAGTGCCCGACTACCTGATCTCATCCCCCCTGGTCGCCCTGCTCTATCCTCTGCACCAGTTGCTTCTCCATCTTCGCGGGCCTCCCCGTCTTCCCCCGCCTGATACTCGGCCCATTCGTGTGGTCTGCATCTCCGACACCCACACCCTCGAATGGCCCGATGTGCCTGATGGTGACCTGCTCATCCACGCCGGCGACCTCTGCAACGATGGCTCGGTGCGTGAAATCCAGGCGGCGGTCGACTGGCTCAAAACACTGCCACATCCCAACAAAGTCGTGATCTGCGGCAACCATGACAGCTACTTCGATGCGCGATCTCGTTGCGAGGAGGATCGCGACGAGGAGGGGACATCGTTCGCTGCCATCTCATCCACCGCCTCGATTCATTCCCTGGACGACTTGACCGCTGCTTCCCAGATCGACTGGGGCGATATCCATTACCTCCAACATTCGGCCGTCACTCTCACTTTCCCGCCGTCCTCCTCGACCTCCTCCACTACTGCTCTGATGAGCTCCCAGCCGCGCTCACTGAATATCTATGGCGCACCCCAAATCCCGGCTATAGTTTCCTTTGGTCCGGAACATGCCTTTACATATCCTCCACACAACGATGCGTGGTCGCGAACGGTGCCTCCCGAAACTGACATCCTCATCACTCACACCCCGCCCCAGTCGCATCTAGACCTGTCTCCCATCTACTCCACCGGCTGTCCGAATCTCCTCGCCGAGTCCTGGCGTATTCGCCCTGCGTTGCATGTCTTCGGACACGTCCACGAATCAGCCGGCCGCGAACCCGTGTTCTGGGATGATGCCCAGCGCGCATGGGAACGACTGTGTGCCAATCGCAGACACCGCGCGCAATTTGGCCGCTTTACCTCGCTCGCTGGGTTCTTGCGTGATTTGTTTGACCCCGCGGGCTGGATCGACGCGGCCCGGGTGGTGGTCTACGGCGTGCTCGGGGTGATCTGGTCGCAGATCTGGGGCGGCGAGAACGGTGCCGGTGGATGGATGGTGAATGCGGCCTGTATGTATCGGGATAGCGGGCAATTGAAGAATCCACCGCAGGTGATTGAGCTATGATTCCGCGCCTCGTTTCCTTTCTCTTCTTGGTACATACTTGCATAGCGTCGAGCATTTCTTTTCCGCGGACGTCCAGTGGACCCCATGCGACGCATCATATATCTTAATTTGAGCTAATTCACAAAATATACTGTCTGGCCACTGCGGCTGCAATGCAGTAGTTAGTGAGAAGACCAATCATTTCGAGTCAAGATCATTTCCCATGAACCTAACGGAGTGGGTCAGCAAAGACACTGATTCTCCTAGATCGGTCATGTTCGGCAGGACACACGGAGTGTCAGTTCCGCACGGGAGTACGGAAGTTGAACTGCAACACTCTTTACTGTCAATCATCCAGAGTATGCAATTAGTTAGTGCTCCCTCCACCCCGATGCCATGCCAAATTAACCTAGCGTCGATCCGTTGCAACTTGGAGCAAATCTTGGCTCGCGGCGCCACTGTCGATCATCACATTGTCATTGTCATTTTCCCTACATTTCGATTCCGCCTGCTCCGACTGATTAGCCACTCCGCATCTGCTCTGCTCCCCAGGTTTCGGGTGAAAAAATACAGTCGGACGAGAGGCAAATTCTGTTCCGTGCATGATTCGTCGGTGCCCGGGACGTCTGAACCAACGATGGGTGTCCTGATTGCCACCGCGAGCCCCCGTGTGCATTATTGTCTGGTGAGCCTATCAGGCAATACTGGATGAACCACGGCGGGATTTTCCGTAGATCGGGCAGAGGTGGTTTGCTTGGTTTGCTCTGGTTATGACGTCTCTGCATTCGGCAGCGCGGGGCGGGAAGGATGCCAAGCGACATCTACCTGGTGTTGGGGCCGTTGGAGTATCACTATTATGCGAAGTGCGCCCGACACAACTGTGATCTAGTGTCTGGCATAGTGGATTGACTTGGACACACAATTCTCATGCACTGGTGTTGAATGTGTGGTAAAGACTTTATCCATTCTGGTTCAGACGGACAAACCAACCCGAGCATCATAGGTCTTTCGAGAAAATTTCGAATAATCCGAATGGTGGTTCGCAGCTACATCACCAGCGGAGCCTGACATTCGGGTGTCCACGTTTTGTTTGCGGTGAGACCATGACGTGTGAGCGGATGGCCGTAGTGGGGATTGGATCGGTCTTACCACGAGCAATGGAGAGAGACAGGACTATTCCATTCCGTAGTACATAGTCGACACGCCGACCAGATACTGCATACTACATGCTACATCCTATGACTTTCTCCCCTTGGCCATGAAGGAAGGTAACACGACCGGACATCCAGACATTCTCGGGTCGATAGTGGGTCGACCCACTGATCCGCCACTAGTTGTGCATTCTTTCATCATCGCTCTCGGGAAAAACATCACACACGGCTTCCCGAAACCCACAGCCGATGCTGTGTGCGACCATGCAGGGGGCTAACCCTGTAGGTATCACGTCGAGTCGGCAGCATCCGCCATAGCAACACGACCGTGGCAACTATCCCGAGTCAGAGCTGGCCGTCCGCGTGCCTGTTGAGCTGCGAGAATGATAGCGAAGGCCACCGGCATCCTCCGTTGGAATTCGGCCGAACTCACACAACAGACCGCAAGACCATAATTCCATCCCGTCCGTATCGGCGGAGCAGAGGACGACCGCGGATGCAAGCCAGTCCACTCGGGCGAGGCATTGCCAATCCCAACCGAACCAGCATCATGGTGACCCTCTTAAAATTTCGCACTTGGCCCATTGATATTCGGGCCTGATGTCATCAGGGACACAAACCGGGATCGGCCCAAGATAATGCTTAGCTCGTCGTTATTTGATGCATTCGGGGCTCGCGTGGTTCCACCGGACCCAGTCCGAGCGGGACCTGAATCGGCTCCGAGTATATGGACGGAGAAAGAATGGACTTGCCACTTTTTTTCCCACGATCATTCAAATACCGTTCCTTTCCCCCAGGTCATTCTCCGCGACCAATCTCCATTTCTGTACCTGTTCACTCCTTAACACGTGCCATTTTCCGGGGGGTAGTCCGATCCTTCACTATCTTGTCAACTGGATTCGACCTCATTGTCTTTCTTTCACCTACTGTCACCATGGCGCCCAAATATGCTGGCATGTCCGGCAGGCCCCTGTCGTTGACCATTTCGACCATTGCCACAATGGGATTCTTGCTGTTCGGTTATGACCGTACGTCCCTCTTGATCATCACTTTCGTTCCGTGCTAACCCCGTCCACAGAGGGTGTCATGTCAGGGATTATCAGTGCAAAGGCCTTCAATGACATCTTCACTGCCACCAAGGGCGACCCCACCATGCAGGCCTTGGTGACTGCCGTCTACGAGCTGGGCTGTCTGTTCGGCGCCATGTTCGCCCTGTTCACCGGTGACTGGCTGGGTCGCCGGTGGATGATCATCGCCGGTGCCACGATCATGATCATCGGTGTGATTATCCAGGTGACCTCCTTCATCGACCACATTCCCCTGCTCCAATTCTTCTTCGGCCGAGTCATCACCGGCATCGGCAACGGCATGAACACCTCCACCATCCCGACCTACCAGGCCGAGTGCTCCCGCACCAGCAACCGTGGTCTGTTGATCTGTATCGAAGGAGGTATCATTGCCATCGGCACGGCGATCGCGTACTGGATTGATTTTGGTGCCTCCTACGGCCCGGCGCCGCTGGTGTGGCGTTTCCCCATTGCCTTCCAGATCGTGTTCGGCATCATCATCATCGTTGGCATGGCATTCTTGCCCGACTCTCCCCGTTATCTCATCTCCAAGGGCAAGGTCCATGAGGGCGAGTACGTGCTGGCGGCCCTGGCTGGGACTGAGATCGAAGACCACCACACTCAGGTCCAAAAGCAGCTGGTTATCGAGTCGATCGAGGCGGCCGGTGTGGCCAATGGCGCGGGCTACTCGGACCTTTTGACAGGAGGCAAGACGCAGCACTTCCGCCGCATGATTATCGGCTCTTCCTCCCAAATCGCCCAGCAGTTGTCCGGTTGCAACGCTGTCATCTACTATCTACCCGTGCTGTTGAAATCGTCTTTGAAGCAGGATGAATTCATGTCCATGTTGATCGGTGGTGTCAACATGATTGTCTACGCCATCTTCGCCACGTTCTCCTGGTTCTTCATCGAGAAGATTGGCCGCCGCAAGCTGTTCATCGGTGGTATGACTGGACAGATGGTGGCGATGATCATCGTGTTCGCCTGTTTGATTCCCGGATCGAAGGGGCCGGCCAAGGGCGCCGTGTTCGGCCTGTTCCTATACATGGCCTTCTTCGGTGCCGCGATGCTGCCGCTGCCCTGGCTGTACCCTGCTGAGCTGTCGCCCATCCGTACGCGAGCCAAGGCCAACGCCGTCTCTACCTGCAGCAACTGGCTTTTCAACTTCACCGTGGTCATGATCACTCCGGTCATGATTCAGCACATCTCGTGGGGCACCTACTTGTTCTTCGCCTGCATGAACGCCCTCTTCATCCCGCCCATGTACTTCTTCTACCCGGAGACCGCGGGCCGCAGTCTGGAGGAGATCGATCTCATCTTCGCCAAGGGCTACTGTGAAAAGATGAGCTACGTTCGGGCTTCTCACGAGCTGCCCCGGCTCTCGGACGACGAGATCGAGGCCAAGGCTATCGAGTATGGCTTCACCAACAACAGTGCGGCCAATGAGGAGAAGGGTACTCCTGGAGAGTCCCCCCAGTTCTCGTCGGAGGAGCAGGTTTAAAGCCTGAGCGTGGTGAAGTCGTGACAAAATTCTGGTTATTGCGAATACCCTACTCTTTCCGTGCATTGTTCATACGACTGCCCCGATACCGTATTTATGATTATAGACCATGTTAGATTATTTAGAGAATATCATGAGTGATGGTTCATCGGCCCTTCCAGTGGTAGTGACGCATGCCGATCAACTGACCGCATCACATTCGGCCCAAACAATCCTCATCGGCTGATCCCGCCGCGGTATTTCCACCCTGGTCTTCTTTGTTTTCCTTTTCCTCTCCGGTCCCTCAACCCTCTGGTCTTCTTCTTGACACTCAACCTTTTCGGATCCTGATAGATCATGCCCATCCAGCCCACGGTCGGCCTCCTTGACCCCGCGTCATGAGCTCCTCCCTTGAGGCCAAGATCGTCGTGCTGGGCGCGCAAGGTATGCTGCTCCCCTCCTCCGACCCCCCCTTGACTGCCAAACTCACCGCTCATTTCACCCCCGTAGGCGTCGGCAAGACGTCGCTCGTCCAGCGCTATGTGCAAAACGCGTTCAACCCAGCCGCAACCACCTCCACGGTCGGCGCGTCGTTCGTGACCAAGCGCGTACTCGACAGCACCTCCGACACAATCGTCCGGCTGCAAATCTGGGATACAGCCGGCCAGGAGCGCTTTCGCAGCATCTCGCGATTATATTATCGTGGCGCGCATGCCTGTCTGCTCTGCTACGACATCACTAACGAACAGAGCTTCCAGGAGATGGCGGGCTGGTTGCGCGAACTGCGCCGCAACCTGGGCGGGGGCGGCGATGCAGATCATGACGCTGACCCACTGGTCATCCATGTCGTCGGCACCAAGTCTGATATCGTGGCCGTTGATCCTGCCAGTCGCCGTGTGCCCTTTGAGCGCACGATCGCGTATGTTGCTGAGCAACTCTATCCATCGCGCGCATCGACGCCGCCGCCCACTGCGGGGATGGGGATGGCCTTTGGATCGGGCGTGCTAGGGTCTGGCGGCAGCGGATCTGGTATCAGTGCCGCGAATGTGTCCTCGGGGGCACTGCAGAGTCCCGATAGTAAACGCAGTAGTGCCTTCTGGGGCCAGGAGATCGGCTGGGACTGCTGCCATGAGATCAGCGCCAAGGACGGCGAAGGCATCGACGAGGTGTTCCGAGTGATCACCCGCAAACTGGTCGAGCAGCGCAATCGCCGCGACGCGGACCTGGGGTTTTCGACCACTGGCACGCCTATCGGGGAGAGCGGCCCTGCTGGCCCATTTACCCCTGGCAGCATAGATGGCGCAGGCAGCTTCCGGCTCGGTCACCCGGACAAGCGGCGCAGCTGGCTAGGACTGGCGACGCCCACGGTGGGTGATGGAGAAGAGGTTGAGATGTTCCAGACGGCGCGCAAGCGAGGGAGGTGTTGTTAAACGCGTGATATCCATTGCATTTACAGCTGGTCTGGCGTTTTCTGTTCTCTGTTTTCTTTTATTATGTGGTCTTGTTCTTGGGAGGATCTGTTGGATGATTTATTTGGAGGCTGCATTTGGTTGAATGTCGTCCGTTACTGATTATATGCGATATCTCTTGATATCTCCCGTGTGCCCGATAGATGTAGGCAACTTCCGAGGCAGCAAATACAATGACCAAGGAAGGGAACAATGAAATCAATCAAGCAAACAAGAGCAGCCACTTCTCCCTTCTTTTCCTTCTCCTGTCTTTTCCTTCTGCCTTTTACTCTTCCACCTCGACCTCACATGATGATCTGATGATTGAAATGATCAATCGTGCACGCATTACCGGGAGAAAGTGAGTTCTCGATGACCGCAGACCATCAGATCGGTCACCGTCAGTAGATACGAAACAGCCCGCGTGCTGCCCAACGAAGATCGCACCTTGGCAAAGCCACAAGCAGGGTATTATTGCCGGCTTTGCAGTCGTTTGCGGACCTTCCGGCCCACTTGGCGAATCCTGCGACTGCCTCGATGAACCCACACCGGGCTCTCCCATGTGGACAGTCAATGTGCCGGGTTCTGCAAGGGCGGCTTCGAGAAGCCGTCCGAGTGCACAGGCAGCCCGGCACCGGTTTTATACGCGTTTATGCGCAGATGTCGTGGCTGCGCAGCTCCAAAGGCTACTACGGGGCGACTGTCGCCCCCGGGAGCAGTGCCCACCCTCCCCGCTTTCACGATGCGCTGCGCTGCCACCAGTTCTCTTTGGGTGATACCCGATTTGGTGCGGGAGTATTAGGATTGATTGTACCGTAGGGGCAGCATTAGATCGACTATCTAGCGGGAGTTCCCTCGCAGGGTCGCTCGTGACGGCTCATGGTGATTGGATGGGCGTCGTCATCTCGGATAGAAATGTAGCATTTTGCCCCTGCGTCTGGCCACGATGGTGCGCAAGGGAAGTGCCACCCTACCGAGTCGTGCCGATCACCGGGGTCACTGTTTGAGATGATGGTTCTGGGGTGGTGGCGGGATCGTAATCATTTGGATTCAGCTAGCCCCCGTTAGCGACTGCAATGGAGGAGAATTAGGGGGCCAGTCCGGTCCATTCATGGGCAAAGATACGAGGCGAAGTACCGGCCCTTACTAAACTGGAGGGAGGGTACTTCTTCGCCGGGATCCACCGAACGAGCCTGATACACCAGCCGACGATCTCCACCCAATCCGAGACGTGTTCCTGCCAATTCGTGATTTCGTGCTTACTGGGTTCGTTGCTTCTCTTCCTCACCTGTCCTTTCCTTCTTCCTCTGTCGTCGTCGTTGTTGTTGTTCACTCTCCCAGACGTCGTGTCGTCATTCATCCCTACTTCTCCCCCCAATCTGATCGCTCTTTCTCCGACCACTTCCACGTGCGGTCTTGAGTGCCCATCCGACTTCCGGCGAGTCATTCACTAGACTCCACCGTTTCCCACGACACATCCTCCCCCTCCTCCCATCGGCGAGGCATGCCATGCGGTCATCAATAAGAATCGGGTCGGCGGCGGCGCTGATCATCGTCGCCCTCATCCTGATCTATCACAGTCGACATGGGGACAACGCCTGGTCCTCGTCGAAGAGCGACTCTGCGGCCCATAAACACCGGAAATGGAATATAGGCACCAACACCAAGGCTCAATTAACCTACCAGACCCAGCTCATTGATGTGCCCAACATCGGATCCATCATCATGGGGAAGCTCAGGACGGATGACACGACCTGGGTGTCAGCAGAACTGGCCGAGTATGTGTCATTGCCTTTGCTCTGATTACATTTCCTCCCCTTTTTCGTCCCCAATTTTTTTTTTTTTTTTTTTTTTTTTGATGTTCTGCTTTCGACTGACGCAAGCCTCGCGCAGATGGCGCAATATAATTTATACCGTTGATGACGCCTTCGCAACTCTCCACACCCCCAAGAATAAAGGCCGCGAGAGCCTCCCCTATCTCCAGTATATTGTCGACCACTACGAAGACCTCCCCGAAACGATGGTGTTCCTACACCCGCACCGCGACGGCTGGCCCGCCGCCTGGCACACGGATACCATGGACTACAACAACGTGGACTCGGTGCGGGCCCTGCAGACATCATTCATTCAAGCGAACGGGTACGCCAACCTGCGCTGCCAACAAACACCCGGCTGTCCGGTTGAGATTCAACCCTTCCGCAAACAAGCCCGGACAAGCAACGGAGCCGAGAAATACTATGCGCAGGCGTGGGAGGCGCTGTTCAACAACACCGATGTCCCCGAAAAGATCGGCGCCGCCTGCTGCTCGCAGTTTGCCGTGTCGCGCGACCAGGTGCTGAAGCGCTCCTTGAGTGACTACCAGCGGATGTACAATTGGGTGTTGAACACGGAATTGCACGATGATGTCGTCGCCACCATTATGGAGTACAGTTGGCATATCATTTTCGGCCAGACGCCGGTCTAGTAAGTTTTGCGTGTCTGTCTGCCTGAATCGCCAGTTGCTAACGTGCTCGGTAGCTGTCCAAACGTGTTCCAGTGCTACTCGGATGTCTACGGCGAAGAACTGATTTTCTAGTTTTTCTATCCCGTCTTTCTTCTGTACCATTTTCCTCTCATCGGCCGGCTCTAGCCCCATGCTAGATCAATCGGCCGGTGTAATAGATACCAAGAGCGACGATAATAGGCGCTAATTGCGACTGCACATGATGTTTTCTTTGCTTCCTCGGTTTATTACGTGCGGTTTGCTTGTGTTCAAATACTGGGCTGGAGTTTTTGTTTTGTTGCTACCAGGGAACCTGCAATGGCAATGGAACTTTTGTACATACACTTGTATGCTGTCTATCAATCGGACCGAACCATCCGGCGCTGTGTCTCATCCCATCGAAACACTCCTCCATCGCCGACATTATAGTGATAGTAGTTATTCGTGCCCGCCGGCACCACCGCCTTGCGAAACGTGATATTGATTCTTCCCTGTATACTTCTCTCCGCTGCCTTCCCCTTCCGCTTGGGGATACTATGCAGCCAGTTCGACTGCGTCGCTCCGCGCATGATGACCATGTCGCCGGACGCAAGCCCCAGTTTCAGAGGCCGGGCATCGGACCCGCCAGAGTTAAGATTGGGTGTGGAATTTGATTTCGAAGGTGGGGGAGGACCCGCGCCCGGGGTGTCCCTCCCAGCCTCCGGTGTCACCACCGGCTTGTGTTTCATGAGAAAATCCCGCTCGGCGCCGAGGGACAGCGACGCAATGGTCGGGTTGGATCCAAGGAACCGCTCGTCGTCCGAGTGGAAGGCGATGCTGTCCTCGCCGCTGGCGTAGTAGTTGACCAGGCAGATATTATACGTCGTTTGGGAAATATCTTCGACTTGCTTCCGCAGCAGATCCAAACATGTGGGGATCGGCCGCGGAGTGGAGTGGTATTTCTTGGATGTCGGGATTGGCTCGTTAGTGCTTGAGTCAACTAGGATTAAGCTCGCGGGATGATCCTCATTGCCGGGCGTTGAGGTGTTGGATTGGGGCCTGTTGGTGTTGGTATTGGTGTTGGTGTTGGCACTGGATCGAGGCACAAATTTGGATGTTTCGTCCACGCCAAAGACGGTCGTGAAGCGCGGTGTCGTGATTTGTGTTTCTGTGTCGCCGCGTCGAATGTTGTATTGCACTCGGTAGAAGGGGACTTCGCGCCGCAAGAACTTGAAGAGCTCGTTGGCGGTTGTGCGGGCGATGTAGGGCTGGAAGTACAGCAAGTCTAAATGTGGCTGGTTGTTAATGGTGCGCGGGGCGGCGGCAGGTGTTGTGTGCACGAGTCCGACTTCAATGTGCGATGGTAGCTGTGCAATTGGCGATGGATACGTTGGATGTTGGCTCGGAGGGTCTTGGTTATCCTGCGGGTTGTTGATCTCGCTCGGTTTGCTCCGTTTTTGTGGCGGGCTTATTGCCCGCTGGAAGAAGGAATCCAAGGTGCGTTTGGCCATGGCATCGGGATGTGGGGTGTGTCTCTACGGAAGACTGTCACGACTCTTTGATCAAGGCACGTTAGCTATCACTTTCGCAGTGATGTCATCCAACCCTGATCGCAATCCGATCTATACAGCCTGCCCGATCTGGAGTGATCATGGTTGTTCTTGGCCTTGAGAAGCAGCAGTTACATATGACCTATAAAGAAAAGCACAGAATCGACTACTCAATGGACATTGTGTTATAGATGGGCCCTAAGTTTCCTTGATCTGGCACTTGTACTGAACGATCGTGGTTGGCATTGCGACAAAGCTGAAATATTCATTGTATCATAAGAAAACAGACAGTGACTTACTGCTGCACACCCTCTGTATCCGCAATGCGCACTACATACTTTACCGCAGATGCTTTGCCACCCTCCAGATCCTTCAAAGCCCCTTCGAGACCATTCAGGCCGCCCTGCCGCACCTCAAACGGATGACCTGAGAACCATCCCTGTGCGAGACACCGACCAATAAACGGGAAGAATGCAGCCCCAAACTCCTTGTCCTCGATAGTCTTTCCCTCACCTGGAGGGTTGTGGACTGATCCAACCATCGTGCGGTCAATCTCAATGCCGGCCGGGAAAGTGTCAGTATCGTTAGTAGGAAGCACCGTAGTAATCTTCGCAGGTGCTGTCAGGGCCGCGCTGATGTTGTGAAAACTTCCCTTTTCGGAGACAGCATCGAGTGCAACATGAATAGGTTGTTCTGCGGCTGCAGCCTTGATCTTAGCACGGACAGCCTCGTCGCCCTCGCGGTAGTCGATGACTTTGTCGCCTTTTTCTTTGCTGAGCAAATTCTCTACAAACGGGATTCCCTTGCCCGCCACCGCAATGATAGGGTGGATGTTGGAGAGCTTTGCAAATTTAATCGCAAATGCCCCGACCGCGGTTGCGCCGCCGTACACCACTAGCGGCTGAGGCTGGTTCGTCGGATTCCACGGCAAAGGCAGACGCAGCCGCTGATACAACCCTAGGGCGGCGGTCATAGCCGCTAGGGGAATCGTAGCAGCCTCTAGTATGACTAGGTCAGGGTCATCTATGGTACAAGATAACATAACATACCTTCGAAACTGGTTCTTTCAGGGAGATGAAAGGTGGTGTGCTCCCATGCGATTGCATACTCGGCGTAACTACCGTTGGGGGACATCATTTGATGAAAGGCGGCCACCCTATCGCCCTTTCTGAAATTCTGGACTCCATCCCCGACGGCGGACACATATCCGGCGATGTCGTCACCTTGATTCATTGTGCTATCCGTCCACTTGGGGACCTTCCAGTCCTTTGGGTTAGTGCCGGATACCACGACGTGGATCAACACCTGGGCCGGCCCGGGAGTGGGGATGGGGGTGTCGCGGATGGTGACCGTGACGGTCTTGTCAACCACAGCTTCCTTCATACTGGTCATGAGTTGGGTAGTGGTAGGGGCAGAGAAGAGAAGAGTGTCGGAGGAACAGTGGAAGTTAGCCATGTATAATTCATAAGAACAGTCCGTCTGTTCACCGAACCGAGGCATTGTTCCACTCCGGATTCACCCCAACAAAATGGTCCCTCTTCCGCTCGCCCGACTTGTTCTCTAATAGATCAACCAACTATTTCACTATGGTTGATAAACTGATCGCCCGAGGTAAGTAATGTCCATTTTCAAAATAGCTAATTGTTTCCACACATAAAATCCACAGCAATTTCCTTCTTCCACACGCTGTTACCAGCTGTCGCTTTCTAGTGTAGCCAAGTGAGTGGCATAGGGCACTGCAGTTGCATTAAAAATCTTGGTCTTTCCTCTTCGAAAACTGGCACAATATATTGTGGTATTTGCAAAGCTCCCCCCGTGGACTGAAAGTTTCCCTCATCCAATACGAACCTTTTTGAAGTAATAAACACCGTTTAACAAACATACAAATACAATCTAGAATAAGAGGCTTCAAGGGGGTTGAATCTGATGATGCGGCCAATCTCCCTGCTCCTAACATTCAACAATGTACGTCAGATACGGCTCAATCCCCTATTCTATTAGGTGGTCAAGGTATATGAGAAGCACTCTAAGTCAAGATCTAACTAATTCCACATAGATCTGCTCATAGATCTACCCGACTTCCGCTACTCTTGATCATCTAACACGAGGCGGTTCACTTGAAACGGAGCATTTTGGAACATCTCCGCACCTAATGTTTCCAACGAAACTAGGTTCACCTGGAAATCACGAGCTCCTTCTACAGCAAGGAGAGGCTCTAGCAGACGGCGTTCCTCAGCGAGTGTCAGGACCGTGTCTCTGAATTGATGACCAGAAAGCCACACTAGAATATGCCGCAAACCTTGCATAGAGGCAATCAAGCGCCAGGCCCTTTTCCATTGCGTGTACTCCAAGCTTTTCGTCTGAGCCTTCAGCGTGTCACTGCTTGGTCCTATCTCTAGCGATCGGATGGCATGGAAGCGCCGGGGCAAGAGGTAGTCTGGGAGCCACTCAAGGATGTCCAAATTCGCTCCGATATGGACGATATTTTCTGAATATAAGACATCAATAGCTTCGGAATACCTATGAGATATGTGAGCGGTTCTATCTACCCGTGAAAGCAATCAACCTACACTTGTCGACATGTCACGAGCAACGGCATTGGACTGCAATTCCAGGGTCCCCGCCCTTGCAAGCACATAACCCCTCCACGCTCAATGAGACCATGGTCTCGCTCGCCTTTAGCGCTGCACCATACGCCTCGTAGTCTCCCGGCATCCGTACTTAGGAAATGGATTGTTCTTCCGCCCACGACGTGCTCATAGATCTGCTGTCTGATCTCAGGGGGAAGTTTGGCGAGAAGCAAGCTCTGTAACTGGGGTTGGGCACTAGCTGTAGTTTCAAGAGTGAGTGCTCGCTTGCGTAGAGAAGGCAATGGTTTTGTTCTGGTCCCCTTCTTTGAGGATAGGTGGAGACGCCGCAGAATAGAGAGGAAGGGATGGAAGTGCCGTCTAACCCGTCTCGTCATGGTGGTAGATTGAATGAATTCACTTAGCTAGGATGGAGGGATTCAGTACTTAATCACTGTGGCAAGAAGGAAGCATCGAGGCCCATGCCCGGTATGTATATATGATACGACTTTTACGGCCCCTTCCAACACATACAATGGAGAAGGGCCAAGGATACAAGGGCCAATGCCTAGGGATCTAAGTCCAAAATGGAAGCGATCGTCACTGCACAATCACATCCAACAGGCACTTTCCTAAATTACCTTTTATTAAGCACCGATCGGCGCATAACTAAAAGGGGCGGCTAGGATCCAAACCTAAAACGACGATATTTGGCCCCTATCTCACGACGTGAGACCAGTTGCTATTAGCGCTGCACCTCACTCACGCTGCGTATTTTTGAAATCCGATATTGATCCCGGTGCAGTCCCTTGAGCTGCGTCTTGCCTATGTATATGCGGAAAGTCTGACCTGAAGGCAGGCTGACTGTAAATCTTATGGATTTCTATGATCGTTTGGGCTTTCAGCCAACGCTGTACTTGCCAATTTACATGACTTCTGTTTTCTCTCACCGGTCTTCTTAAGATCCAGTGACTCCTCGTTCTAAACTACTGAGCGTAATCTTGGTTCATGTCTCTGATACATTTCCAGGCTTCCGAGCCAGGGTACGCACCTTGTACTGGACTGCGGTCCTCACTGTAGTATTTGGTGGATTGATGGTAGCAGATAGGACGACAACATAGGCAAATATAATTGATTTTTACTAAACCACGCAAGAGAGCAAGAATTGGTAGCAAAGGCATATTCCGACAATAAGAGACTGAGGCATCTCTAAATACCACGGCCTCAAGCGGACCACACATTTGGCATCAACTCCCGTTTGCTTCTAGTACCAGGAATAGATTCAATATCTCCGCTTAGGAGCACCTTCTTATTTTCTCTCTTGATTAAATAGACACCTGGAACATCTCGTTAGAATCACAGGTCAGACAGGCATATTGAAAGGGATACACTTACCGAGTCCGAAGAATGCCATCGAATCTAGAAAATTATCAATTGTTAGTCCGCATTGTCTTATTAATATTATTCAAGAAACATAGCATACCGGCATTATTAATGGCCTTGCGACTGCTGAGTCTAACGCATTTTCTCCATCTATAGCCTGGATCGCGTAGAGGATTGCCATTCATGTCTCTAGCCGCCCAGGTATGCGTAAACTGTGTGAGGTAGATTCATGTTCAGCTACCGGTCTGTTACAGAGAGGGAGTTTGGTGAACAAATGGAGTCGCTTACCTCATGCAGAATGGTGAAGTCCATTAGTGCTAATGCATCTATTGGGGTATCCGCGATCCTGTCAAGTCTCGAGGTCATGGATGAGCCTACCCTTCCCAAAAACCCTAGATCTGAGACGCCCCTGTAATGAGAGTGGCCCATCTTGTTTAGATACCAGGGACACAGTTGTATAAAGTCTTGTTGTCTGGCATTGCTCCCATGGAGATAGGTAAATGCCTCGGTTCCTCCTGTCTTGCAATCCCCAAATTCCGAGAACCAGTCCATTGAGTAGTGGTTTTGCGTGTCCGTAATAATTTTCTTGCCATCTCTCCTGCTCACGACGAATCGTTCCAAGTCACAGTAGATCGTCTAGATACTCTATCATTAGTGAGTGAAAATCGAGAGCGTTATATCTCTAACTGACAGGATTCCGAAGATTATTGCTAGGAGTTGAAGTATAAAACCTTCCCACGGAGTTGGCGCCCTCTAGAGAGTCTAGTCAAAGAAATAAAATCAGCTATTAGTCTGTTGTCAGTGTAGAAAACATTAATAGTGTGCTTACTCCTGACCGATTCAATTGGAGATGTATCGAAGAGCATGCCAAATAATTCTTGGACGTATGGATTTATAGGTGTCTCCAATGAATCCGCGGCATCGGCTGCCATATCCATAGCGCTTTGAACCTCTCGCTTAAGCAAAGATTTTATCGCTGTTGCACATATTAGCAGATGTAGCTTTTATTTATTTGGAAGTAGACAAACGATTGCATGAGGCGTCAATTGAATAGGCTTCGGCCAGGGCAAAGAATGATGAGAAGCATTACTCCGTTTGAAATGTTTGACTGGGCCATTTCATGTAGTCGCAGCCCACTGCGAATGGGTAGTTCTTAGGAAGTCAAGATACCTCGTTGGTAGACGATCTTACATCCGAATGTTTAAAGATACCTCAGGGGAAGCAAATTATTTAAGAATAATAAGGAGCGCGTTTAAAATATACAAAAGATTTCCGGGCTACAAAGGATGCGAGGGGCCAAATATCCTTTGACCTATGCCCCACAAAATCCTTTGTGGCTCTACAGCTATGGGGCTGAAACAACCTTTAGGAGTTATACATACTGCTATCCTGTCCACATTTGGCTGCCAATATTACTAAATGGGTGGGTAATTCCATGTATTGAAAGATTACGCATCGCGGCCTGTTTTGCCCCAGTGTTGGACCATGGTATTTAGTCCATGATGTCCCCCGCCTACTCTAACTTCTCCTGATAGTAACTAATCATCCCTCTTATATTTACTCGGATATTTAGCATCATTTTGCATTTGTCTTGTATGATGTTTTTGCTCGCACCTTGGGTGCTTGCAACGCTTCTCACCGCGCAGGTCGGGTGGGCGTTTCCAACCTCAAGTGGATTGTAAGATGCGCTGTTTGACTTTCGACTCTCTTTGGTTAGACTAACACTTGTGTCTCTTCCATTAGGAGCAACAACAAGGTAACCAGCCTGTTCCTAACCTCGTCAAGTGGGAGGGTAAGACGCACAGTCTAAATTTCAAAATAGTGTCCTGCTAGCAATCACATGCTACTCTGCATAGCAGAAAACTGCAAAGGAACAAATGATAAGTGCACGGCTGTAAGTTCTTGGATCTTCTTTTACAGAACCGTTCTGATATTCTCTATCATCGTAGGGACAATACAATGGATGCAGCTGCATTGACGGCGACAAGGTTCCATTGGTATACACAAGAGCTCTTGGCGAGCGTGGCGAGGATACAGGGTATCTAACGGAGTACCCAGGAACGCTTGCAGAGCTAGACCAACAACAAAAGGTCCTTGCGGAAATGGAACGCCTCGCCAATGGGGATGAAGATGAGGATGAAGACTGTGATGAGGATGATGAGTGATGAGATAACATAATAGAACATCACACTTCAGTACTCCGGATAGGGTGTGCGATTAGGTAGAATCTATTATCAAGGCTTGACGAGCAGGATCTATAACTAGTCGGTTTTTAGATACAGTGTCTTAGATTCACATACCCGCCCTATATAACCAAAAAGGCTAGGTCAAGTAATGGACGTGTCGTTTTTGCTAGAGCGGCCCCCTGGCCCCAAATAGCTGACATGGAGGTCCGAAAAATCTGTAATGATGGCGTCGTTCTCGCATGCGTCGCCAGCGTTCCTGATAAGCTCCACTGCCTTGTTGTGATATGAAACTGTACATCAGAATTAGTTCCTGTTCTCTACGGAAGTTATCAGGATTGATTGTTGATCAACATGGATGCTACTTAGATATTGTACGTAATCTCTAACTTCCTGTCCGAAAAGCAAACCATCCTCTGAATTACAACACGTTCAGATGAGAGTGAAAGCCCTCCTGAACTGTCCCAGGGCTTTCCAGATAAGGTTCTGGCCCCATTTTACTCCTAGCCCTCATTTAGCTCGCCTCAATGCAAAATGTTTATTTAGAAGCACGCGAGTTAAAAATAATCATTACTTAAATTTTCGATTGAGGTCGGAAGGATCCACGATTAACATCCATGCGCCCGGCTTCTGGTCAGCCAACCCCTCCTTCGCCTCAACTCGGTTGTGGGCATCCGCCCCTTTTTGCTCTTCTGTTATCACAGTCGCCAAGGGACTGCACAGGCCGCCACTTTCGCACTATGGACCCGAATGTATCAGCTTCTAGGTTACCTGATGATTGGACCCGGATATTTTAGCGCTTCCACGGCGAGTGACAACAGATGAAATCTGGCGCGCAAGATGTTGAAGCTCATCCTCTCCTGCTCTTCGGGGTATTGGGTCTTAAGTTCTGTGTTATGAAGTTCACGGTCTGAAAGTCTTGTTGCCAGCGGACCACTTCCCGAGCCCCTCATCTCACATGACTGTTTCACCTCCTTTCTCAGTGCCCGCGAAAACCTATCCAGTACATATTTCTTACATCAGCTTCCATTATATCAACGTTTATTTGTTCCGTTTCGAAGAATATCCATGGCTCCAAGTCTCGAGCTCGCTTTCACACTGCATGTCGATCTATCACCTGCTCTAGATTTTGGACACACCGTCACCGGTCACCAGCGCTTTATACCCATCATTGGTGGGCATGTTGACGGCCCAAAACTGCAAGCAACCATTCTGCCTGGCGGAGGTGACTGGAACACCCTCCGAGAGGACGGGATGGGACATGTACTCGCCAAATATGCCATCCAGACAGCCGACGGTGTTCTTGTCAATGTTACCAATGAAGGGTTTTTGAGAAAGTTCCAAAAGGATCCGTCAGCGGAATCGGGAAAAAAGGAAGAGACGGAGTGGTACGCCAGGACCAACCCACGTTTTGAGGTGCAGGATGGAGTGCACGACTGGCTGAATCGAACGGTATTCATTGGGGATCTTCATCGCCCGCAGACTCTGAGCCATGTTACCATTGACATCTATGAGGTTTTGTAAGTTCTTTGGTTGGAGAATGGGCTGGACTGTGTTCAAACTCGAGTTGAGATCAGCCCTGTATCAACCCTAGACAGCCCTGCATGGTCCAATTCCACATCTATTACTGGTCGTCGTCAAAGATCCTCGAAATAGTTATTTGCATTGTTCCATCCCGCAGTTTGTTGATTGTAAATGGATGACGTCAAAACCAAACGGGTTGTCTCCACTGGAGGAGAGAAAGGTAAAAAGGCTGCCTGCCTGGCGTGTCACCAAACGGATTTTTTTTCTTCACACCCAAACATTGGAAATTCCCACACTGCAGCATGCAATTCTCTCCTCCGCCGCTATCCTCGACCTCTCGCAATGGAACAATCCCATCGTGATCCCTTATTCGTCGCGCAAGAAGCGATATGCTTCTACCCGATAAGCACCATCTACAACTCCTGTCCTCGATACCTCTTCTACGCGCTCCTCTTGGCTAGCTGTGTCTCAAGATGGACTGGCTGGCTTGCCGACGTCTTCCTCGGAACGGCAGCTACTTACGCTGGGGTTGCGGCAATCCAGACATTCATCCTAGTCGCGGATCCCTCTAAGTCCCAGGACCCAGGACCTGTCACCATCCCTCGCGTGTCAAATACCTCGAGCCTGTGGTCTGCTTTTCCTCAACTGGTGACGGACACAAATCAGGTCATGGTCCAGCCTGGTGCTCTAGAACTAGATTCGGATGCTGTTATGGCAATCGTTGTCACGGGCTACCTAGTCTTTCTCCCTTTACAATGCTGGTCACGGATCCTGTCTCATCAGCGAGCGCGAAATGTTCTTTTCTATATCTGGAACATTCTCATGCTGGCTGGCTCTATCTGTGCCTTGGTCTACGCACCGAAACTGAACGAAACGCCGATTCAGTACATGTTCTGCTATCCAGATCTGCCACCGCTGGGCGAAACCTCAAGTGATGGATGGCATGGCTCCTGGCGGACTTCGACGTGGAACACCAGTGTCTGGGACATGTTCTCAAACATCACGCTCTGGAGCCAGCTCGGCGATACCTGCTTTAACCCATGTATGAATACCAGCCAAATTCTACGCGAGCAAAGATCATTGCAAATCTGGATTGGAGCGAGTGATGAAATCTCCAACCCACACCGGTTCTGGAACAAGGTCATCTATTCGAGGCGATACATCTATAGCTTGATCATTCTCTGCGTCATTCTCAACTGCCTGCTCCTCACGTTCAAGTTCTTGCCTTTTCGATCCCGGATCCCGTCTTCCCAGGTCGTTATCATCTGGAGACAGAGGAAGAGCATCTGGAACAGCTTCAAAGAAGAGCTCCGTGAGGCGACCACCGAACACCAGGCGTCGGATACCCCCAAAAGAGAAGAAGGTAGCCAGCCACAGCAGAAGCGTTCGGCCTGGCATTGCATCCGAAGGTTCCTGACCGTCCGATTCTGGAACGCATTCCTACATGTTGTAGTCGACATGATGATTCTCTGCGGAATCCTTTTCAGCATGATTGTCAGTCCGTTCACCGTGATCGCGTTTGTCGCATGGATTGAATGGTGCATCTACAACGACGGTCCCTCGCAGGAGCATCCACAACAGGTTGGCCAGTGGGCTTATCTGGTTTCTATCGGGCTCCTTGTTATTTCCGCTGCGATTTTGACCCTGAAATACCGACTTGCCACTACGAAGGAGCTGGACATTGAAATCGATAAGGTGAAGGAGCATCTGGGAGATTTGCAGAAAAGGAGAGATGCGCGTTCGCAGCCGGAGACAGCTGCGCCTATGTTGCCGCAGCATGACAATGTGGAGTAAGAGTGATTCCCTGCGGGGAAGTGTCAATCTGAATAGCCAGTTCTTTTTTGTTCTGTTCCCCGGATCGGGTCCGGTTTCCTTTTGGTTGTGGAGACGGTGGAGCGCAATCTACCCCAGACTAGTAAAAACTCCGATTTACGCCATATGATCTCCGCATTGACAACGGGGCCCAGCCAAAGTGCAAAATGCATGAGCACGACCAAAGTATACTTGGAAAGCCAAATAAACGCAGCTCCACTGTTCGTGCACCCGGACAAATAACCACTTAGAATGAGTTGCGCCATGTTTTATATCTCGCTTCGAATCTACCCGATTCAATGCACTTGGCACCCTTGTGCGGGGCTAACCGTGTGATTGGGGCGATTGGCGGCACGGCCTGCGATTTGGCTGCGAACAAAGGCCTGTGCTTGCCTTCGCTGGATCTTGATTTGATGACTTTTCCTCAGATCCGTGTTACATCTCAAGAGATGCCTCGGTGCTTCCCCCTCGCTTAGCCATTTCGTGGCCTATATCACGCGCTCTAATTTATCTTGTCTTGTTTCTCACTCCCATTCTTATTCTGCTGCTTCAGCGCGAACGTTTTCACTATGGAGGACTCAGGAAACAGCTCACAACCCAAGAATGTGCCACTGTGGCAATCGTTGAAGAAATGGCACAAAATAGTCGCCTACAATCTTGCACTCAGCTCGGCCATTCTACTGTATGGCTATGACTATGTTATTGTGGGCTCTATCTCTGCTATGCCGGCATTCCAGTACGTTCCTTGATCCTGACCACTGAGATCACACCTAACACCAGGAAAGACATAAATACGGCGAGGAGCTCGACGGACTGTTTATTATCCCCGCAACGTGGCTCGCTCTTTGGAATGCGGCTAGTCCCATCGGTTGGATGTTCGGGTCTATCCTTGGAGGCTATTTCCAAGATCGCGCCGGTCGTCGCCGTGCGCTTGCACTGGGAAGCTTTATCTCAGCTATTGCCGTGGCAATCTGCTTCGTGTCGGATCTTCCAGATGCTATTGAATCCCGCCGCGGTGTTTTCTTCGCAGGCAAGCTCTTACAGGGAGTTTGCATCGGCATGCTTCTCTGTGTTGTGCAGACCTACATGTCTGAGGTTTTGCCAGTTCTCCTTCGAGGACCGATTATTGCTTTTCTCCCCGTTTTTACACTCCTCGGTCAACTCATTGGTGCGGTCGTGGTGTACACCTCTCTAAAGTACCCGGGCTCTAAGAGTTATCGCATTTGCTTTGGCTCGCAATGGCCATTTTCTGTCGTACCTTTTGTACTAGCGGCTGTCATACCTGAAAGCCCAACTTGGTTGGTTCGAAAAGGCCGAATGGAAAAAGCGGTAAAGGCGCAAGAAAGGCTTGATACTACTGGGGCTAGCTCGGAGGCCATCGTTGAGGAGATAAAACTCTCCATTCTCGCAGAGGAGGAAGAAGGAGGGTCCTACACGTATATGGATTGTTTTCGGGGAATTCATGCGCGGAGAACACTCATTGTGGCGTTTGCCAGTGCATTGCCGCAGTTTTTTGGACTGCAATTGTTGGCTAACGCCTCGTACTTCGCTGAGCAAGTAGGCATGCCATCGACTGACGCCTTGACCTTCCTCATTCTGGGGATCGGACTGGGACTGATTGCAAATATCGCTAGTCTGTGGGCGTTGAATACTCTTGGTCGAAGGTTTTTGTCGTTTTCGACCATGATAACGGCCACTGTTCTATGGCTTGCCATGGGTATAGCTGGCTGTTTTGCTTCGATCGTCACTATCTGGTATGTGGCCTCTGGTATAAAGTGCGAAACGCACACACGCGCATTGTCTCTCTAACTATATTATAGGTATACTGCCGTGACAATGATGATAGTTACAGTTGTGTGTGGCTTAGGAATCTGGCCTGCGTCACATGTTGTCGCCGCCGAAACATCTTCCCTGCGATTGCGCGCGAAAACGCAGGGAATCGGTTGGTTTGTTAGCGGAATCGCCAGCGGAGTGTTTTCGATTTTCTTGCCCTATATCTACAATGCAGACAAAGGCGACCTCAAGGCAAAGACAGGGTTTGTGATGGCCGGGTTCGCCTTCCTTGGCGTGATCGGAGTGTGGCTCTTCATCCCGGAGATGAAAGGTCGATCCCCCATGGAGATAGATCGCATGTTCGCCTTGCGACTGCCAACAAGAGCATTTAAGCATTGGGAAAGCGATGTGATTATGGAGAAAAACACTGTAGATCAGCGTCCTCCAGTCAATTATGCGGAATGTGCTTCGGAAAATGCTTGAACGGTTAAACACGTCGCATCTGAGAAAATAGTGGGAAACATAAAAATCAAACAAATAGCCATTTTAAATATCTCTCAAATCTTGTCCATTGACCCAACTACCATTTAAACCCGGACGCAGAAGAATAAGGGGTGGGATGATGGCTTGGGCTTGCGTAAAACAATTCAATGTGTGGTCATAGTGCTCACTCTATCCAGTTCATTCACGAGACCGTCCCACTGCGTCGTATATGAAATGGGTCCGGGGAAAGCTCCCGACCTAATCGCGACTAAATTTGCAGATTATACTACGACAGCTACCCTCAAGGTCATGCATAGGTAAGACTTATCAGGCTAAGTGATATGAATTCTTACTAGCCAAATATAGCAAAAAGTTCAACTACACTCTCAGCTAGGGCGAAGCTGTGAAATCTCCCTTTTATGGGGCGAGATATTCAGATGTTGTTGCGTAACAAGAAGCCGTTGTTCTGCAGGTTCTGGAAAATACCCTCAGGGTCGTACTTGGCTGCAGTGTCCTGCATCCTCGTGACATTATCAGCGCCGTAGCTACGCAGAACCTTTTGAGAGGCTGCGGCGAAGCTCATGCACAAAAAATCAAGCAATAGTCCTTTTTCTTTGGCCAGAGCGTGCACGCTCTCGGCCATAGCGTCCACTGCCTTTTGCGCGACGACGTCGTCGCTGCTGTCCTTAGGCCACTCACAGGTAAACACCCACCCTATGGTTTGGTATTGGTCAGCTTTTTTCATCTACCACCTGCTAGGGCTCCGCGTGGTCCGACGAGATGGGTGTCATTGCGAAGGGGATTGTAAAATACACTTACAGCACTGTGGAATGCTCTCTAGTCCCATGATGTTCTCTCCTCGATCCTTTCCTGCCTGTATACCAGCCTTGCCCATCGGCTGGATTGTATGATGTAAGACGCAGCCGGCCGGAAGGCTCTTACAGGTCTTAGTCCAGGTCTTATAGACCTCCTCGTAGAGTTCCTGCGAAACCTTGGTAGTTATTGTACAGACGGCTCGCCTGTTTTATATATCAGTGACTAGCTAGAAGAGCCTTTTCTTTTGTAGCGAGCTCACTTCTTAGGCTCTTGCGCATGACCCATGGCTTGGGCCAGCGATAGTAGAGTGCCATTTGTGGTAGGAAGCACTGTCGTCATTAGGCTTGTGAGGTTATCAAAAGGCTCGAAGGCTGGAGGTCGCTCGTTTGAGTCGTCTCCATAAAGTAAGCCTACGGCGACAAAACCCTGGTTAAAATTAGTAAATAGACCGATTTTAGGGTCGTTTTCCATGGCTTCCTGAACGGCAATTGTTGCCTTGATGATTTCGACATAGTCTTCCGGATTGTAGAGGTTGATTGTGTACTGGACGTTGATTAGAGGGTGGGTTTCGAGATCGAACCTCGTTACGATGCCTATTCATCTATTAGGGAATTTTGGGTCTGGCCTATCCTCCAAACTAAGTAAAGTGATAAGTATGTCACATACCAAAGTTGGAGCCGCCGCCCTTGAGAGCACGGTAGAGATCCGCATTCTCTTTCGCGTTTGCGTTCACAAGTCTACCATCGGCCAATAGGATCTAGGAACATCGATTGTGAGCGTCGCACCAAAGCAAGCTGTCCACCCTGGAAAGTAAGCTCACTCACCTCAAAGCTTTTGATAGCATCTGCTCCGAGTCCATACAAATTGGGAAGAGCCCCCATACCACCTTTAACACCACGTTAGCTTCTAAGCCCCAGCAGCACGCTATTCGGAACGACAGAATAGGCAGATACCTCCAAGAAGGAAACCTCCTAGACCGACTTGCTGGTCTCGACCTCCAATAGCCGATAGCTTCTGCTCCTCCAGCCAGGCATATACCTCACCCCAAGTGTTTCCGGATCCAACTCGAGCTACCCTATCCGAGCTCAACTCCTTGGACTGAAACTGACGGATGTCGAAAACAATGCTCGTCTGATCTGCGCTACTAAAACCAGCGTTGGGGTTGTGACCGGTGGTGCGGATGGCAAACTTGGATCTTGTCTTCTTGGCAATAGCTAACGCTTCCGTGAGCTCTTGTGTGTTGCTCAGATACACATAACCGGCGGCCGGGGTCCAACACGTTTGAGACCACGGGCGTGCCACCGCTGCCTCATACTCAGAGACAACGTCTGGAGTCACTACCTTACCAGGGAAGGCAGTCTTGAGTTGATCGAATGCAGCTACAGTGCTGACAGCCATGATAAATCGTCGTTTCGTTTTGCTAGCTTCTCTCGGAAAGCGAATTGCATCGGTGAGTGGAAGAGCATTCAAGGATCGAAGAATACTATTGCACTTAGCTCAGTTTAAGTCAGCAAGTATTACCCCGCAGAGTTGTGCAATAAGTACTTTTAATTCCTTCTCCGAGCTTGTAGAATGGGTTTCTATTGGACAGAAGAGACAAAAGATGGAAGCGCGGAAAAGGCGTACTTACTATTAAAACTACCAGGTAGTCAGTTGTGACAATGCTGAAAACGATGGTATTCAGGCTATCTATCACATCTGTATTTATAGGGGCGGAGAAGCGCAACAACTCTACATGCCAAGCGTCCGCTGGGACGCCTAGTTTCCATGATGGGAGATCAGGAGATCAGGAAATTTACCCTGACACACTGAAATAAATCAGCACTAGCACTAGCGTTACTAAATTTTTTTTTTAAAAAAAAGACAATTAGAAAGATACTCGATTACATACAAAATTGTCTACTATTTTACTATTTGCATCAACCACTACTTGCAGGCGATGCGGCATCGTCATCGCGAGATTGATCATTACCTGATCCCTAATATATGCCTAAGCGATGTGAGCGTAGTTGATGATACTCTGACACAAACCCTGCTAGTAATGGGGGCAGGTACGTCATTCAAAGTACTATAAGTTGACATGCAATGCAGCCATATCAACATGGCCCCATGACGCTAGAATTTATCTGGTAGCCTCCCTAGGCGGATCATGGTAATTGGGCGTCGCAGCCTGTAAATTGATTAGCTACTGTTCTTTCCTAGCTGGGCCCCCTATAATAGGGCTAGTTCAAAGGGGCATATCTGCCTTGCGCATTTTAGTCCGCCAACGGCGTCATTTAGCTGTTATGTCCGTCCGTTAAATTGAAAGACAATGTCAGCGATGGTGAATGGTAGCTTAGTGGTCATTTATACAAGCGATTCCCACCCGTTGAAACGATTCTGTCATTTGGGACTCAATTTACCCCCCATACTGCAGCCTTGATATATCGCATAGCGCCACCATGGATGACAGAGCGAGAAAGATAGGCGTCTAAATTCTAGCGAGGACAAGCTGTTCATAGTCCACAGCAAGGATTAAGAATATTCAATTTCAACGAGCGCGGTGGTCTAAAAGACATAAAGCTGTCATAAATCCAAGGTTCAGAACAATACGAACATGCAAAGTTTCGAATCTGATTACATGTGTAGAAAAGTCGCATTTAAACAGAAATCACCGCCAAATCCATCGCCCCAAAACACAGGCGCCTCCTTACATCACAACACAGCAAGAGTTTTGTTTCTTGGCCTGTAACAGAATCAGGTCAACAGATTGTCTAAGAGGAGTGTGAAATGGGTTGCCATACCTGGGTATAGAACATCTTACTCTGGGCTGACAGACCGTCGCTTTTGGCAACCAGAGAATCTATCTTCTCGCCGCGCTCCAACACACTCTCGATCTATGGAGAATTAGCATGCCCCAAAAGAGTATGATTGGAAATGGTAGACGCATACCGTCTTGTGAAGGACGATCTTGGTCTCGTCCAGCTCCTGTTGAATCTTCATGATGCTGTCTGCCTGGCTGGGGTCCTGGTACTTGATGATGTATTCCTTGAGCTGCGGGAAGGAGCAGGCATTTTCACGCAAATTCGGGTCTGAGAATGCCGTGCGCGGGTTCTTGATGAGGAACTCGTCGAGCATCTTCGAGAGAAGCTGGTGGGCCACCAGCGCGGGGTACTCTCCATCAGTCACGATCACACCGGCCACGCCTTCCGTCCGACCGTACGCGTGGAAGGTGTAGGACTTCTCTTCGACATCCTGGCGTTGCCCTGGGTTTGTGCGCTCGGCAACCGTGCGGCAGAAGAGCATCAGGAACTCCTCATAGCTGTTCCGACCGTGCGTGGTTAATATCGATGACAGGCTGTGGTTGATTGGTAGAGGTAGACCTACTTTTGCCGAGTGAAACGGGAGA
This sequence comes from Penicillium psychrofluorescens, assembly GCF_964197705.1. NCBI lineage: Eukaryota > Fungi > Ascomycota > Eurotiomycetes > Eurotiales > Aspergillaceae > Penicillium > Penicillium psychrofluorescens. The sequence goes on along the minus strand of NC_133442.1, from coordinate 427,572 downwards.
AGCTAGTGAACGTCAGTCTCATATTCTCCTGGACGAACCGGATCACCACACTCACCTGCTGAGCTCCTTTTCCCCGCATAGTTGCAGGGCGGGTTTCGTGTCGTTCCGAAGAACCTGAAAGGCATCAAGAAAATCAGCATCAGCTCCAGATAACGTGGAGCAGCTATCGGCACAACAAAAGGGATATGAAACGTACGCCCATATAGAAGATCTTCATGACGGCGAATAGGACAGGTCAGCGGGGCAGACCAAGAGGACCGAGAATGGCGAAGGGAGGAAGTGAAGGAGGTGTTGAGGGCGAGTGTTGAGCAACCCGACAAGAGTCAGCCAGGCGCACAGTCTGACAGTTAGGGTAGTGTAGTGTCGTGTGGGTGGCAAAGCAGGGAAGAATCAAAGCTGCCTGAACTCCTGACGATAAAGCGGGAAGTGACGCTGCAGCTCTCCACGTTCAGGCCTGAGGCACCAATGGCTCACCGCTTTCCCTGATTCCATGGGGTTTGGGTTTGGTGCAATTGTTGATTCATACCGGGACTTACTTCACTGCACATCATGGCCACCGCTGCAGCCGAATCACAGTGGCTGGCCCAGCTGGCCGCCATGCGCCAGGCTATCGCCGATCTCAAGCTTCCCAAGGAGACCCCCGCCGATTCAACCGGTTATGGTAGCGACCTTGACTTGGATATCGACGAGGCATATTCTTCTCCGGCAACCGTCGACGATGTATGGGACATTATCAGCTCGGATGATGAGACGACGGACGATTTGGAGGACTTGGATGATCTGATTCCCGCGCATACCCCATCTCTCTACGACCGGCTATGGTTGGAAGACAAATGCCAAGGCGTGGCTACTCGAAATTCGGGCATGGATGCGTCAGAGCTGGCCCAGCAAATTCTCGCCGTGTTGGCTGCCGACAGCACCGATGAAGAGCTGCAGATGTCTCTCACGGAGATCGTGGGATTCGACGACCTGGACCTGCTGATTGAGTTGATTGCTCATCGTGGGGAAATCCTGTCGGACAAGCCACCAACACTAGAGGCTCAGACAGATGGGCTGCTAGCTGGACGACTGCAGACACGCGCAGAGAGGGAACAGACCTTGCGACACCAAGACTTTGAACACAAGCATGCATCGTTGATGGCCGCTCAGACCCGATCCGAGCCGGCGTATCCTCATGTGTTCAAGATGCACGATGCCAGAAATCTTCTCGCCGCTGGGGGAAAGAAGTTTGGTCTACCCGTTGGCAGTAAGCAGATCGAAGAGCCCAAATATACGGAATTCGAGATCCCGGCCTCGAAAGTCGGTACCCTAGGACGGGGTCAGAAACTGGTGGAGATCGCCAGCCTGGATGGGTTGTGCCGGGGTACTTTCAAGGGCTACAAGGCTCTGAATCGGATGCAGAGTCTGCTTTACGAGGTCGCATACAAAACCAACGAAAATATGCTGATTTGCGCCCCCACCGGTGCCGGTAAAACGGATGCTGCTATGTTGACGATTCTCAACGCTGTGGGGAAGAACACTGTCCCCAATCCACTGGAATTCCCCGATGCAACCGATTTTGCCGTTCAGGTTGACGACTTCAAGGTTGTTTACGTGGCACCGATGAAGGCGTTGGCCGCTGAAGTGACGGAGAAACTGGGCAAGCGCTTGGCATGGCTAGGAATCAAGGTCCGCGAACTGACTGGTGATATGCAATTGACCAAGCGGGAAATTGTGGAAACGCAGATTATCGTCACCACCCCTGAGAAATGGGATGTGGTGACCCGGAAAAGCACCGGCGACACCGAATTGGTTCAGAAGGTGCGTCTGCTCATCATCGATGAAGTCCATATGCTGCATGATGAGCGCGGAGCTGTTATTGAATCCTTGGTCGCCCGTACTCAACGTCAAGTGGAGAGCACACAATCTTTGATTCGTATTGTCGGCCTGTCAGCGACGCTCCCCAACTATATCGATGTCGCAGACTTCTTGAAAGTCAACAAGATGGCTGGTCTATTCTTCTTTGACTCGTCGTTCCGTCCTGTTCCTCTGGCGCAGCATTTCATCGGTGTGAAAGGCAAGCCTGGCTCAAAGCAGTCCCGCGATAATATCGATGAAGTTGCCTTTGAAAAGGTTCGCGATATGCTGGAACGAGGCCATCAGATCATGGTCTTTGTGCATTCTCGTAAGGACACCGTCATGACGGCCCGGATGTTGAAGCAGATGGCTGTCGAAAACGGCTGTGACGATTTGTTCAGCTGCCATGAGCACGAAAATTACTCTTCTGCTCTTCGCGATATGAAGCATGCGCGAGCTCGGGAGTTGCGAGATCTGTTTGCAGGTGGTCTCGGAACGCACCATGCTGGCATGAGTCGAAGTGACCGGAATCTGATGGAGCGGATGTTTTCTGAGGGATTGATCAAAGTGCTATGCTGTACTGCCACCCTTGCATGGGGTGTCAATCTTCCGGCTGCTGCTGTTCTCATCAAAGGAACTCAGCTGTACAACCCACAGGAAGGTAAATTCATTGACCTGAGTATTCTCGACGTGATGCAAATTTTCGGTCGTGCTGGCCGTCCTCAATTCCAAGATACTGGTATCGGTTTCATCTGCACTTCTCATGACAAGCTTCAGCATTATCTTTCGGCAGTTACAGCACAGCAGCCCATTGAGTCGCGTTTCTCCAGTCGACTCGTGGATAACTTGAACGCCGAGATTTCGCTGGGCACGGTCACCTCCGTCCCAGAGGCTGTGCAGTGGCTAGGCTATTCCTATCTTTTTGTGCGCATGAGACGTGAGCCACGAAACTATGGAATCGAATTTGCCGAGTTGCGCGATGACCCAATGTTGGTTCAAAGACGTCGGCAGTTGATCATCCAAGCGGCACGGGTTTTGCAGAAGAGTCAGATGATTATCTTCAATGAGAAGACCGAAGACCTGAGGGCTAAAGATGTGGGCCGCATTGCCAGCCAGTTTTACGTCCTCCAGACCAGTATCGAGATCTTCAACGAAATGATGGGTCCCCAAGCGAGCGAAGCAGACGTGTTGAAAATGATCAGTATGAGCGGAGAATTTGACAATATCCAGGCTCGAGAAAGCGAGTCTAAAGAATTGCAGCGTCTTCGAGATGAAGTCGCGCAGACTGAGGTAGAAGGGGGCAATGACTCGCCGCATGCGAAGACTAACATCCTGCTGCAATCCTACATCTCCCGTGCAAAGATTGAGGATTTCGCTCTCGTTTCGGACACAGGTTATGTTGCCCAGAATGCCGCTCGTATTTGCCGTGCTATCTTCATGATCGCGCTGAACCGTCGATGGGGCTATCAGTGCCAGGTCCTTCTGTCACTTTGCAAGTCAATTGAGAAGCAAATCTGGCCCTTCGATCATCCCTTTCGCCAATTCGACTTGCCTCAACCAGTTCTCAGAAACCTGGACGAGAAGCTCCCATCATCATCTGTCGAGTCCATGAAGGAAATGGAGCCTGCTGAGATTGGACAGCTAGTCCACAATCAGAAGATGGGGAAGACGCTTTCGAAGCTTCTCGATGACTTCCCTACAATTAGCATCGAAGCTGAAATCGCGCCGCTCAATCGGGACGTTTTGCGCATTCGCCTTTCCATCTATCCCGAATTCACTTGGAACGATCGCCATCATGGCTCATCGGAGTCATTCTGGGTCTGGGTTGAGAATTCCGAGACATCCGAGATTTACCACCATGAGTATTTCATTCTCAGCCGGAAGAAGCTCTATGATGACCACGAACTCAACTTCACCATTCCTCTCTCTGATCCATTGCCGAGTCAGATCTACGTTCGTGTGATCTCTGATCGCTGGCTAGGCGCAGAGACTGTGAGCCCGATCTCCTTCCAACATTTGATTCGACCGGACACGGAGAGCGTCTATACCGATCTCCTCAATCTCCAGCCGCTTCCAATCAGCGCTCTGAAGAATCCCATCTTGGAGGAGGTCTACGGGCAACGTTTCCCGTTTTTCAATCCCATGCAAACACAGATCTTCCACCTGCTGTACCATACACCGGCTAATGTCCTCCTTGGCTCACCAACGGGTAGTGGCAAGACTGTGGCTGCCGAGCTCGCAATGTGGTGGGCCTTTCGCGAGAAGCCTGGCTCTAAAGTTGTGTACATTGCACCTATGAAAGCCCTCGTGCGAGAACGCGTGCAAGACTGGCGTAAACGTCTGACGGCGCATATGGGATTGAAGCTAGTCGAGCTTACTGGTGATAACACCCCTGACACCCGGACTATCCGAGACGCCGATATCATTATCACGACGCCTGAAAAATGGGACGGCATCTCGCGTAGCTGGCAGACCAGAGATTACGTGCGGAAGGTGAGCCTGGTGATTATCGACGAAATCCATCTGTTGGGCGGCGATCGAGGCCCGATTCTGGAGATCATTGTCTCCCGTATGAACTACATCGCTTCTCAATCCAAGGGCTCGGTTCGGCTCATGGGCATGTCAACTGCCTGCGCCAATGCCACGGACCTCGCAAATTGGCTCGGAGTCAAGGAAGGCTTGTTCAATTTCCGGCACTCCGTTCGCCCGGTGCCTCTGGAGATTTTCATTGATGGTTTCCCCGAGCAGCGTGGTTTCTGCCCACTTATGCAGTCTATGAACCGCCCGACCTTCCTTGCCATCAAGAATCACTCGCCCGAGAAGCCGGTGATCGTCTTTGTGGCTTCTCGAAGACAGACTCGTCTTACTGCCAAGGATCTGATCAATTATTGTGGAATGGAGGATAATCCTCGTCGGTTTGTCCGGATGTCTGAGGATGATCTGGAAGTGAATTTGGCACGAGTCAAGGATGACGCTTTGAGGGAGGCTCTCAACTTCGGCATTGGCTTGCACCATGCTGGTCTGGTCGAGTCGGATCGACAATTGGCCGAAGAGCTCTTTGCCAACAACAAGATCCAAATCCTTGTTGCGACAAGTACACTTGCCTGGGGTGTCAACCTCCCCGCCCATCTGGTCGTCGTCAAAGGCACTCAGTTCTTTGACGCCAAAATTGAAGGATATCGGGACATGGACTTGACTGATGTTCTGCAGATGCTCGGTCGCGCCGGACGGCCGCAGTTTGACACCTCAGGCATCGCACGCATCTTCACTCAAGATGCTAAGAAAGCATTCTACAAGCATTTCCTGCACACTGGTTTCCCGGTGGAGTCAACATTACACAAAGTCCTTGACAACCATCTTGGTGCCGAAGTGTCTGCTGGAACAATCACCACGAAGCAGGATGCCCTGGATTACCTGACCTGGACCTTTTTCTTCCGCCGTCTGCACAAAAACCCATCGTACTATGGACTCGAAATTTCGGCAGAAGAACAAAACACAATGTCCGCGCAGAGCATCGCGCAGGAATTCATGATTGATCTGGTCGACAAATCCCTTGACGACCTGGCCGAATCCTCCTGTGTTCTTGTTGACTCTGCCACTGGGGAAGTCGATTCTACGCCCTTTGGCAAGATTATGAGTTACTACTATCTGTCACACAAGACCATCCGCTACCTCATGTCTCACGCCAAACGCGATCCGACTTTCCAAGACGTTCTCAGTTGGATGTGCTCCGCCACCGAATTCGATGAGTTGCCTGTCCGTCACAACGAAGACTTGATCAATGCCGAGCTGGCCCAGAACCTACCGCTTTCCATCGAATCAATGGGTGATCTTCCGATGTGGGACCCTCATGTCAAGGCTTTTTTGCTGCTGCAGGCTTACATGTCGCGAATTGACCTTCCTATCTCGGATTACGTCGGTGATCAAACCTCGGTCTTGGATCAAGGTATCCGTATCATCCAGGCCTCCATTGATGTCATGGCGGAACTTGGCTACCTTCCTGCATGTCAGATGTTGATGGCTTTGCTTCAGTCTATCAAATCGGCAAGGTGGCCCGAGGACCATCCATTATCGATTCTTCCTGGTGTCGCCACTGAAAAGCCGCCTCGTGGTCTTCCTGACTCGCTCGTTGCGCTCTCACGTCAGCCCGCTGCTTCGGTCTCCTCTTTGGTCAAGAAGCTCTCTCTTCCACTTCAGTTCACTCGGGCTACTTCCCAGCTGCCAGAACTCTCTGTTTCAGTTGCTGGAATTTCTTCTCGCGGTGTAACCGTTTCGGTCGTGCGACGGAACCCAGGCTTGAATCCAGAGTACAGAATCTATGCACCTCGGTTCCCCAAGCCACAAAGTGAAGGTTTCTTCCTGGTTGTCTGCAGTGCCATGCCAGATGGCAGTGACGGCGAACTCCTTGGACTGAAGCGAGTATCCTGGCCGTCCAAGCGGAATGGTGGTAACAATGACAAGAAACCCCCCGGAACTGGTTCCAGCCGCAACAAACCGAACCAGAAGGGCAATAACAGCAGTGGCTCGCCAACCGTTCGCTCTTCGGTCAAGTTCCCCAATGAAGCTGCTGCTACCACCCGGGTAAATATCAAGATCATTTCCGACGCGTACATTGGGATGCAGTGGATCTTGTCGAATGTAGAGGTCAATCTGGATCATGACAAGGAGACCCAGATGGTCTCAGAGCCCAGTGCTCCTCTTAAAGACTGATGCTTTTTGATACTTTCTTTCATTGGTGAACCCTCCTGTATCTAAGATTACATATGTATCGGATAATGCCTGGCAATGCTTGGCTTGCTCTTTCCGTTTTAGTGCTCACTGAGTGCTCCCTGAGTAGAACTGAGCACGGCGCTGGGCGCCCTGAGCTGCTCACGGAGCATGACATAATCACGATGGTCCGCTCACTGAGCACTCACGGACCTCTCACCTGAGCGGCCTGATCCACTCACTGATTGCCCTGATTCGATCACTGAGCCCTCCCTGAGCATGGGGATGAGTGCCCTGAGTAAGCATACCCCCAATAAAGTGCACCCCGCTAGTTTCGTCCCTATGCAATATTTTCCCATTTGCATCGCTCGTATTTCTCCCATCAACAAAAAACTCGCATCAACAATGTGACTCTTATTGGACTAGTGGCCCGCCTCTTACCTCAGTGGCGAAATGCGCGGTGGGTCCTGTTCAACAGACATGTTAATCCCTCAACATCCTACGATATTACAGCTGTTTACACTGGTTTTTCGAATCGATGATCATTGTATACATTCTAGTCTAGCAACAGCCAAATTCTCCTTCCACTAATTTGCGATGACCGATCGATCTTCTAGGGCCATGTTATACTCCCAGGAATATAGTATCATCTAATAACTCCTTAAGCTGAAAACTAGAGCAATTGGATGAAGCGGTTTAAAGATCCACAGTTTTGCGCTATGACCTTTCCCTGCTAGTCTGATTCTCTCTACAACAATAGGACTAGCGTCATCCATGTGACCGACGTTGGACCCTAGGGAGTTTGCTACTAGGAACCCTCGTAGTAAATGTGGAGGGAGGTCTGTTCAATTGGCTAATCAACCTTTCAACATCCTATGGTCATTCCTCTTTGCACCTTTTAATGTTTTTTTTTCTGTTCATTTATTTTTAGAATACAAGTTCATTGTTTGTCTGATAACAAGGTGATAACAAACATCAGGGTTTAAACACACTCTATAGATCTTGATCATCGATTTATATTCGAATTATAGCATTCTGGCTTAATTCGTTATATCCATTCTAGTCTAACAATAACAAATCTCCCCTCCAATTAAGCGATGACGATCTTCTTGGCCATAGTATGCTCCTAAGGATATAGTCATGCTTACTAACCCTTTAAGCTGATCATGTGGCTTCATAGGGATACGAGTGTGAGGGAAATTAGATGAAATTGCCTAGAGATCTACTATTGTATCCTATCATGGGGTAGCCGGAGCTATCAGTGCTTAGATGTAACCACTAAAGATTTTCTTTAGTTGCTACTAGGCGTATCTATTAGAAGCCTCCTAAGAGTATACAACGTCACGGCTTTTGCGCTAGTACTAGCGTATATTGTGAATTTGTGACTAAAGCCAACCGCTTAACGTCTTAAAGATACTAAGAGGGTTTTGGTAAGGACCGGAGAGCTTATTCCTAGGAGCTCGAGGCTGGCACCTAGGAAGTTGCGAGCTCCTAGGAACTAGACTAGAAATGAAAGCGTTTAGGGGTCTAGTGTCTACTCCAGTCAACCTTTCATAATAAGTGAAGAAACAGGAAATTGAACAGGTTGTTTAAGGGTTGTCTACAATGGTGTTTAATCTTAAAAGTCGGTGTTGAAGTGCCACAAAAGTGAGTCTTCAACATCTTCTTTAACACCGTCTGCCATAGGAGGCACAAGCAATAACGAATGTCGTAGTAATACTCGACTACGTTGTGAATAAGCTGTCAGGGCTTTTTCCGGCTATAGGGTGGAAGCCTAAAATAGTAAGCCCTCAAGCCTAGCTTCTATTTTATTTAACTTTTCCCACATTTCGCTCCCTTCTGCTTTTCAACCGGTTCCCTCTACCTACCAGACTCTTGTACTAAGATATTTCTTGTGAATGTCATAGATCTCGCACTCGCCTCGCTCAGCTTCACAATCATGAAGACCAATGTTACAGAATTCTCTAGGAGCCGTGAGAGCAGTCCTAACATTGGATGGGTTACGCCTCACTACCGTGGCTTCTACACATTCGAGAAGGCCAACACAGCCACGAGCAATAACAAGGCTACCCATGGACAGCTCGAACGAAAGGAGGGCTTTTCAACTTACCATCGGCTCGTTGCGCTCATATGGAGCAGGCTGATGTCAAATGTATTCCGAATTCTCTCTCTGGGCTGGGAGCTCTTTGACGTCAAGAACGATCATCTTCTACGGGCAGTGAGGAGAGTCTAGTGTACTAGGCGCGTGAAACTCGGGCCCGTTCCATTGGTATGCTTTTCTTTGCACCGTCTTTTGAAAACTCCGTAACTCATACAGACATCTCTAATCCTAAATCCATTTCTCGATAGGAAGATAAACTCTCAGGAGCTGCCCACTCGACCTAACCACCGTGCTGCCAAAATTTTTGGAAAAGCCACTCCCTATGGCCAGGATTGTCAGCACTACCACGATCCGAGCCGTGAAAGGAGCGATTCATTCCTTCCGTACGAAGTTTTAGTTACAGGTCTTCGACTCAACATTGGAACATCCAAAGATATGGGCTCTATTCACAGTCTCTGTCTACGTTCAGTCGACCTCCTAGTTCGCTTCAATCACCTTTAGGGTATGGATTCTACTCGGACTTTAAGGGCTGGAATTGACACAATCTGTTCCAGCGAGGCCAATCGCCCGAGTTACTTCCAGGCTGTTCGGAAATCTGTGCGGATATCATAATTGACTCAGCACAAGAGGTGGACCGCATCCAAACCACCTAGGGATCAGAATGGAAGCTCCCCTAAAACGTAGGTTTGCTTGCAATCAAACCCTAACATCAAAACATCTAACTTTCTTTCCAGCACACCGAAGAAACATCGCATTCTTCCAAAAATGTCTCTGCCTAGGACCCATGAAAAACACGGTCCCCAACATCCTCACCTTCTCCCGACTACTTACTACCCCCTTAGTAGGGTATCTCGCGCTTTGTAACATGTTTGATGCATAGTGCAATTAATCGCGCCTTCCCTTCTTGAGGTGAGTTTGATGGATGATCAAATCGAATTACACTGATTATTGCTGAAGGGGATGAACCGAGGTAAAGAGCTTGGTCCAATCTATTTTTCGGGTAACCCAATTCAATCACCCCTATAATTCTTGAGGTGAGAAGGATGTTTCTGTGGTAGGGTGTAGAGTTGGGTGATAGTGCCTTGTGCGCGGTGGGCGGAGACATGATGGGTTGGGAGTACCTGCGCTTCAAATTCGAGCGTGGAAGTAGCCACTGTCTGAAAGGCAGAGAGGACCCGGATGAATGCTGTCCGCTGAACGGTGCGCAGCTGTCGCAGATGAGTCTTATCTCGGAGTGGATCGTGCCAGACTGTTGACGCGTAGTCAACGACCGCTGTGACACATGCCTCGTAGAGTTGTCGCATCTGCTCAGGCCGAAGTTGTCGCAGCCCTCCCAGGGCGATGCTAACCTTGGTGGCTCGCGTGGCGGTCTGTTGCACGTGTTCCTTCCATCGCAGTTCGTGGTCGAAGACCACGCCTAAGAGTTTAGCCGTTGTTGATGGAGAGATGGCATTGCCGTTCATGACAATCTGGCCTTGGCATTGTGCTTGCTTCTTCCTGGTGATGTGGATGAGCACTGTCTTCTTTACTGCAAGGCAGGACCCTGTCCTCTAGGCCCATGCTTCAATTCGTGGTATATCGTCAGCTTGGATTTTGGCTAGATTCTCCTCAGCGGACCGGCCGACCCGCCAGCAGAAATAGTCGTCGATGAAAGCCGTACGATGATAACTCGAACGCCGATCTAGCAGTCTGGCTCAATGATGATCGGACGAGCAAAAGACGTGCCACCAGATCTCTGTCGTTCCTTTGTGGTAGTTTGATGAGACCCCGTGCAAATATACACACAAGGCCCAATAAGGACGCGGTCCCCGATTAGGATGAGGGCGTTAGTAGAAATAATTAGACAGCCTTCACACGTTATCTAAGACAAAACGTTGCCTGGCACGATAGCTTAACAAAATAATGCTTTTACATTCGTATAACCTTTAGAATTGAACAACTTCGATATACAGTACTACGAACTTGATCACTCAGCGTGAATCTCAGTCTCCGCAACAAATAGGCTCTTCCATCGCCGTCGTATTCCCAATTCAGTCTAGATATCGCTAATGAGGGACTGGGCTACGGAAATCCCTTCCTCAATGCAAGCTGCGCAGGTACCGAACTAGTTTTCGGAAGTAGAAAAAAAGTCAGCTACATCAAGAACATTCAGGCGAGACAACATCAAAGGGACAATAAAATGGAAATCTTACTCCTGAAGATCCAGATCCAATCGCCTTCAGGGCGTCCGAGAAGCATTACAAATCCTGGGAGGTGTTTGCACCCTCGCTTACTGCAGCTTCGCCACAATCCACAACAATAGGAGCAAATACGCCGATACAACCCTTGGATATTCTACAGAATCATGGTTCTTCCTGATATGAGAAAAATAATGTGAGGGTATTTTTCATGCAAAGTGGTTAAGGTGGAAAAATTTGTCAGGCGTATCTTATCAGACATTGTTCAACAGCATTACTCTTCTCTCATCTCCATAGGGTTGGCTAACCTCAAATAACCACCTTCAATTTAATGTAATCGTCTTTATAGCACAATATTGACGGACTATTCATGATTTACGATTATAAAAGGTGAGTCGTTTCTCAACACTGTTGTTGCAGGCATGCTTATCGCTAAATTCGTGAGGTAAGTCGCTCCTACAGGCGTGACAAATCGACGATTAGATGTACTGTGATTATTTGACATCAAAATTTGCTTTCCGAGCAGGCCCTTCTCGATACAGAATAAAACACTATATTATAAGACGTTTAACTATCTGAGTGCGTCAACGAAGAACTCGGGCTATAATCATTATCATCAATGCGGCCACGCTTGCTGTCTCTCTCCACCGCTTCATATTTCGACACATCTTCGGAACTGGTGTTGTCTGGGGGAGTCTCGGTTCTTCGACGCTTCAATGCACCAGGCCGAACATTGTTGATAGAGCCAACACGTCGCACATAGGCCGCTTGCCTTGCTTCGGCTTCCTGTAGATAATCACACAGCTGTTCCGACGAGATCGTAATTTCCTGGCTGAGATCCGGCCATTCCTGCGTCAACTCGTTGGTGCCGAAGTCTTTAAGCATGAGTCGTAGCGCGGTTTCCTTCAATGGATGGCCGTCGATTGTTCGGAAAACCTTCAAATTCATAAGCATTAATCAGAAGAATCCATGCAATTGGCTCAACAAACCTGTTCCTTCATCACACAGGTCGATCGAAACTCCATAGCTCCGTCCTTCGTCTGATATGCCGGACGCCACACAGAAATTGTCGCCTTTTTGGATCCCTTGTAGTCGACATCAAGGCACACAACTGCATTGATGCTACCATCGGTGCTCAGAATATAATCATCGGCAAGGCGCCGTATTTGGCGGCTCTTCTGTGAATAGCAGATTTCGATTACCACTCCCGGGTATCGAGCTTGACAATGACCAAAAGACGCGTCTGGCTCCCGTCTAGAAAATACCACTTCTCCTTTAATAGCATCCTGAGGCAGATCTATTCGTGACGACGCAAAATGTTTAATCTCTTTCGCGAATCCTGCACTGGGCCCGTCACCCCTTTGTAGCACCCTTAATTGACTGGACATTTCCCATACTAGTTCTGCACAGAGTGTTTCATGGAGAGGGCTTGGCATTCGGATCGAAAGACGGGAATAACACGGATCGTAATCGTATCTTTTGAAACCGCTTTGAGCAAACATGGTTTGAGAGGGGAGCTAGTTAGACAACTTACGTGACTTTATCATTCACGTAGCTTCGAAGACTTTCGTCGGCATTTAGCACGCGTAACAGCCTCGCATAATCGTTGGGGTCAACCTGGTACTCAGTCCACGGGCTTAATCGGTGGCCCTTCTGATGACGTCGGAAAAAGTCGACGACAACCTGGGCTCTCGTCGAAGGTTTTTCTTCGGTTGGTGGAGGGGTTAAAGGAGGCTCAGAAACACTCTCCGGCGGTGTTATGTCAGTTGCCATCAAGAGTGAAGGAAGACATATCAGTTGATGTCAGCTATCCGTGTGTTTATTATTGGGGCTGAAAGGAGGGGGTGGACACTGCTGCCAAGCCTCACGTGACGGCCGCGCTGTGCACCTGAGATCGCCAATTCTCCCCCACCCTTTGAGATGCCAGTCGATCAGGACGCTCTTCGCCTACTTTTTCTTTACCCCTATGTACCGACTGCCTACTCGAGAAGCTCTAGTGCCACGTGTTTAGCAAGCTGCTGCGAGACTAGACAAAGAAGTCTGTCCGTGGCGACCAAGACTGAATGCCCGGTCTGTGGCCCTCAATATCTACATTGCGCAGGGAAAGAGTGAAGGCTAGGAGTCGTCCGTCGAGTAGAGAACGTGCCTTTGCTGTTTTTCTGTTTCTGTGGCTTTCTATTGCACTAAAGTAGACTCGCATCAGCGACATCTCTGTAACATGCAGGACTTCATGATAGTAATACTTTCGACTTTCGCTAGGCTCAAACTTGGCTTCGCCTACACATAATGACAAATAAGGAAATCCTTTTTCTCGGCCTAGATCAACTCGACACAACTTTTTCATCGACTCGATCCAAACTTATTCACGACCATTCTCCTCTGGGCCGTTGACGCCATTTTCGCTAGCTCCCGTTCAGCCTGGTATCTTCTTGTTTGTCTACTTTGAAAACCCTGGGCGAGTTCTCGTAGTCTTTCCCAACTCCATCCGGCTTCCACTACCGCAGTCATCGCCTGGGGTCCAATTGCCGCAAAACTACTCCAAGGGAGAATTTCGTGATGACCGTTTAGAAAAAATTCCACGGTTAACTCTTCGGGACCACAATCAACTTTTGCAAATATGACCACCTAACTCTACGTAAGCCCACGAGCCTTCTAATATTCTATTGCATACTTACCTTTTTGCTCTCTGCATTGCTGACAGGCCTCGTCCCCAAAAGCTTTCCGGGGACTTTGAGAAACCACGTAAAAGCGGAAATCCACATTCTGTCCAAAATCTACAAGTTATTAGTGCGCGGCGGGTTTTGTATGTTATTTATATTTCCTTCATGCTTGACATAGAAGCCCTAATCAACAAAAAGCTCATTATAGATAGGCTCGGTGTATGGGGGGTAGACAGATCTGGAGAAGTAATAGTAGCAAGTGTCGTAGGTTAATAATTGCGGCTTTCCATGTCTTTCTGGTCTCAGAGGTAGCTATAGCACGAGTGTCTTTAATGATGACCCTAAAGGATAAAGCGCAGAAACCCTTGCCACCCATTACCATAATATGTATTTGAGGACTCCCTTCCTACTCGGTATTTACCACTCTTCCTTTGTCATAAATTATTGAAAATCAGAACTCTGATTTAATCAATTCACTTACTTTACTTGTTTTCGCCCTCAAGAATTAATAATATTCCAGCCTAGACTTTTAAAATTCATGATGGCCCCGCTTTCACCATTAGCAACGCTAGGGTTGCACATTACAGCATTGAAGCACTCTATAAGACATGACGACCACTAATAAAACGCTAAGGGCCTTTACGACACTCAAATATAAAGACTCGAATCACTTTTTTGGCTCTGTTCTACTAAGTTTAAAAGAGTATGGCTCTTCTCTGAGACTATATGCTTGCTGACCAATGGTATATAGAAGCGGCTCAAACAAATTTGGTCCTTCGACTTGAGTTTTCTTAAAATACAGCCCGTCAAGACTAGGTCTGAATAGACACTAACAATGGAATGTAGAAGGCCCCAGAAGTTTCTTAGTGTACAGTATCCGTAAGACTCTTCAACTGCTCTCCTGCTGTTGTGCACGGCCTTATCAATAGCAAGTTCCCAGCTTAATATTTGATATCAGGTTCAGCATTCTTAGCAAGAAGAGCATTAGTCACATCTACTTTGTCTAGGCGAATAGGCTTATGAAGAGAGTTCTAATCTAAAAGGGCTTTTGTAGTTCATAGGAAGAAAGATGGTTCAAACATAACTTGACTAGTGGGCCGATTCTACTAGGAAATGAATTTCAGGTAGTCAAGCAAGTCGACACTCTGCCTTCCTACGGTCTAATGCAGCAGCTATCCGGACTTGAACTTTGTTAACCCAGAAGCATCCGTAATAAACTATGATCATTTTAGTATACTGAGATGAGCACTATGGATTTCTTTTCTACATAGAGTCCCTATCATCACACCTTCTGCTAGCCATGCGCACTCATTCTTCTAGTGCTGATACTTTATAAAACAACTCACCCAAAGCCATGTGTAGCGGCATTCGCTCTATTTTGGCCAAATTTCGCTGGAAAAATTCTGTTGAATAGGGCCTCTCTGCGCTAAGTCCGATACGATGGTAAAGCCGCTTTTATAAATCAGCAAGAGGTTTTTCTAAGAAGTTTACTAAAAATTGCAGCTACCAGCGGCAGCCCGAGCCTCTACCGGCAGTTCATATAGATTTCACCTAAGACAATAGATGGGGCGTGCAAAGAAGGAGACAGCCCTTCCTGCCGTAACCGGGATGTCCCAATATCCGATGGCAGATGCGGGTTGAATATAACAATTGTGCCTCGAGTTCGGACACACTGTGGGAATAGAAAGGTTTTTCCCATCGATGACGAAAGCAAATATTCCCAAGAAAACTCAGCGTGACATCACTGCTTGTCTTGATAATGCTTGGAGAGAGACGGATGGCCATAATGGGTGACTGCCAAGTTGTCCATGTCGATGAAATACCTGTAATATTTAGAGAAAGTAATCAGGGTCTTAGTTATGCCACGGCTTTGCCTAATGGCGCAGCAAGCCATCATTCATCCCTGCTCACTCGTACAGTATGAGACTATCTTTGCCCCATATGGGTCTGTGCCGTCCCATAGAATCCCATCCAATAGGAATAATCCCAAAATCAGGTACCTGAAATCGCCAAAATTAGGTTTGGGCTCTCATTTACAAAGCTGAATCCTAGAGGTCCTTGTTTAAAGGGGCTGGCAGCGCATTCAGTTCACCCTATCTGCCTTTTTATTCTATTCTCATTGTTTTCTCCAACTGACCTACGATTCATTTGGCGCCAATTACTATATCACTAGTTTGACTGATTCCAAACATTCACTACGTGAGTTCTCTTCACCATATTTACAGCATCCTATGTCCTTTTTCTAAGACAAAGTTCCAGTTGCAATGGGTCGGGGAATTTACGATACCACTGGTGCAAAGAAGCCGCCATCTAAGTAAGACTCCTTAGAGGTGTAAAGTATATGGTGTAGAGATTCAGATGCTGATAAACTCCAAAGCACTCCTAAAATGAGCCAGCAGTCCAGCTCCATACAATGCTGGAATCACGGATGCAATGGTCGCGAGTTCTCCACACTTAGCAATTTGCGGAGGCACCAGCGTGAGAATTCAGATTTTTCTAATGTTAAGTGCCACATTTGTGGCAGAACGTTCGCCCGAACGAGAACGCGGAATGAACATATTAAGGCCATCTGTGGCCGCCTCGAGCTTCAGTTGTAGGGGGGTACAAAATGTCGTTATTTTTCCTATATGCTTCACTTTTATTCTGTTGAGCTTCGATTTTGATTGAAAATGGGTTTGTGCAATAGTCCTTTCCCTATTTCAGAGTAGGGAAAAGTTGAGGGCAGCAAATTTATGGGTATAACGCCTTTGTCTCATTGATTGGTGCGATAATTACCTTTCTGACGCCACATATGCGCAAAGGCTGCGTGAATTTGGGACGAAGGTACGGACCCCAAAGTGTGATGGCCAAAAAAGGGGTGATATCATGGCTATTTGCATTATGAGGGAATGTGATGGTATCGTTGATACTGGCTTGTTCTTTTTCTACTAGCATAGCAATCAATCCGAGATTCTGAATAGTGGTATCCTTGTTTAAATGGAAGGATTCTAAAATTCCCAAATGTTTAGGCTTTGACCTTCTGTGGACAGGACCTGAGTTCCACTAGAGGTCATAAATCGAGCAGGGCGGAACCGAGTTTCTGCCAAGTCCCATCATCTTTAGACGAGAGGCTGGACAGCGTCAAAGCATCTATTATGCGGCGTGTATATTATGGAGGTGGTACCAGATTGAATCGTAGCACGAGAGCAAATCCTTGGATCCCTTCTACTAGCCCACTTTATGATCAAAGGCGTAACTTTGTAGCAAGTCCGTGTATTTACCCAGTGACAATTTGATTCCAGTCAAAGCCGAGTTAAATGGTTTACAAGTCAAGCAAATTTTTTTTCTGTTTTCCTTCGCACGACCTTGGCCGCCCCACCATATCTCGGAGTGGCGATGAATACTATGCACTATGCCTTGAGATTCCACAGTTCACCTATGCAGTTACTAAAGTGTGTACAGCTCATTAATCAATGCTAGCCCCAACACACAGGTTGGTGGCGCTGTGCTATAAGGTTTTATGAAATTATGATTCTCTTACGTTTCGGCTAGGCGCGAATGGATATGGCGGGCAGAATTTGGATAGACAGCCGAAACCACTAAGATTTTAGGTATTTGGGTAATAGTAATTGCTGCGATCTGACGCTGTGAATTTTTGGTTATCGCAACCGATAGCTATGATCAATACCAAGATAAAAAGCCGATTCCTGTCGAATGATGCAAGCAGAAGACCTTCGTGGGGTTTCAACTGGAATTATTGGTGTCGGGATGACAGGATCCTTTAAGCTCCTCAAAGAAGTCAGGTTCGAGAAATGAATCGTGGGGTCAAAGCTGATAAGGACTAGGGCAAAATGACTAGGGGGCAGTCCACGACATGGGAAAGTGTAGAGGAGTGATCGTTCGTCAGAGACAGCACGAATAGGTACAGTGCTCGCTTCTAGACGCAGCAGATGGTGTAGAAGGTGTTGACACGCTGATGAAGCGTCATCCGGAGGCCACATATGCACACCGCGGGAGACAAAACGCTCTTCTGAACCGTCGATGAACCGACCTTCCGCATCCATCTGTGTTGGGCGACGTAGCAACGCGTTAGTCCCTTCAGCTTTTTCCTCATCGATTGGGCATTTGCGATCCTACGCAACTGTTCGCAGTCTTAAACGGTCTTTGTCGATCACAAGGTCGACAAAGGTCGCTGCGCCGAGGTGATAGCTTCTGTGTTTGGTGTGAGCCCGTATAAATTCCTTTCTCTGTCTCGGACTATCCTCCCGTCCAAACTCGGAGTGGTAAAGTTGTGGTAATCGATGCTGTGCAGTGGGCTCGTGAGTGACACTAACTTCCGGTATACAATCTGGAGGACATATTCCGGCAAGAGTTTCTTCCGGTGTGGGTAACAGTTGTGTATACAACGTGCGGTGGTTCTCGCTGTTATTACCATAGAGCCATTCGCGACGGCACTCGAGAATGACAGGCCGTCCGAACGTTTCGTCGATCTGTATGGAGAGATCCGTCCATATCTCAGTCAAAGGCCCTTCAAGGTGCTCACGGCGCCAGAGTCGACCGCTTCTTTTGAGTTCCTGGCGCGGTGCAAAGCAAAACCAACGATAGAAAGAATTGCTGTCGTCCTCCTCTATTGAGATTGCATAGAGGTGTTCCTGATACATCTCGAAGTATAATGTCTCGCCGATATCGCAACTATTAATTCCATCTAGCGAAAACACAACTTTTTCCTATGTCATAAGGTCCTGGCCGCACACGGACCACATACCGCCCACATTGTTGGTTGGGAATGTAAAGGTGCCGTACCAGAGGTAGGACCGGCTATGCCGAACGAATACTTGTTCGGAGCCTTGTGCGATTGCCAAAAGCTTTAGTTGCCCTTGCTGGATCGCGTCGGGATGCTCGAAACAGGTTCCAAATAGCGCCCCCATACGTTCTACCCAAAAGACCAAGAATCCGTCATTATAATGGGCGAGCTTCCATAATGATGATGGGTCGTCTATGCCGCTTAAGTGGCCACCAAAGTCAAACGCTTCGTCTGATATAAGGGTTTTCAGGTTTATCACACGTTCGTGACGACCACGGGCATGCAAATCGAGCAGCCGGACCTCATCTTCGATTCTGTAACACAATAAGCCGTTGTGATACAGAAAGTCTGCCGCATAGGCTAAGACAGTAAGCGAATAGGGGGCCGCGGTTGCAATTGCTTCGTGGACGTCAAACCTATGCTTGATAGCATTGTAATATCTAGCCTGGGATGCCATGGCAAATTGGCCCTCTTTGCTGTAGAGCTAGTCATTCTGGATTGTTGTCAGCTTTGTTCGCTCGGCTTCGTTTTGCCTGCCTACTTCAATAATTTTGCGCGCAATAACGTCGTTCTTCATCCTTTCATGGATAGTTTTCCCAGTGCGACTAAGATGGATAAAATCATGGTCGTCAAGCAATATGGCGATCTGATAGAAAACGTCGAAAGGAATAGACATCAGACTCCATGCAGCAGACATGTTGATGAAGCGGTGGAATATTTGAGAGAGGAAACAGCACTGACACAAACTAGTCGTGTGCGGTATTGGGTCTAGAGCCTCATTTAAATGAGCCCATGTACTACGTCGTAGTATCCAGTCATCCGTGGGAAGTAGGAAGCAACTTGCCTAGTCTGGTCAGCCGTCACAGCACCAAGTTGTGCCTCTCAGATCCTGTTGGATGAATAGCACACCCGAAAACGGCTTGAGCCCGAGAATCAATAGCGTCCTCGCTCTAGGGGCTAAAAGAGCTCCTGCAGACCAAGTATGCACCTAGTACTTAGACGAGCCCCGGAACCAAAGAGTTGAACTTGAGGCGTATCCATTACTACACTGTA
The DNA here is from genome assembly GCF_964197705.1 of Penicillium psychrofluorescens. NCBI lineage: Eukaryota > Fungi > Ascomycota > Eurotiomycetes > Eurotiales > Aspergillaceae > Penicillium > Penicillium psychrofluorescens. Next base: position 408,255 of record NC_133442.1, on the reverse strand, counting down.
ACGAAACTAATTCTCGTCCAAGAGCACCAATTAGAAGGGAGTATGCTCCCACAGCTGCTATGCCGAAACGGCAGACACATCTGTTGTGGAATGGTGAACAGAAAGGCAACAGTCCGTGCCGCGCTCCTCAGTTTTTACTAGCATCGATAATACGATATAATACGGCCTTGGTCCTTTGTTTTGTTACTATCTCTCTCCAAGTCAGCTTGAGCTTCAATGTTGAGCACCCACATTCGTTCACACCTATCCTAACTCGTTAACGGCCCAAATCTGAAGAATCTTTGTGGGCACACAGATATCGCTACTTTGCAAGCAGAAACAGTGTTTTAGGGATTAAGGCAGTGCTTTGCGGCGCTTTACTGCTTTATTCCTATTAAAGTCCTGCTTAGTTCCTAACTAGCTCCAGAACGCGACATACGACATGCAGGTAAGCTCCGGCTGTTTCTGTTCTTTGTTTACATTATGTATATCAGACTGGATCTGGCATTGTATCCTCCCTTTTCCTCTTCTTTCTTATCTTGATTATTTATGGCTACTAGCTTCCTAGCTAGTTGAATTGAGAGATCGTTTTCTTCTTCTAAGACTGATAGACTTTGACTAAAGCTTCAGAACAACTCCTCTTCTTCACCATTCTTCGCCAATCCGGCCAAGTGACTAAATTTCCGACTGTTTTCGCCGGCTTATCCTAGTCCTCTAGTTCTATAATCCATGCTTAACCACCAGCAGGGCCTATAATCCTCAAGGAAGGGGCTCTTGGGGCCGTCTAAAGGGGCTGCGTCCGGAACTGTTGTGATCTGCGATCACCACAGGCGAGAGAGTATACATGAGTCGGCTTATGTTGATTTTGAGAGATCCAGACTTACAATCCTTTATATACACAACTTGTGCCCGTGCCATTTGTATCCTAGGTTAGAAAACATTTGATTCTAAGTTATCGTCATTGTGGCAGCCCAGCCCTACCATTCCTCGATCTAACGCGAGTTGGTCTAAGAATTGTCGGTGATCCACTTCTGACGTACAGGTAGAGCTTCCATATTTTGAAATGAGAGAGCCCTGTGTGTGTCTCAAGTAGTCCACAGGCATTGGACGAGGGTTTGAGAAGATCTTGATGAGGTATGAAACAGACCCAGTCACTGATATCACGTCGAAATTTTCAAGGCAAAAGTTCCCTTTCCATTGGACTAGGCCAGAGCGTTCATCATAAACAGGGTCAAGACTATCCAGAACCGCAGAACAGATTGGAGCATCCTCGTTCATAGGGAGAAGTTGTTGCATGTGACAATAGACGTAAACTTCCTGTTTTAAAGCAAGGGCAAGCCAACTGAAAAGGCCCTGCTCAGATTTTACGAAGCAAAAATCTGACATTCGACCCCACAGAGCGAAGTATAATCTCTGGCCTAATTGACGCCCATGTACCCAAAGCGGACACAACTCCATTATTGTCACATATATCTGTTCAGGCGAAAATGAAATTGTGCTAGGAGATAGGTGAAATTTCCTTCGGCATGCCAAATTAATGTTTTCTTGAAGGGGAGATAGATGTGCGAAAGATATTTCATCAACTCTGACTACTACTATAGTAATTAGTAAACTCCTTTTGAACAAAAAGAAAAATTGACTCACGGTGTTCCAAACCGGTGAAGTAAGGTCGTAGATCTAGCGAGTCCATCCTGATCAGAAAGATAGTCCGGTGTTCGGCGATTTTCACTTACTTCAAGATTCCTATATAGTAAACGAGAAGTGTAATACTTTTTATACATTTTCAACCTCTCGCGGAATAGTGTGGCTCGAATCAGAAAGAGATAGGGCCGCATAGTTTCGAGCCTGTGAGCCTGGCGAGCTACAGCAAGCGTCATTTGTGCCTGGGGTGGACCGAGCTCTATAGCGGAGGCATCTACAGAATCAATGACACAACGAGTTATTCTCTCCAACCTACGCCGCCGTGGTTGAACGCTGTTGCATTGGTTATGAGTTCTTTCTCTAGACTAGACGCGCTGCTAAAGAGACAAGACTACATGTATTTTTTCCAGTACAAGATACTTTTCTGATCTCTTCAAAGATTTTCCATGCTTTTTCAGCTTATTGATTAAAGCAAATTAGTCCCAAGCGTAGCGAATACATGCTTCTATGGTCGATGTATTCAGAGCATGATCAAGAGCTGGCTTGACGTTACGTTCTTAGCGCTAATCCAAATCTGTCCAATCTTGTCCGCGCGGACAAGATTGGACAGATTTGGATTAGCGCTCACAAAAAAAAACGCTTAAATCCTTCACTGCGTCGGAGTAGGGGCCACAACGGCTAGTTATGAACTCATTCGTGTCAACTGCGGCGTGTCAGCAAGTGTTGACATGCCATCGAATCAAAAGAAGGACGACCCTCGAGTCAAAATTAGTGTACCTTGTTATCGAGATAACTTACTGACTGACCAGTCCAATTTATGCTTTCGACCAAATCAAGGCCAAGGCTTATGATGTTGAGTACCTCCAAATCCGCTATGAAACGCTATGCAGTTTGTTTGTTCTTAACAACAAACCAGTAAGACGCACAGTTTCGCTAAAAAATATCGCATATAATGCTTCTGGCCAAAGTACAAATTCTCAATTTGGTGAGCTATCAGCATCCTGCTGGCGGTGTCTGCTAGCGTTGTCGGTGCCGACCAGCTGTCGCTCTCTCGTGATGTCTTTTTGGCATCCCCAGCCAATCGCGTGACCCTTAATTATTTGAAAACATAGTCGAGGGTGTGCAACCATGCTATATTATGTGAGTAAGCTGGGAGGAAAGGATAAGTAGCGCATCTTACATGCCGCCCTCCTCAAATTTAATCGTTCTATCTGGCAAGTCCCTCTTCTTTAGCCAGGCATATGGGACCTGGATTAAACCATTTGCTGCCGGGAGTCCCTTCAGTATGCTGACATGAGACCCCTCAGAAAACTCGCAATGTGTCCCTTTGCCCCACATGTAAACGAAAATTCGGTGATCCGGACTTGCTGTTATCGTCATGGAATAGAAGGCCCCAGGTTCAGGACCAAGAGTAAAACAAAATGATCCGGCGAATGGTCCGATGATCGTTTCAAGGCGCTAGATTATGTTAATATAGTATAGAACGGTCTTAAGCGCCGTACATACCGAGTCACGTATGGGAAATCGTTCCATGCGTACTTTCCCGTGAACTGCTTCGCTGCCTAATGTTGCCACAAGCCTTCCAATTTCCGCGTCAGGCGCATAGAAGATTCCATGCCGTTCGAAGAATATTTGGGCGTCCTCCGCAGTGACTGTTGGCGAAATATGGGTTTCTTCGAAAAGTGAAGTAGGTAAAGAGTCCGAGGAAGTCATTGCGTAACAGAAGCACCTTGAACGGAAGGATGCACAAAGGCACGAATTAGTGAGGTGATGGAATATCCAAGTGGGAACGCGGGGCACTCGACGCAAAATCCTTTATCCGAAATCAGTCATATGACGGGCAATCTCGGCGGTTCCGCATGGCTACCTCTTGCTACCTCTGTCCCATCCTTGACTAATCTCATTTTAATGCCCAACCCAAGGCGAGATTTTCTTGTGTATATCTCTGACCTAAACAAGATACTACGATTACCCTGCTAGAGACCGATACGATGGCAGGAGATGATTGCGCGTATTGCAACGATGGCATCACTCCTACCGGCCAAATATGCCCTTTTTGCGGCAAAAAGGGAGGTTAAGAATGAGGGCGAGGAGGTACTTATTTCCCTGTTCGTCATCCACTGCATGACGGCGAAGACGGTGACTAATCTTTGTTTAAGAGAACGACTTGATGCTGGGACTGGTTGTTCGTAAAGGATGACGAATCTAGTGGGTTTCTGGTCGAGTTCATCCTGGCTTGAATGTATCATCCCTAGCCAGATCACTGAACTGTGCGATATTGTTGGTGGCTGGCCTCTCACCTGGCTTGTGCAAAGGCCGAGAGGATGTTCTTGACAATGCTCTTTGGTCAAAATCTTGTCATGTAGTAACGAGTTTCATGCATCGGAAACTTTTACATTTTTTTGCTTCAATAATTCATACGCCTTCAAGTTGCCTGATCAAATCCTGGCCCAGCAGGTAGATCGCGCCGCCAACACCCCTATTCGTCTACGGTTCTTCGTCAGGTGCCTGACCGCCTTGGCTTTTTTCTTTTTTCTGTCTTCAGGCTTGACCTGAACTACTTGAGGGTCTCAACGTAAACAGACATGCAAATAGTCTATGGAGATGAAAGATCAATATTAAGAACAGCTACGGTCGACAAGACGTAGCGCCAGGAAGCAAAAGAACAGTAGCATATTCGTGTTTAGGGGTACCCAGGTGTACCATGTGGGTCCCGTCTATCCGATATCCTCCACTCATCGTGTATGCCGCTGTATGATGGGCGCCTTGGTGGCACTTTCTATCTTGAAGGTCTCTCAGGCTCTCTGTACAGAGTAAAGGATGCTGTTTTTCTTAGTTATGTGATTTGACCGTCACCTAGGAATCTACACTATGATCGGCCTATGACTTAAGTTGAGGGCATTTTGCCGTGCATTCGATCCACTGAACGACTTTTTCGTGGATTTCGTGAGTTCTCCCGGAGCGAGGCCCTGGCTGGTCGCCCAGAAGTATATGTAACCGCAATAAACAGAGGCAATTCACAACGAACACTTTTACCTCCTGTTGTCATCGCCAAAAGATTTCGCTAGGCAGTTTTCCCCACCTCTCGTTGCCTTGTGGGCTGTCGGCTGCCGCTTTCGCACTTACTTACAGCTAAATTCGAAATTGCCTTCCATGTTTTTCACAGAGAAACTATCTCAAACCCTAACGCCAAGGCCGTGGCAAAGCCTATCTAGGCCAGGTGCGGTTAGCCTCTATATCATCCCTGCGCGTAAGAATGGAAATGTAAACCATCTGACAAGACACATACGGCCAGGTATTGTACGCGTCTCAAGTATACGCCTCCTTTTGTTCTCTTCGTCGCCCAAGCTGTTGCACTCAAATCGTTGAAACCCGCAACAGCAGACGAACAACCCCAACGCAGAACGGCTCCAACTACGCCCCCTTCTGCTCGAATTGATTTACGAGATGATCTTGAGCAGATTATTGATCACAGCCCTGATCGCTGATGCCCCTAGATTCAGCCCGCGTTCTATCACCGCGCCCGCAGCCTAAAAGTCACCTGATTGTGGGGCTGACCATGGCTCTCTTGGGGGATCAGCAACTTTCTCTGCCCAAGAACCTCAACATTGTGTTCGTGGCGTTGAACTATGACCTCCATATCGTTCGGCCATAGAAACTCGGGGCTTCAGGTGGGCATCAATCATGGGCCGATATATCTTTCATCGGGTAAGTTTCCAATGTCCCTTAAAAGGTCTGAGAGAAGTTGACTAACCGCGGCTTTCCCTTCCTAGAGCGAGCGGAACTCCGCCCTGAGCCTCTGTCTACAGTGCCGATCCCGCACGACCCAGACTTTGTCAGCCGTGATGCACTCCTTGACAGAATCCATGAGAACGCCTCGATTGCTGGGACAAGAATAGCACTTGTCGGGTTTGGCGGCGTTGGGTCCGGACAACTCGTCCCAAGGCGGGTCCGTTCAAGGCTAACTATACAATAGGAAAACGAGACTTGCTATCGAATACTGCCATCGAGTCCGACAGCAATCGACTGAAACCTGGGTTTTCTGGGTTCATGCGAGTAATGCGGCCCGCTGCGATAAAAGTCTGCGCGACCTTGCCGATCGAGCCAGCATTCCCGGGCGCCAGGATCACAACACCAATATCTTCCAACTCGTCGGAAACTGGCTACAAGATGAAACTATTGGAAAATGGATCCTTGTGCTAGATAGTGTGGATGATGACGAGCTGTTTCGCGTGCCTTCTCCGGAAACCAACGGAAATGCCCAGGGCCATGCCCCGGCACAGCCACCGCTAAGGTACCTCCTCCTTCCCGGATTCTCAAATGGCTTCATCATCATGACAAGTCGGAACAAAGGAGTAGCATTAGACATCACGGGTCACAGGAGGAATCTTATCGACGTACAACCAATGAACATGACTGAGGGCCTGGTTCTCCTGCAGAACAAGCTAGATATGCACACGGAGAGTCCAGACATGGTGCAACTAGTGGAGGAACTTGAACGCATGCCTCTCGCGATCATACAAGCTGCTAGCTACATTAATCATCGTTCACCTCGTTGCTCGGTATCGCAATACCTGGAAGAGCTTCGGAAGAATGATCGTCAAGCCATCAAGCTTCTTAATCATGAGGCAGGTCAAATTCACCGAGACTGGGAGGCAAAGAACTCTATTCTCTTCACATGGCAAATATCTTTCGAGCATATCCGACGAACCAGACAGTCCGCGGCAGACTTGCTCTCTCTCATGAGCTTTTTTGACCCTCAGGGAATCCCAGAGAAGCTTCTGCGAGCCCCTATGAATGAGAGAACGAATAATAGTTTGATCCGCATGTTTATAACGAGAGCTATTCGCAGGCGGCCTCGGAAGTCTCGTTCATCTGAATCTGACCTAGATGATGGGTTTGAGAAGGATGTTTCAACTCTCAGAGACTATTCATTTATTGATATCGGTGAAGATAGCACGGTATTTACGATGCATCGGCTAGTGCAACTTACTGCACGTACATGGCTTGCGACCCAAGGGCAAATAGAGCAATGGAAGGAAAAATTCATTAGCAATCTATGCCAAGAATTTCCTACCAGTGAAGATGAAAATTGGCAAAGTTGCCGAAAGCTCTTTCCACATGTGAAATCAGCGATATCACAGCGACCTGAATCTCTGGACTCCAAACGGGAATGGGCTACTCTGCTTCATAGAGGTGCATGGTACGCTTGGCGAACAGGTAATGCCTCGGACACTATGGAGATGGTATCAAAGTCAAGGGAACAGAGAGTGGTAATATTTGGTGCGGATAGTGACGAAGCCCTTAGCAGCATTGACATGCTTGCAATAGCGTATTGGCTTGAAGGCCGGCGGGAGGAGGCTGAGAAACTATTTGTGCAGGCGATGGAGACTCGCGAGACTAAACTCGGCGAGGACCATCCTGACACGTTGACAAGTATGGCTAACCTAGCTTTCACCTTCGAATCCACCGGCCGTCGTTCTGAAGCGATCGATTTGCTTAGAACCTGCGTTACCAAGCAGCAACGAATTTTAGGTCCTGCTCATCCCAACACTGTTTCTAATTCTGACACCCTGCTCGCCTGGGAAACTGAGGATCTGTCTATCAAGTCATGATCTATTTGTCTCTTTCTTTACTTTTTTTCGTCTTGCCTTAGGTAGGCTTCACCATATTTGGGAGTATTTAACTTTGAGGTTCACTACTGCGACTCCAATCAGCAACTGTGCGATGCCACACTTTGTTTTCAGAACTTGCAACTTACAGCTGGTGTATTCATGTTTCGAAAGAACCTGTACCTCGTAAGTTTGGCAAAATAACCCCTGCGCTTCCACTAACCGTATTCAGTATAGTATGTTTCGACTTAGGGTTCTAGAAACAATTCCTCTGTGTATATCGTGGAAGGCAATTTCGAATTTAGCTGTACTTCGAGGGAGTACCATAGAACTGGCTACACTCAAGACAAGCATCTAACTAGCAACATTTCCTGCTGCACTGTCCTGAGGGGCCATACTTTTACGCCGCCTTCTTCCAACCCAAGAACCATTATGTCGTTTAAGACTAATGCAAGAGAGCGGTCCAGACTATGAATTCGGCCACACTTGCGTGAGACTCGGACCACACAGGCGCTCGTCGTGTCAAAGAGCAACTCCGCGGTCAAACAGAGTGTTTATTACCCAGTTAAGCTCGGTCTAGAGCTGCGAGCACTCGAGCAAAATGTGATCCATTGTCTGACTTCTTCGCTCACAATCATTTCGCGCCGATTCGTCCCGTGCGAAGCCACATCAGTCTTGTTTTGCCTTGATCCTTGCGATTGTGGCATGAGATGCAACCCCATCCCTCTTTCCCAACTCAATAATATAGGATAGCATGGTAGCACATGCTCGACTGCTTATTGATATTGATGTGAAGTAGGGTTTCGTGATATGTTTCGCATGCTAAAAGGCCGATCTGATAAGGGAAGCTGAACACAACGGAGAGGTAGTTTACTTAGTGCAAAGATAATTACATGTAATGAAGGGATAGGCCACTTGAATTGAGTTGGTTTTAAGGAGGAAATAAACTCCACAACATAGGGGTTGGAAGCGCAGCAGATGTGTAATTGTGGTCAAAGAGTGTGTACAACTCATTGTGGGAGTTGGCGGTTGGGATATTTGTATGGTCAGATGAAGTGGGCCCTGTGAACGCTAACTCCGAAAGAGCGGCGCTGTTCATGTCGATTGTGGATTGCGGCCACTCTGCGTTGTTTGTGCCTATCAGAGACCCTTCATCTAATGCACTTGGCCAGTATGCACCGTTTATGCTGTTTGTGCCAATCCGCGTTCCACCTTGTATGACGGTGGGGAAGGCCGTAGCAGTAGACATAATCCCATTGGGAAATGTATCGTTTTGTTCCCTTCTACCACCAGCAGTAGCAATATCAAACCTCGATGTCTTCTGCGACGCCAGTGCGTCATTCTGTTCGCCACCTGGTTTGGAATTATTAGCCACTGGGTGGAAAATGGATAAGAATATACATACTATGCTCAAAATGGTTTCGTTTCCTTTTATTTTGATTTCTTCGGGCCGATGTTGCAAATGTAGGTTGAGCCAGGATCGGTTCCATTTGTTGTGTTCCCTCGGGTTCCGAAATTGGAGGGCATTCCAGAGGTTGATTAGACGTTGGAGGAACTTCCGGCGAGAACCCACCGGCTGAATCTCTTTCTGTCAATGGGTTACTAATCGGAGTATCTCCGCAGTAGAACGTTGATCCTTCAGAAACATCTGACCCAGCTGGATCAGAAGTGCCATGGAATGAACTTGGCCCAGATGTACCAGAGAGTTGGAGGTCCACACTCCCAATTTCGTCAATTTCTGCCGAGGGCGATAACGTATCACATCTGTCTAGCGCTCGTACATGTGCAGTGCTCTGGTTCCTAGTCGATAGATCTTTAAGTTGGGCACTGATATGATGCTCCTCCTCATTTTCTACTTGTGTTCGGGAATCCCCAATTTGGAGTCTGATCACCCGGGTTCCGGGAAGTTCACGCCAATCTAATACGAACATAAGCCAACATGGAAATATTTGCGGGTTGACATCACACCTTTCAAAGAATAGAAAACTGTTCCAAGTTCAGCCTCCTCAGGTGGAACATACGGCTCAATCAGTCCCCACAAATCTTTAAAAATCGTATCCGCGAGACTATCAATGGCGCCATTTTCTTGGTTGGGTTGATAGACACCGCGACACATTAACGACTTAACTTCTCGCGTCCTGTCGGGGCCTTTGACTTTCAGCTCTTTTCGAACGCTACAATGTGGTTATTTTCGAAAGACAGGCAATAGGGCTTTTCTGCTAGACTCACTATCTATCGCTCACATCGTCTGGCAAGCGCATTAGATTCCCCAGATATTTGAAATTTCCTGCCACATTATACTTTCCTATATCTCTGCATAATGCATCGTATCTACCTCCTAAGTAAGTCCAATCTTTGATTTTGCCTGAAATTTTGACCGTGTCACCGTCATCAAGTCCTGCCAGGCCAACTCTTTTAGCCAACCAGGTGACCGCGTCAGGTCGAAGGTAGGTTATACAGAACCTATCTTTCAAATGATGGAAAAGAACCTTCAGAAATCGTGACCGTATCACATCCCCAGTGTTTCGAATCTCGGTGGTCGAAAGTTGTTGGTAAAACATGGCAACTGGACAAGCCTTTCTGGCGACAGGTTCTTCGTAGGGGATTGGATTCAGAAAAGATTTGGATTCTTTTGCCCATAATCTGAGGTTAGGCTTTAGAAGCGCAGGTACGCCAATTTGCCGGTCAATTTGATTCTTGACTTTTTTGGGTCCCGATCTGCGGCGTTTGCGCCCAGTGATTTTGTCTTTCGAAGGTCCAGGCAGACTATCCCACAGGGTTGCAAGACACTCGACGAACTGGCACTGATTAGATTTTGATTGCTTTTCTGCTGACGAATGGCTTACTTGCTTGTCTAACAGAACATGCTGGATATGACCTTGTTTGTTTTGCTCTGCGCTTGAACATGCGCTGGCGAGTTTCCCCGTAAGTATTTTGCTTTCTGTTATGCCCATGATGGAGACGCTGAACTGGAACGTAAGTTCCAGGTCCGAAGCACCAACCTGTTATAAAAAAAAGGCACAAGGGAAGCTAAACCAAATACATAGTAGCGTGTGACATCGCTACTAGTAAACACTCAGCAAAACCTCCTTAAGATGCTGCCAATGACCCGTGTTGGGGGCGTTATTGATAGGCTCTGAATCAATGATCTACCCGGCCCCTGACCACACTAATGTGGCCAACGAAATGAGGAGAAGCGCCTGTTGCGCGCTGACCTCTCCATTTTCTTGCGTCGTATTGTTCTCGTAAATTACACACCTGCACAGGAACGCATTGCATCATTGAGTAAGTATTGTGATATATACGACAGCCATTTGGGAATCGCCTAGCCCTTCTGGGTTGCAAGTTGTTCTGAACCGTAGATCGTTTTGCCAGGTCGCTAAACATTATTGGGCGGTAAGTCAGGTGGTTGAATTACATAAAGAGCGTATGTAAACTAAATTGTGCCCGCGACACCTCTCCTGTTGGGTACCCTGCTATACTGCCCCTTGGTGAAACTTTAAATGGCGCACACGGATGGTCGCTCAGCGAATATATCTATAGCGCCCTTTTTACGAGAGGAACCTTCTTCGTGATAAGGTGCCATACGACAAAGGAACTGCATTTATTCTGTTTAAAAAAAAAATCTTACGCTTGTACCTTGATACCTGTAAGTGGTCTATTATTGATTGCTTTCAATGCTCACGCTCTCTAGGACTAAGACGGACAGTTCATCATGGCTCAAGAGAGCCCACTTCGTTGTTATTATGTCAAACCAAAGTCCATCTTGGAAGCAGGCCTGCGGGTCTCCAGGCAAATAGGTTCTGCATCTCATATCTCATCTGGTAAAACAAGCCAGTATCAAAATACCATCACATTTTTTCAATGCAGGTGGCCATGGAACCACCCCCTTGTCTGGCCATCACACTTTGGAGAATGTGCCTTCGTACAGAATCCATGCAGCCTTTGCGCATACGGCTGCAGAAAGGGAATCATTCTACCAATCACTGAGCCTTACTACGCGCATGAGCCTCTGACCTCAGAACTATGTCATCCAATCGTAGAAAGCCGAGTTTGGCTGCCTACAAGGGTACCTTGGCCTATCACAAGGCCACCAAGCTGCACAATTCGCGCTAATCCCATTCTGTCTAATCTTGTCCGCGCGGACAAGATTAGACAGAATGGGATTAGCGCGAGGAACATCAAGCCAGCTCTTGCTTGGCTTTCAAGGGTAAACAACCCCTCGTAGAACCATTGGAAATTGATGGGAGGGTATGCCGATCTTCACACCGCAGAAATCACTTGGGTTTTAAGCGAATAGGCTTGCTTACCATCGTGAGGACTCTAAGTGGTCAAACTTGGACACCCCTATTTCCAGATGACACGCAGACCTCATCGTCTATCCCGCGACGAAAAACCGAATTGAGGACCTGCAACGCGGGTCCCGAGTCTAGTTAGATCTCGTGTCACCGTCTAAGCCAAGTTGTGGATCTCGAACGGATGAACAATGCGCCACTGCTTCCTAATAATACCGGTAACGCCTAGGCCGTGAGGTGTCTATGTACGAATCAGGGGCCGTGCTGGCACTGGCCAGTCACGTGTTCCGTTTCTGTCCTGGGAAGCGAAGTCGTAGTTCATCCCAGGTCTAGAGAACCTGCTAGTGCCAGCTGACAGAGCGGAGAAAGGCCGGCGTATAAATATCATCGCTGGCACCCAATTCAAGGAGCCAGCGATCAGTTTGAAAAGAAAAAAAAAACGCCAGTCGCACCCAAACCTCTTCCTTGTGTATTAGGTATCAATTGCCCACATCTTCTCTTCAACATACCAGTACGTAGGGAAGTGTCCCCTAGCCCGATCACCCGCTGATCCATTCTTGTATGCAGTATTCGTCCTAAAAATGTGTGACCTTCTTTGCAAGCGATTTAATGGCCGAGGCGGTTGCCGCCACGTCATCGCCTATGACCACCAGAAGTGCAATGACGCTCTGCAGCGCCCAGATCAGAAACCCTGTGTACCTCAAAGCGGCGATATGCGTGACTTGGAGCGTGTCGTGGACAGACAGGACGATCAATTAGATGGTATCTGTCCTGCCTGTAAAGGAGAGACACCTCCAAGCTCACAAGGGTCGCAATTTATGGTTGTCATCTAATAAGGTAGGCCCTCTTGCTAGAAGTCTCGATCTTGGTTTAATCCTTTTTGACTCGGTTCAGAACTAACTCCCATTAGGATTACGTTTACTCAATGGTAGCCGCAATGATAGCTATTCTACTGGACGCTGTTCCGATATTTATTATTGTTGTGGTATGATACATAGTTATACAGATTAGTAGGGTCGGAAATAATTCCTACCCTATCAATACGAAAATTTTACGTTGATTGGATATCATTTGAACTTCATTTCGTAGATCCATCCTCTTGTATTGTCTTAAAATAGGTATACAGCAATCCTCCAGACCAGAACAAATTATTGAATTGTCAACCCGTTGTTGATCCAACGAAACCTTGAAGTTTCTCCCCTATACCTGATTGGTCTGCGGATCTACCGCCTAGGTAAAACACATAAAAGCCTGCTGCCCCGCGTTTCTGCGACTTAATCTTTCTGCATTTGTGTCGAAAACATGCTTCAAGCAAAGCGAGTTATTTTGCGTCTATCAGAAGCGGACCTTAATAAGGACGATATCTATGAACCAGTTCGGTTATACCTCGAAAAATACGGACACTCCCCAGATGAGCTAGCAACCGACCGTCATTTCATCCATGTTCAGCCACCCAACCCTCATATCTTGCAAAAAGATCCCAAAATCCATATTGTCATCGATCTTGAGAAAAAGAATTTCTCTGGACCTCTTGATAGCAACTTTCCACATGACGTTCACCGCATCCGTCGCCAAGATAGTGAAATGTAAGTCAGAACCATCTCGTATCCAGTATTATTTGCCTAACTTCTCCTCTAGGGTGATCTTTGCTTATCGAGAAAGCCCCTGGTTGGAAAATTTCAAGCGACAAATTCGTCATTTTACAGATGAGCTATATCCCTGGGGCATGACCACAAAGGATAGCCGTATGCGTGGTAACTCGTGATCATACGCTTATAATTACACAATCGGAAGATTTTTACGTGGTCTGAGAATTTGCTTTCTCTAACAAAGTGCTGGGATAATTTCACTTTGAGGTGCTCAACAGACCCTCCAAAACCAAATCCACTGCTTGACAATTATAAGGATATATCATGAATTTTATTATTTACGTACATGAAACCTTTATCCATCACTATATTCGTAGACTATCTAGTCAGTAGACAGGCTTGCTACTTATCTCTGTCTTTTATAACTGCTCTCCATTTTGTGAAACAGCGCACGCTGATGCAAGATATCAACCCACGGTGTCTCAGTGCACAACAAGGATTTTTCTGCTGCAATTATACCACCAGGTCTTTCACAAGCAGCTCAATATAATATGAGTCAGGGAAGCCTGCATTTCAAATGCAAGACACCCAAGTGCAGTAAATTCTTCAAACGCCAAGATCACAATCGTCCGTCATATGAAGATTCATCCGAAGAGAAAGCCATGTGTCGGCTGAGCGAGTGAGTGCCGATAACTTAGCTCAACAGTCGGCACGAAGAAAAACTCCATATGACTTGGTTGGCTTTTCGCAGACAAATGTCCGCATGATGTCTGCCATTCTCATGAACTCGCTGCAGGATCGTTAAGAGTCCAGATGAATCCGCGAGAAGTGACAGTAGAGGCCTGAGCGCAATGCACCATGGACTTTTGTTCATGTCCGTAAAAATCTAGCTTAGTCTGCAAAAACCTGTAGAAGTCTGCAGATGTTTGCGGAAATACGCTAAGATCCTTGGAAGTCTAAATGAATTCACGGACGCGCCTTAGCGTTATTAGGATTTTAGGATACAAACACAAGTTATGTGAGGTGGCGCCATTTGTGTTTGGACGCGTTGTATATTATTGGAAGACTTGACAACTGCAGCAGCCAAGAAGGTCGTATCCCCAGCTGATCATCATCACTTGTTTCACTGTTTGACGCTCGAGATGCGCCAGAGCGCAGGAAATTTATGAGAACGGTAACTGATGATAAAAGAAACCCGTGAACGCGTTGGAGGATATTTAAGGCTGTAACTTTTCCATTTCATCCACTCTGCGAAGAACATAACAGCGAGATACCTTGAAGACTTCTGAACATTCACCTTCATTCAAAGGTATATATATACATTCAATTCTTTCTTAATATGTACCCCTGTTAATATGCCTATTAGATGTGTACCTTGTTGTGTAAACGATACAATGGTCGAAATGGCTGTGGGCATACCTACACTATTGGCGTCAGGCGCTGCGGCGCATCTGAAGCGCGTCCCGACAAAGCGTATTGCCTTCCCGCAAGTGGGAGACTTCGAGATCTTGATCGAGGAGTTCTCCCGCAAGACGACTTTCAAGTCGGTCGATGCCCAGCATGCCTTGGCCTCACACCGAGCAGCTCTGAACACTCGGAGCTTGGGGATCATTTTCATTAAAACGCAAGACTTCGAATAGTATTCTGTGGCGATGGTGATGACTGTGGGATATCGGCGTGGTGCTAGTTGGCTGGCCATATTTCATTCTGCTGCACGTTGGTTTCGGACCTCCAAACTAGTGGCTTTATGTGACTTGAAAGTCTGTCATGGTCAAATACTCACACACGTTTGCATTATTTGAATATATGTCTCATGGCAGCCTAATACACGCTTGCGTTATGTGTTATCATGACTGGCATCGCTTAGCAAAACTTATGCGAGCCCCAGCCGCTAAAAATTGGGAGTATATGACCAAACGAATTGATTTAATAGTTGGCCTCCTCAAGAACACAACCTCAAGAACACAATAAATAATAGCTGGATTGGTCATTTTGTGTAGACATTCAATATCTGCCGCATATCATTCAAAAGATAGTGCGGGGTGCCGTTCCAGGATACGAAAAAATAGGTATAGTCAGATTCTGTGGAAATGGAGAATATGCGTAATCACTAGTAATTCTACCAAGCTGTCTGATTCGACAATGATGAAAACGATGGTATTCAGTCTATCAATTATCCTGGAATTTATAGGGGGCAGAAAAGTGTGTCGGAGTGGAATTCCCACTAGTAATTTACTAGGATCCATCTTCCGCATCCTGATCACCTGATCTGATCCATCAGATCTAGGCGTCCAGCGTAATTTCCGGATTCCGGCAGTTTTCCCGCTTTCTGCCCCTATAAATTCCAGGATAATTGATAGACTGAATATCATCGTTTTCATCATTGTCGAATCAGACTACTTGGTAGAATTACTAGTGATTACGCTTATTTCCCATTTCCACAAAGTGGGAAAACCGCCGGAATGCGGAAATTACGCTGGATCAGGTGATCAGGATGCGGAAGATGGATCCATAGTAAATTACTAGTGGAAATTCCACTCCGACAGATTCGGCAAACTGCAGGAGTCTTGCTCTATTTACACTATTAGCTACGCCCAGGATCGAATGCCTACCCTCCAACGTAGCCTTCCGAGGAACACGACTGGCTGAGAGGTATTTTCAAGTCATGCGCAGCTGGCCAGGATGATCATTAGCGCGTTCCAAGATTCCTGAGGTTGTCGCAAGGGGTCGATTAGTCATGATCCGCGATCAGACCAGCTTGCAGGGGTCTTATAAACGAGCATGGAATCACAGCCCTGGTAACCTTTCTGTCACTCCCGCTTTCAGACCGAACCTCCAAATGACTCCTAAGAGGGTGATACTGCGGCTTCGAGAAAGCCACTTTCCAAACATATCATACTCAGAAATCGTCACATGTGTGAAGTCATTCCTGACCTTCACTGGACGGCCTGCAGAGGAGGCAGACCAAGGCAAGCATTTTTGGCACTTTCAACCTCCAAGTGGAGGCACGTCTGAAGAAAACCCGAGGTTTCATATCGTCATCGACTTCGATCAATTTGACCATTCGGGCCTTCTGCCAGAGTATTTCCCTCATGAGATATACCATGTCACAAAAATCGAAAATGAGATGTGAGTCAACTTTTTTCACATGAACTGTAAAGAGTCAGAAACTTATCACTTGCGTAGACGAATAATATCTTTCAGAAACAAAATGGAGCAGGATAATTTCTTGCGGAAGCTCCGCCACTATTCTGATGACTTCTATCCCTGGGGGCAAGACATCGGCCCTAGCAAATAGAAAGGCGCCCAGTTCACTGTGCAAAGATTAAAAGTAATGTAAAGCTGTCAAAAAAGGATGTTACACTTTCTGTTTCGTTTTTCCAGGAATAGAATTCGAGATGTTCTGATCAAATCCCAAAAATGTTAGCCTCCATCATTGGGGTATATTTATGTCGGATTTGTTTGAGGAAATTGTGTAGGCAGAGCAGCATAGAACTTTCATCATCCAGAAAGCACCATGTGCACTTCTGGGTCATAGGTGCTATAGTTCACCGGCGATCACAATATCTTACTAGCCTGCATTGAACTAACAGCTAATATGCTCAATGGAAAAAGAAATTTAGGACATTTTGGGAACCTAACTAGTCTAGATAGGGTCGAGGCATTACAGTGGCGGCCGTTATTGCCTTCCATTGCGGAGAGCAGACACACACTTATTGAAACCCTAATCACATGACACTCTAACCTATATATGGCTAGTGTGTATTTGATGAGTTGTTTGAGGGGTGACAAGGAAACATATGATACCAAACGATGAGAAACTCGGTTTGTTTGCTAAATTCCCAAAATAACCACCCCTCAATGACGTGGCCCCAATAACACACGACGTGACTTTACCGCCAATGAAAATCCTAACTCCATGCACAAATGAACCGAAACCTCAATCATCCAGCTGTGTAAAGTTAGACGTGAAATTAATCCATCATAGACTCCAAAGAGGCCTTGTTGATATGTCGATAATCCATTTCTGGGAATGGACGCAGTCCAAAATTAATCCTATTCGAATTGACTTGTCTTTGTAGATTGCCCAAGGCACACATGTCGAAGAAATCCCCAGTTTCGATATTTTGAGGACATTCTGGATCTGAAGGTAGCATGAGGGCTAGATCAGAACTGGATTCGGTCATAACTATCACGCAACGGGGTCTTATATGACCCGCAGTCAATCCAAAGAGAAATCGATGAAGAAGTCTGTATTTGGGCACAAAACGGCAGATCGAGGTTGGAGAGAAGGAGGAAGAAAAGGAAGAGAAAGAAACTAATCTAGAGGACCTCGGCGGCCTCCACGTGGCATCTGTCAGGCATCACGTCCGTCACATCTTATGTGAAAAAAGAAGGAGAAAAGAAAAGAAAGCTTTAACAGGTACAGTATATATGGGAAACGCATGAACAGTGAAGACCTTCCACCTTCAAGTATCTTATCCATCGCATCATGCACAAGAAATCGCTGTTTCTCAGACTTCCTACCTTATCCTCTTAACAAATCCGCGTTGTGACCTTGGTTCAACAGTAACGCCGGTAGAAGCATCAGCCCGTTTCCACGCGATAGCCTTCTCGAATTTTACCTCGCCCAGGACATTGTGGCGAGATATTTCCCCTGAGAGTGCCCTCTCAAAAAGAGGCTTCAGCACGTTAAGACAGTAGCAACTTAGATGTTTCGCCAAAGCAAGGCTCAGGTCCTCCCGATCCTCCCGGAGGAGTAAGATACTCCCATCAATGTCCCAGTGCTGCCGGGTCTTGCCCCAATTTCCAGATTCCAAATCAATCTCTGTCATCAGTACTCGGGCAAAAGGATTCGTCCAGCTCTCCTCAGACGCCGCGTCTTCCCCGGTGGCTCGCTCTAAATCACCACTCTCTAGCTGGCATACCCTTATGGGAAGGCCCAAAGCTTGTGATAGAGGAGATATGTCGCTGGTACTTGGAAAATCGCGAGAAACAGCCACAGAGGTGAAAAGCCCTCGACCATAAACTTTTTGCTCGAGGGGATGGCTAACCTTAACAGCAAGCACGGAACCCCCGTTGGGTGTCTCACGTAATGTCGTATCAAAATATGTGCTGAACCAGTCAAGCACATGTCGAAAATCAGCAAGGGTCATGTCCGTAAATTCGTGGCTAGGAGTGCCCGTATATGACCCACGCTGCCCACTCATAGCCACGTAATGGCCAACCATGTTGTTTGGGACTGTCATACCTTGACATGCCTCCACAGCGGCGTAGACGGATTTATTGGTGATCTCGCCCCAGTCGCAATAATAGATCGTGAGGTAGTGGTCGAGCTCCAGCCCTCTTCTATTATTTTCCGCGAATGGGATGGTCCAGAGCATACCATTATCTGGGCCAAGATAAAGGTCAAAATTGGGATAGTGAAAGCCCCATTCTGGAGAAAAGATAGGGACCCAGATAAGCCTTGGTCGATGGGAGTCTCTTGGGAACCAGATGCCGAGTCTATGATCCATTGATAGACGGCTATCTAGGAATTTGAGGTATTGGCAGCACAACAGTCCATGGGCTGGCCGGTCGAGTATTTGGCATCGCTTAGAACAATACCATATGGCGAGACACCGAGTGCATCTCTTTGCGCATGGGGCTTGGCACATCACACAAAGCCTTCTTAAGTCCTGGTACCAAATCTTCGGCGGACCGAGGGATCTAGGGTCCAGGCTGCCATGACTATTAATAAAAGGATTATGTGCTCAGTTCAAGGTAGGCTTACAGTATTTGCCTATTTTCACGTAACTCTTGGGCCTTTTTATCTTCTACCTCTCGGTTCTTTTTCTGCAGCCTGAGCTCAAGGAAATCCAAGGACTTCAGGTCAGATACAGCAGACGACTGTTGGATAGCAACCGGCGGAGGGGTCTGACGTGGCTCAATTCTCTCTCTTATCTTCACTTTTATCGTTTCGCACAAGCTTTTTAGCCTTCGCTTTGTGTCTTCAGTATTGCACGGCTGGACGGCCCATAGAGGATGGCACTGTCCGTGTCGGCCACGGGTGTGGACTTCGAACGAAGAGAGTACCAGAAGTAACTCGCAAAGGTAACACATTTTCTTACTACAACCAAAATAAGCCAGCGTCGGGCACAACGATGGCTGTGACTCGTAGCGCATCAAAAGTTGTATTTCACAATGGGTAATCAGGTTGGAGCGGCATCCCGCTTCGAAAGCCTGATTCTTACGAACCAGGGCAGGCGGAATACGTCCTTTCGGCAGTTCTAGATTTTCCCAGGCTTGCTGAATGGTTGGAATTTGGCAACTCTGGAGTCTGACAGGGGCGGGAGCTGATATGCAAATGAAGGTAATGGTCCGAAAGTTAGAGAGTCGCTGCGCTACCTGCGAAAGAATTCGAAGATTGGTTACCGGCCTCGCTAGAATACGCCACATTCGAATGACCTTATGTGAATCAACAGAAGGGACCATTCTTTCGAGCGTCTCCCGTGTAGCCCCAGTGGCCTGTGGTGAAAAAGCAGTGGCAGCTGCCAGCTCAACCATCGTACGTCTTTGTTCATGTCGACTCTGTGGTGTGGATGATGTTGAGCGCCAGAAATTAAAATTGAGGAGCTTAAAAAGGAGGGCCTGTGTCTTGATAGAGACTGGATCCTGTGTAGCGGAGCAGCACCTGAGCAAACATGTGTCTTCGGTATATCCTCCTAAATCCGATCGCTGTAAAGGGAGATACAGCGACCCCTTCAAAAGTTGAGCCACAACTTCAGCCTGGCTGTCCACCCTGTCTGCATTGTAAGCAATGGTGCGTTCCAAAAAGTTGTGTGAGGTCTCAAAACGCGTTTGATGCGAGACATCTGATTGTCATAATTAGAGCATGCCTTGTTCAAAGACATTGACCCTACCGTCAGCTTGCATGGCAAGGAACTGTTTCAAGGAATGCAAATACGTTTTGTCCTCCGCTTTAAGGCCATTGTTTTGAGCGATATCGACTTCGACTTCATCTTCTTTCTCCCTAAGCGCCGCTGCTGTGACGAAGTTTCTGCCTTTCGCGTGCGCAATAAGTTCACAGATGCAATCGAGGAATTTCCGACGGAGCACGTCACTATTAGCTGTCAAGTGCTGAGCGACTAGGCTATCAAATTCTTGATCCTGATCATCATCAGAGTCCGATCCGTCATCATCACTAATTTCCTGGTCAGACTGCAGTTGTTTGTCAGATGCCGTCCTGGTATAGGGGTTGAGGAGCGATAGGATATGCGATGCCCAGACAACATGAACCAACTCGTCTGAAACTTGGAGGCTTGAAGAGTCCATGACCATACATTAATATAGAGAGGGCAAGGGGCGTCAATGATTGTAACACAAGCTTGTGGCTCTTGCTCCAGCTCGATATCTATAACCGAAGATGGACTCTCAGGAAGCACCAAGCGCTCTGCAGGTAAAGCTGCCCGAGGTGCAGAATCGAGAGGTTGACACTTGCCACGTCAGACGTTGCATTGCTTGCAGTCTTGGCTTCTAATTTTAGGCAATTGTATCGGTCTTACAATTTTATGAAAAGGAATTGGTATTATTACTGGTAGATACATACCGACTAATATTACAGTATCATGTGATTAGGGTTTGAAAGAGTGCTTCTATGTATCTAACATGGAAGGCGATGTCGGGCGCTACTGTAGCAAGGCGCTGAATACGAGTAGAAGTTGGCCTCCCTTTCCGGAGTTGGTTTGGAAAGGAAGTTCAATACGTGGAAGGTCGTGTTCCTTAGCTTATAGGAAAAGGTCTATACGGTTTTTAGGGGGTGTGTTAAGGTAGTGGCATGCTATGAGTGAGCTCCCTACTTACCTAGCTAAGGCTTTTATCTATCTATTCTATCATCCTTCGCTTAAGATTGCTCTGAAGCTTAGCATAGACTAGACCATTCATAGTGATCGATGTCAGGTCCTAATTTTCTTGTCTTGTTTTGCTTATAAAGAGACAAAGAATACGCTAAGCACTTAGTCAGGGATCACGCGAGGTAACACGTTTTTAATACTAGTTTCGCTACTACATCTGAGAATAATCCTCAGCCTATGAAACTAAAAGAAGTTATTCAATTAGTCGAATACAAGCGAGGTTATAAACTATAAATACAATTTAATTGAAAATATTTTAAGGTGGGTACCAACGCACGGCGAAGAAATACAGCTTGTAGATAGCCCCTATTTAGAAACTATCATCTCATGTGACCATGAATGAGATATCTCAAACATAGTAACCACGATATAGACATGAACTCCTCATGTGGCGTTTGGCATTTTGCGGGCTGAAAAAGCTTTTTCAATAGTAGACACAAATACTTGTCTGAGTTCGTCCTCTGGCTATTCATGTCGAACGGGAAGAGGCCTTGGCGACGGCGTCGCCCGTGTTGCTGAGTGAAAATTATTAGAAATCCACTGCGCCATCTCTATTCGAACATATTAGACAAACATAGACTTTGATCGACATGTAACCGTTTTGAGTGATCTCTTTGTGGGGACATGTTACACGTTAGGCACGCGCTGCGGAAGTTCATTCTTGTCTAACCAGGGAAAGATTACCAGTAGGAGGCTTTTTGGGGGGGGGGGAGGGGGGGGGGAGGGCTGTGCAAACGTCGTAAAATGGCAGCATAAACTTGATAAGGACATGACACCCCTGGTTAGAACCTGCATAGTCTCGTGAGCACATCGCTTAGGGAAAGTGCATACATGTTCATTGGCCGCGCTTTGACTGCCCCACAAGGCATTGTGACATGGTTTATGGAAAGATTCTGTTATAGAACAAGGGTGCTAGTTAGTAAACTATACCCAATAAAGAACATGAAGCATCCTGGTGCCTACCATGAAGATTTTCCATGCAGACTCTAATCAAAATAGCAGATGAGCTTTCCCGTTCGGCACTGCTCTATTTGGGCTGTTCGAGAGTTGGGGTCGCAGATTCGAGAGTCCATGGGTATCTAGGAGGAAGAATGGGTGGGACCCCTCCTGAACCGTAATATTCACAACTAATGGCGAACAACAGCTATATCAACATAGCCTGTGGTGGGTAATGATAAAATCGCGTCTTGACGTCGGGAGCTGAAACCCTAGTCCAACTGGAGCCATGATCGTTTGGTGGAAAATATGATCGGCACAGAACCTTGCAGGAGCACCACCATTTTTTTCATAGTCGCTAGAAGCAGTTCTCAGGACCCAACAAGCGCTTTTTTCAGGTTCGGGAACGGCTGAGTCTAGTTCTATCGGCTTGTAATGGACTCCTAGGACCCTGATGTCGATCAATGGAGACCGGATATCTCGGTATCTTTGCAATATTTAGGATTGTAACATAGTAAGACAAACACCGTCTTGATGAGCCAATAAAATTGTTCAATGCTTATGCTACCGTCATATCCATTCCTCAAGTACTTGCCATTATGAGCTTTCCACACGGTCACTGACACCGTCCCTAGACTCTAGGCTGCTTGTAGACAAGAGATATTCCGTTGACCCTGATAAATGATTGCAAAATTGCAAAACTGGACCCTAGGAACAATTCTTGAAAGTTCATGGCAAGCATATGGGGCACAAAATTCACTAAGAAAGCTTGAAGTTCAATTTCGATGAAATTGGAGGTAATTTCCGCAGATGAAATGCACCTCTGTAATTGGTCTTGGTCGCTAATCTTAAGTTCGCCTCTTTGGGCGCGATCTGCTGCTGGAAACAGAAAATGAGATACAATTCTAGTGTCCATAGTTTCTTAATAAACTTCCTATTAAATGCTCTTGGTAGACACGCCTGATTCGTGTCACTGAAGAAGGCCTAAGTGGGACAAGACGTGGATGAGGCCGCCGTTTGTCTCTGAAGTAGAACATAGAGTCTCGATTTCGGATATTAGCTTTGGGACACTAGGTTCAAAAGAAGCCTCCTTTATAATAGGGGGATTGCTGAGGTTCGACGCTGCAATTCTTATATAAAACGCGCTTCATTTTGTTAGCGCTATTGCGGCGTCCTTCAAGAGAGTCTCTTACAGATAGCGTCGAGTCTTCAACCCAGATCGTTGCGCACTAAGCGTGTAATGGTTAGGAAATTTGAATCTAGTTTCAATCATAAACTCACCTTTCTTCGATAATGACTTTCGGAAAACCAATGATCGCATTTTTTTGTATGTTTCTGATAACGCACGGAGCTAACATCATCTCATGGATAGGCCCCCATCTGCGGACTGAGATCATGTTGTCGTCGTTGATATGAACTACAAAGTTCATCTTTGTATATCTTTTCGATGTTAAGAAACGTTGAAACCTATCGTTATCAAGACACTCACAGCAGTTGGCCTCTAGAAGAATATTCTTGACACTCAATCGTGAGAGAATTTTTCAAATCAGCCGTGTCTGCATTATTTTTTGTCGGGACATCAATAACAAACACAGCCTTGTTTCTAGGTATACAAGTTTGTGTTTTATTTTGTATGATCGTAGGGACCTGGGACAGCGTAGGATGGTCGCAATTCGGAGGACGAGGGTCGGACCTATATTGTTGATTCGAATCCTTGCTCTGGGGCCTGTATAACGGAGTAAGCTGGATGCCAGATAAATTGATGGATCTATGGTCTTTTACCTGAGAATTTCGTCATCGACCTTCGTTATGAGCTGATATGGATCTTGACCGATTGGTTCTGGGGAGGCTGGCAGAACAATCCGGTTGCTTTTAAATGAGCCAGACATGCCTGTTATGCTTTACAGGGCAAGCTATCCAGTGTCAAGAACGCGCAAGGTAGTTAATGATTATGAGGATATCGAAGAAAAAAGTTAGGACACAAAATATATAATTTTCGGCTTTGCAACCATTTAGTAGCACCCTGAAATTCTTTTTCGGTTTCAGTTCATGCAATTTCACCTACTTCGCGTGATTTGAAGGCCATCCCATAAGCGAGGGTATCTCCTGCATATTTAGAGAATTTTAAGGGACTGGGAGTTTTTGCCGAATGAATATCCTCAAGACGTCCACGCCGCCATTCCTGTACTCCACCTTTGTGACGAAATGCCGCAACTCTGAGGCTTGGCATACATTGTGCATAGATAGTGATAGACATTGATTCGAACCATTCTTATGTTGGTTTTTGTAAGAGAGAGAATGCGCCTGGTCTCGCGGTCGGTGCGTACACGCGTGTTCATTGGTGGTTTTCGGGCGGCCTCACAAGGCATTGTGACTTGGTCTATGGAAAGATCGTGTAACAAAACAAGCGTGCTGATCAGGTAACCATACCCAATAGAAAGCATGAAGCTTCCCGGTGTCTAGCGCGAACCAAATTCCGTGGAGGCATTGGCTCTGATCCGGATCATAGGTCGGATTGTCGTTCCCCATTCAGCAAGATTCCATATGGGCCCGTCGAGACTCCCTGGCCACAGATCGGAGAGCTACTCCACTAGAACAGGGACCATGATTCTAGCTATCATAGTCGATGCACGTACCGCGACGATCCAGTTTTTGGCTTGGACTTAGTCAAATACACATAAATATTAAAGACGCGCCCATAATTCTTGACTAGAGAACTTCTGCTGTTCTTTAACTATCGGGATGTCGGTTGACCTGGTTGCCAGCCAAAATTCCGCGAGCGGTATGTTTCACCACGACAGTCTAACTCCACAATTTCGTCCATTCTGACTGATAGTTGAATCCCCATTGGTTTTAGCGATTGAACGCATGTGCTCATCTTCGAATATGGCACCAATAGGGATGGAACTTTCATCAGACGTTTCGAACCAAGATGTGGTCAATTGGCATGAGAAACCGCCTAAATATGAACCAAAATGCTGGAAACAAGAAGCGGAAAATATGATACTTTATGGAGATCAAAAGTCGATTGATGCCCTCTACAAGTTCGGACTCGTTGACAATGTTTGCACCGCACTAAAGGGGTTGGAACCATGCTCTTTCCAGACGAGTGATCTACCTTCCTCAGGGCTCTGGGACTGTAGGTTATCCCAACTTAAAAAAGAGATCCCTTCAATCGTCGCCACCAGGCTTTCTCAACAGAGCCTTCACAAATTTCGGCGTGTTCCCTTCGAGGCATGGACACGAGCAGCCTTCGGAGGTTCCTCGCAAGAAATTGCCTCTTTCTTTTGGCAATACGAATACCTCAGCGCCAGACTATACTATGACTTCCTAAGAGATTCCAGTCCCAACCAAATTACAGCTTTGCTTCAGGTTATACAAGTAAGCTCATTGATCATGTTCACTTTGCGGCTTTTACGAGAGAGTTTTTTAACCACTTACCAGAGCCTGAAGGACGCGGAGGCCGACCCTTTTGTGCTCGCTGCAATTGATGACGCTTTGAAAAGCATTGTGGGGGAAAATGCGAATACAGAAGCTTTGGCGATGAGGCTAGACGACATATCATTTCATCTGATGGTTGAGCCAATGCAACAACTCCTTCGAAATTCAGGATCCGTTCACAGTATACTACAGCAATTGAAGGTACTAGAAGTTCGGTTCCGTAGCCATTACTATGGCTCCGAAGTGAACTGGGTGCCATTCGACACCCGAAATGAGTTTCTAAAGCAGATACGTTTGCTTGGAACATCTGGACTTGCCGAAGGTTTGTCGAGAGAAGACGTGGCCTTATTTCAGAAGCTCGATATGCACTCTTTTACCACAGAGAATCACGAAGTCCTACACATCCTCGTGGTACGCTGGAGCCGTCTCAGTCATTTGGTTATGGAGTGTGTGGATGCAGGTGTTGTTGATGCCTTAGAAATAGATCTTCTTGCCAAGGTAAACCATAATATGCCATTCTATATCCTCACAGGTCTAACAATTATCTTTTGCAGGAACTTTGCCATCTTCGCAACTTTCATTCTTTGACGGCTGTCATACAAGGACTCAAAGCAAATGGTGCATTGACAAAGAGCGTACAGGACTTTGGTCACCTCATAAATCCGGATATGAACTATCAGGGTTATCAAGAATGCATGGACACCAAACCTGCGTTGCATTTCCTCTTTCCTGCGCAAAGTTGCGCCGTTCGAAGAGGGGATCTTAGATTGATGGCTGAGATCATCTACATGAGCGCATTTTATTCCGTGGAAACACTCTCATCGCCGAAAGACAACGCAGATAATTTCATGTCTAGTGAAAAAATGGAGTATTGCCCAGCAACCCCTGCGAACACCGAAGAAGATGTTGAAATTTCTGGCAACTTTGAAATTTCATCCTTTCTATTCTGGTTTGAAAATCTTCTATTTTATTGCTGCCGCTCTTGATTCTTATTGTTTCATGTGTATTATAATCACTTTTTGTCTTTGGGTTGTTCACAAACAATTGATTGAGTATAGAAAACATTGATTCAATGTAGTGGAAGAACCAACAGTGAGCAGACCGATCTAGGATTTTATGGTGCTTCCATGGTATTTGGTTTCAAAAGCCTCTTAGCTGGGATATGATCCTGATTCCAATCCAATTACTCTCTCTCTCTCTCTCTGTGTGTGTAAATGTGTTTGTGCGTGTGTATGTGTTTTGTGATCGACCACTGATCATTTCAGTTTCGACAAACAAATTCATATTCACAATGTGTCAACCAGCTACCCCGTGGACACCATATTAAAGTTTACAAATAGCACCCGCTCCTCCGATAATAAGCCTTTGTGGGTTTTCGTCACTCGATTTGCGACAGTTTTGAACGGAGTTACCAGAGGTTGCAATTTGCGAAACCACCAAAACACAGAGTCAGGCGTCATGATGCCCTTCCGCCAGTCCGACTATTTTTGTCATGAGATCGTACTTTGCCGAAGGGGACGGATCTTCACAAATCTTCATTTCGATAACGAAATCAATCCCCAAACATGCCCCGTATGACCGAGGGCCTGATCTGGTCAGATCGAGTGGTAGCATCTCAACAGGAATCATCACCCAACCGAGAGCAGCAGTTAAGCTCTTTAAGAAGTTTCCGAAATCATTATCTGTTTTAACAGCCCCAAGTCCTTTGTGCATCCAATCTTCCTTGTCCTGATCTCCCTTTTGCCGGCAATGCGCAAAGATGGAATCCGATCGAGAAAACGAAGCTAGACACTTGGGGCAGACGAATTTCTTATTTTTCGTCTTCAGAACGTCTCGTAGCTCAGCACATTCTCTCTCATAATCGGACATTTTGTGAGTTTGGCCTTCGATCAGAGTAGGTGTCGTTCTGCAGCGAAGGTGAAATTGCTTACTCTCTCGCATCTTTAAATGCTGTGATATTAGGAAAAGCGGTGGAGACGTGGCTGATTGAGCACTGAACCCTTGCTACCTCTCTCTGGATAAGACATAATTGGAAGTACTCTCGCAGTAATTTTTCGGCTAGTATCAGATCCTCAAATAAAAGTTTCGAAAGGTTTGTCTACTCAGGGGTAGAGATACCAGCGATACAAGCTAGTAAATAGTGCATTCGTACTGTCTACCTTATAGCCCTAAAGTACCCATCCGCCGTTCTACTGAATGATCAATGCCAATTATTAGCCTTTCCTATCAACAGTATTAATCAATTCCACTCAAATGCGCTTCTCTTAGAAGAATTGACATGAAAAGATTCGTGGGTTTTCCTTCTTTCTGCATATTCTCGCTGTCCTTGCAGGGCATTTTCTGTCTCTGATATGCTGATTTCCTTGTTTTCGAATGATTTGGAGAGCTTTTGTAGCCCACCGCAGTCCCACTTAGCGGCTACGACCGCAGTCATTGCTTCTGGTCCCATATTCTGGAATTCGGTCCAGGAACATCTTTGATATCCCTCCTTGAAAAATATCACGACGATGTGTTCTGGGCCGCATTCCGCATTTACGAATATAATACACTGTGCTTTCATTAGACTAGGGCCTATAAAGTGCATTGGAGATAAACACCTCTTCATTGTGGCCCGTGTCAGTACCTGACTTTTGCCTCTTCCAGAAACCTTTCCAGAACATCATAGGCTTGACTGAGTAGTCGGTAAGATGTTGTTGTTGGTGATAAAATTTGACGTATATGTTGTCAATTCAACTGTATGTGGGTTCCAATTTAAAGAGGTCGATATCTAAGTGGTATACACTAGCTTTATGGATCTTTTTACAGCATTTGCGGTCACACAAGTGGCGTAAACTCCTCAGTCTCAAAAATAAATTGCTACGTAGCTCCCTGTGCGATCGCATGTATCGACTTTGGCTTCCATTGCCGTCGGGATGATCTTAGCATTCAGGATGTGCTGAGCATATACATTGATTTCAAAGTCTAGACCGACCTATTGCTTCCTGATCATAATTCGGGCGAGGCCATACAGTACTCTTCACGGCCGAATATTGTAGGTGTGTCCCTATGCCGCTGTGCATATTATACCGATATTCTTCTTCGCAACTTCGAAACATGATGTCGTTCAATGGAAATCCTTGCTCCAAAAGATAATTCAGAACTTCAGGCCGATCATCAAGCTCGCGCATCGCCGCATAATGCATCACCTGGCCTTGCAATAAATAAGCACTGTTGTTAAGCAAAATTCGGATAATCGTGAAACTGGCCTGTCTAAAGGCGATAGACAACGAAGTGTAATCCTTGTATCTTTCACATCGCTGGTTGGGATAGGGTGATGTGAGCCAATTTATAAAATGGAAATTATTACTGGTCTACTAGCTAGAGCCCCACTGGTGACTAGGCTGGAAAATTATATCTCCTCGTCAGATCGTGGTTTGCTGTACGGATATGGTAGGGCCTAATTGTAGAAGGTAGGGTTGTTTCGTCTAGCAAATAATTATAAAGACTGGTTGGAAACAAACTAGCGCGTGGGTCAACCAAACTGCACGAGTACGCGCTAGTCCAATTCTGTCTAATCTTGTCCGCATGGACAAGATTAGACAGAATTGGACTAGCGCAGATACCGTCTCACCGTGGAGTATCCCCCAAATCCCAGCTTTCCGACTACTTGGTACCTTGAGTGAAAAACTTCGCCAATCTTCACCTTCTATCAATGTGCAAAGTTTGAGTTCAAAGGCTGATTGAGAACGAAAGAACGGCGTCTTGGGTGAAAATAAATAGGATAGGGCAGTCAAAAACGGACTCGATCCTCTCCCAGACCTTTTATATTCCTGCGCTTGGATGTACAAGTAATTGAGTCGAATAACAATTCTTTTTTAAACCAAAAAAAAGACAGGTCACGAAAAGCACCTGCAGGAAATATACGAAATAGCGAATTCGTTCGAATCAAGGGTTGGGAGATTTAGGGACTGTGGGAATGTCAGACACAGCCCCCAAAAAATTGATTGGTTTCCCACACCAGGGCTTTCCTAGATATGCGGTAGTAAGTCAATAGAGAATAAGCAACTCTTAACTGTTGGTGCTAATTATACAGCTTAGTTACAAAAACCTCCGATGAGAACCACGTCGACATTGGGATGGAAATTTTAGACAATAAAACACAGAGCCTAGTTCATGGGGCAAGGAGCCTACGGCTTCAGAGGGAGTGGGAATATCTGGAAACTAAATACAGGCGAAACTAGTAATTTTGTATTAGTTCCAATTCTAGTCAGAAGCCTGAGAGTGGAAGCGAGGATCTGTTGTATTTATGGAAATGCCTGTCCAGGGTAATAAGCCCAAGATTTGCTATTGCCCCTGTACGAATGTTCCTTCTCATCGTCTCTATTATTTCGATCTGGCTGGATCATGCAACGTGATTACCAATAGGAATATCGGAAACTGGTTTCACTGGCAGCTCATGTTGGATCCCTTGGCTTTCTTGGGAGTCAGCAAGAAAGTATGAAGCGTGTATTGGTATGTACTTCACTCACCCAATTTCGCAATTCTTTTCTCATCTGGAATCAACAAAAACACGTCGAGCAGTGCGAGGCAAGTAGACGGAGAAAAGTTTATGGCAAGGAAGCAACACAAAACTTGAGCGACACCATCGCGCTTCTTTGAATTAGAGGCTGAGCCCTTAAGTCGCCGGGCTGCGATTAGTTTCATTACATTATCCTGATGCAGACTGCCAAGAATACCAGGGTACCTGGCATGAACCAGTATCCGTGTCCCCTGAAAACCGCATGGACCTTTTCCTATAAGCTAAGGAACAAGACCTTCCACGTATTGGTCTTCCTTTCGAAACCAAATCCGGAAAGGCAAGCCAACTTCTATTCGTATTCAGCGCCTTGCTAATGCCTCGACCCTATCTAGACTAGTTAGGTTCCCAAAATGTCCTAAATTTCTTTTTCCATTGAGCATATTAGCTGTTAGTTCAATGCAGGCTAGTAAGATACTGCGATCGCCGGTGAACTATAGCACCTATGGCCCAGAAGTACACATGGTGCTTTCTGGATGATGAAAGTTCTATGCTGCTCTGCCTACACAATTTCCTCAAACAAATCCGACATAAATATACCCCAATGATGGAGAATTGTGGACTAAAGATGCCTGGCATGGCCTAATGAGATACGTATTTGAGACATGGTGTGTACTCTACGTGGAACGGGGGCCTGATACCGGCCAAAAGTATAGTACAAGTCTCCTTCCAGATATAGTTCGATCAGCTTCACAATCTAGACCGCTATTTTGCGAAATTAGTCAACCCGTAATTTACATCTTACCCCTGAAAGATAAAGATAAGTATAAATTTGAGCACGAATCGCCTCTCTTGATTACCTCACTCCTACTCCCCTTGCTGTTTCAATCGCGTTGATCACTGCCCTCACACATAATTTGCGAGACAATCACGCAAATACCTTCGACATGCTGCTGTGTTTGTCAAACGAAGCGCTACTGTCTATCGCGGAGAGCCTACAATTCTACAAGGATATAAACGTGCTCGCTAGAACAAATACTCGCCTATACGCTCTTCTAAATCCCTATCTTTATCGTTGGGATGCACTCAAAAGGGGCAGTTCTGCATTGCATTGGGCTTCACAACAAGGGAAAGACGCGACAGCTAAAAAGTCTCTAGCAGCAGGAGCACGTGCTAAATGCTTGCCCGAGCTTACCACGCCCCTGGTGTTAGCGAGTGCAAATGGACATGAATCAGTAGTCAAGCTACTTCTCTCTATGGAAGGCGTTGGGCCGAACGACCAGAATTCTTCCGAAGAGACACCTCTATTATCTGCAGCATCTCAAGGACATGAAGCAGTAGTCAAGCTGCTTCTGGCTACGGAAGGCATTGATCTGAAATGGCAAGATTCTAGCGGGTTCACACCTCTATTGATTGCAGCGCGAGAGGGACATGAAAACATAGTCAGGTTATTACTTGATACTGATTGTGTCCGTCCGAACGACAAGGATGTTAAAGGACGCACGCCTCTCTATTGGGCAGCAGAAAAAGGAAATGAATCAATGGTCAGGTTATTGCTTGCAACGCATAACATTGAAATTAATTGTCGAGACCTCAAAGACCAGACGCCTTTATTAAATGCAACAATTCATGGATATCAGGCAGTAGTCAGGCTGTTGCTTGACATGGATGGCATTGAACTGAACTGTCAGGATTATTGTGGATGGACACCGCTTATGATAGCAATATTCAAAAAAGATCAGGAAGTAATCAACCTGCTACTCGCCACAGGTGTTGTCAACCTCGACTACAAAGATCTCAAAGGACGTACAGCCATAATGTGGGCTTCCATGAATGGAAATGATACCATGGTCAGACTGCTTCTCGCCAAAGATGGTGATATGCCAAACTACCAGGATTTTGACAAGTGTACAGCCCTGACATGGGCAGCGCGAGAAGGACATGAAACAGTAGCAAAGCTATTGCTTGCTACAGATGGTGTCAACCTGAATCACCAGGATTCGAGTGGATACACGCCCCTATCATGGGCAGTGCGCCATAGACATAAGGAAGTAGCCAAATTACTATACGCCCTAGGCGGTGTTAGGACAGATTCCTAGGGCTTAAGAGAAGAGATCCCTCTTAGGTAGTGACATGGAATGAACGTGAAGCGTCGGGTACGCCAATATAGTACAATTAAGTTGAATAAATATTGTGATTTTTGAGAGCTTGCCAAGTATAATATACATAACGCATGATCTTCTGGGGGCGAATGACCTTAAATTCCTACCGTTATCAGGGTGAGGTTTAACTAAAGAAAAGCTCGCCTTTTGCGTATGGGAAGAGGCTTAATGCATATTGAATGTAGCTTTCCACCTTTTGACAGGTGCGGGCCTTTAGCATACAACGAAGCTTGAGGAATTCAGATCATAGTTAAACATGTGTTCATGACAATGGACTTGGTATCCTCTTTTTTCCTTCCTCCAACTTGGAGACCCCGTCGTCCATAGCACATCAAATTGATTACTTCTTTCTCGATCTGACTTCCTAGTCACACCAACCAGTTTGTGCTTGAAGGGCTCTACGCAGAGTCCTTATTCAAAAGTCATGTCATGGCCGCCGTGCCAGAACCTGCCGCAGGATAGGGTCAGACTTATGAACATCAGGATGATGGTCACGAATATGCCTATGTAGTGTGGTTATTATGAGTTCAGATATGGAAGAAGTCACATACATACCGCTGGAGA
The DNA here is from genome assembly GCF_964197705.1 of Penicillium psychrofluorescens. NCBI lineage: Eukaryota > Fungi > Ascomycota > Eurotiomycetes > Eurotiales > Aspergillaceae > Penicillium > Penicillium psychrofluorescens. The sequence continues at coordinate 375,649 of NC_133442.1, read as the reverse complement.
CTATCACGTCGAGTGTAATTGTGTGGCTGTTTGAGGCAGAAGGGACATTCATATCCCGGAGAATTATGGACCAGAACGTGCCGCAGCATGTCGCTCTTACGTTTAAATCCCTTTCCGCTCACCCCACGGGGACATCCTTCCACACGGCAAGAATACGGGCGGTCCTGTGAGTAGAAATTTTCATGGGACCTTTTGAGGTTAGAAGAATCTCATCTAGATATATGGGTTAGTCATACCTTAGTCCATACGGTGTCTGGAATATCGAAGACATGCACCCTGGCTGGTGGCATTGGTAATTTCGAGGGGTCGCTATTATATCAGTAGAGGTCCCTGAGCCGGATCGAATTGACTTATTACGCGTTCGGTGCCCGGCTGCACGGCTTTTCTCTGTCGTAGACGAGATTTCATGCGGACATGCCGCAGTATGATGGATCTTCTTCTGCAATGACCGTGCTCGCGAAAACGACACCGCTGGTGCCGAAGGGGCATTGTTCGCTGAGGCGTCGGCACTCGGTGTTAGATCAGGAGTCAGGTCGGGTGAGTCACGTTGCAGCATAAATAATTCTTGGGTTGAGTCGTGTCTCGGACCCGTAGGTTCTGAGTCCAAGACGGAGCACAGACGGGGCATCTCATTCACTCCTAGAAGTGGTAGAACCGGGATTCTTTTAAAGTACCTGCCGAGGGTAATGTGTATTGGTGGAAGCACTTTTGAGTTGTTGATGCTTTTCGGAGAAATTGAAGGGCTTGATCGAAGAGGAGACTCAAGCGAATGGAGGTTCAGGAGAGATATTGAACCTGAGCCTCGCAGAGGGTGGCTTGCGAGAACTTCGGAAAGTGGAGGTAGAGCGCCTTTTTCTTTCCAGGGGCCTCTTGTTTCCGATACCGTGATAAGAGGCAGTCGAGGCTGTAGCTGGTTTAGATCCAACTTTGCCATTTCTCAATCCGATATTAGGGTCGACAGGTCTTCAGGAAGCGTATAATCAAGAGACGGTCAGCGATAGGGTTGGTAGATATTAAGTCAACCAGAACCTTGGGGATATGTGTATAGGACATGCCTCTTTGTGCAATTAACAGCTTGGCCTGGGATGGCGATTGGAACGTCGTGAGAATGGCAAGTAGCTGAGCATCGGGTATGGGGGCATTTCGAGCACGGATAACCCCCTCAGGCAAAGTCGAAGCACTTCATTGGCTCGCAAGGACTAGCTGTGTTTCGTTCTATTACGACCATAAATACCACAAATATACAAGGTACCTAGCTCCATTGATCAGCATCTGGGTTATACCAGTTGGTATGGCCGAGACAACCGGGATCTAGCCATTCACAAACCTAGAATGTGCGCTTGCTGGCTCCTGGGACCTGCTACTGGCCACTAACACAAAAGAAAAAAAAAAAAAGAAAAGAAAAAAACCCCCTAGTGGCGCCGATGCAGGTTTCTGTACCAATCATTTTTCTAATGTACGAACAAAGCGATCACGGCTGGACGTCAATTACGACTTCAGCTCCTAATGGCGCAGCAAACAGCTCTCTTTATCAATGCGCACCAAAGCCCATGCTGGCATAGCTGTTGCTTACCGTAGGCGGCGGAGATTGCGATTCAGCAGTGGGTTCCCAACCGACAGGGATGAGGTTCCGCAGCACATATGGTCTACGATCTCTTCACGAAGGGAGCTCGAATGGTTCGAAGAACGCGGTCATAGCTTGCGTCGGGCTACTAGACTTTGCTCTCTGTCAAACAGGCGTGATAGGGACGGAAATTTTATTGCAAATTTCCTTGCAGATGTGACCCTACTAGGTTCATAGTCTAGACCGCTACTTTGGGATATTAATCCCCCAGGATATTGGATCCTGTTCATGGCTCGAACTGAACCGTAAACAATGAATTCTTTGCTTACCCCTGAATATACGAAGACAAGTATAAATTTCGGGACAAATCACTACTACAACCTGCTTGGTCACCATCCCATCTAAATCAAGTTAATACCCTCAAAATGTTGGTTTGCTTGTCAAATGGATTGCTGTTGTATATCGCGGAAGACCTACCATCGGAGGAAGACAAAAACGCTTTGGCTCGAACAAATCGTCGGTTTTACGAACTTCTAGACCCCTATCTTTATCGTTGCAATATGCTCCAGCATCAACATCGAGCGTTATATTGGGCGGCGGCAAAGGGGAGATCTACGACGGCTCAAAAGTCGCTGGCAGCAGCTATAGGTGCTGGATCCTTTTGTGTACCTGAAAGAGCATTCAGTTTGGCGATACGGAATGGACATGAAGGGGTAGTCAGAGTGTGGCTTGCTACGGCAGGCATCGACCCGAAGTGCCAGGATACCTATGGACAAAAGCTCCTATCAGTGGCAGCAGCAAGTGGGCACGTACCGATAGTCAAATTGTTCCTGACTATCGATAATGACGGCCCAAATTGGCAGGATTCCTGCGGAAACACCCCCCTATTATGGGCAGCGAAAAAAGGACATGAAGCAGTAGTCAAGTTGCTACTTGCTACCATCGGGATCGACCTAAATCTCCAAGATTCCGTCGGGTACACACCTCTATCTTGGGCAGCACAAAGGGGGCATGAAACGGTAGTCAAGATGTTGCTCGCCACCAAGGGTGTCAACTTGGAAGACACGAAATCTGCTGATGTGGCGCCTCTGTTGTTAGCGGCGTCAAAGGGTCATGCGAAAGTAGTCAAGCTACTTCTCGCCTCTGGTTCCAACCCAAACTTCAAGGATTTTGAAGGTTGGACGCCATTGATGTGGGCTGCATCGAGAGGGGATGATGACATAACCAAGCTGTTGCTCGAAACGGATGGTATCAACCCGAATCTCCAGGCTGACGGACAAACGCCTCTCTCAAAGGCAGCATACTGTGGGCATGAAGCGGTAGTCAAGTTGCTACTTGCTACTGATGGGATCAACCCAAACCTCCAGGATTCCATCGGACACACGCCTCTGTCATGGGCAACACAACGTGGGCATGAAGCAATAGTCCAGTTACTACTTGCTACCGACGGAATCGACCCAAATCTCCAGGATTTCAACGGACATATGCCTATGTCATGGGCAGCAGGAAATGGGCATGAAGCAGTACTTAAACTGTTTGAGATTTACCACAGTAAATAGAAGATATCTTTAGGGCTAGTTCATATGCCAGTGCAGAGACATTTCTTGGGAGACATGGATTACGAGACGAATCTTCTCTGCCCCAATAAAACGCCCGACATGGAAGATGATATGTACGATGGCTAGACTCGCCAGGCCCTTTCGAAACGAGAGCGCGACCATTGGCTCGGTTTCTCCTGACGCCGACTCTATAGAGCTCCCCGATAAGATTACAAATTCACAAGCGTGTAGCAAAATAAATGTGCCATCAGATATCTTCATGGAGCATGACTCGATCGCTTTTTTCTGACCAGTTTAACCAAGGGGACCAAATGTCAGATTGGTTCCAATTCAATTCCTAGACCTGCCTTTCAAACTCCGAAGTCAAATAATCAATCAACCAATCAGCGGAAATCTCATTAGGCCGCGACTGCAAAGTGGCGCTTTTAGAACAGGGAATGAAATAGAGCCGCATGATTTCACCACTGATGCTACAGGTCTCGAATGCCAGTTCCTTAAGTCCTTCAACATTCTTTCTGTCAATGGACAGATCCGACTTAAATAAATATCATATACATAATGCATGATCTTCTGAACGTAAGTTACCATTGATTATTACCATTGATTATGATCGAGATAATGTAGACTTCTCAGTAACTTTGTTTATAGAGTTGAATTGGTGTACATTAGTGGTTATTCAATCATGCCTCTGCCTCAATTTTTCATGGATTACGGAGAGTCTAAAAACTCCCACATATTATGACTATATTCTTTGCTTGCAGTTGTAGCAAGAACTGTTAGATCACATCTGAATCTTTCATCTTCTCGTAGCCGGTGAACAATTTCATGGTGGCCATTAAGAGCTGCATGGAATATTGCGGCTTTGTCAGATCTGTCGACAGCATTGAGATCTGTCTCTTCATTTGCCAAAAGAAGTTCGACAATATGTAATTCCCCGAAGCGGGCCGCCGCTGACAGAGCTGTTTCATTCTCAATGTTGTTTTGACAATTAATGTTCAACCTATCACCTTGTCGCATGAACAGTTTGACCACTTCAGCTTCTCCACAACTTGCGGCTAACCAAAGTGGATTGTCTTCATCTTCATCGACTGCATTGATCCGAGTATCCCCTCTTTTAAGCAATAAGTTGACCATTTCTACGTCTCCGAGACGTGCGGCAAAGCCGAGAGGAGTCCACCCATGAGGTCCACGGATATTGGGATTTAGACTCGGTTTCTTAAGAAGCAAGTCCGCAATGAAGTAGTTACTCTTTTCAACCGCATGATAAATAGGCGTTGAAGGTAAATGGCTCCTCCCACCCTCCAAGTTGAGATCCAAGTTATCGTTTTGTAGTAACCGCTCCACAATCCGGTCATACCCAAGCCAGGATGACCACCATAGAGGAGTGTTTCCATGGGCATCTGTGCAGTTTACATCAACGCGGGAGTCGGCTAGTAGGCAGTTCACTGCAGACCAATGCCCTTTCATCACAGCGATGTGGAGAGCTATGAACCCATTTTGATCAGGTGCTTGTACTTCGATTCCTGGATGAAGAAGTAGCTCTCCAATGGTATCTAATCTTCGAAGCTCTGTTGCGTGATGTAGTGGTGTTCGTCCATACCGGTCCACAACGTTGACGTCCGCACCAAACTTCAGCAACTCACCTATGATATAAGTTCGGCCCTTCTTGGCAGCAAGATTCAACGGCGGCTGGTAGAGAGAGAAAATAAAGCGGTCTTTTTCCTCGTTTGGTAAAATTAAGGGTATACTTTGCAGATACCATAAAATGATCTCTATTATGTCCCGCTGGTCGTTTAGAATTGCGTGGTTCAATAGCTTGACCTTATCTATATTTGCCTTAGGAGGGGCATCGCGTCTGCTTTTTAGCAGCCAGTATACTGTAACAAGGTCCTTCTGAGTGATAGCATGCCATAGTAGTGATTCGCTTATGATGTCCTGCAGATTGGCCTCAATACTCTTGTGAAGAAGATTTTCGGATAAGCATAATTCCAGAAGCGTTTTCTAACACCTAGAATTGACGAAATTTCATACCATACTTGTAATAATAGAAGAATGGGCCTCTCCCCATGGGAGATTTTTTTATGGGATGCAGAATTCAGGATAGCGAGGAATCAGGTGATATTAAATAGAAACAGCCCCACTTATACTGCAGGTGATCCTCGCGCTAAAGTAGGCCCGCGTTTTCCAAGGGCTCACTTCAGGGCGGAAGTCATCTAGACCTATGCTAGGAATATTGCAGTTAGTGAACGATCATGATCTTTCTACTAATTGCAGTGTAACCAACTCAGGATCATGCCAGTAGCTCACCCCATATAGTAAGGGGTTCCTTGAATGAACTGGTACTAACCGGTGTGTATAACCTCTACCTGCGTGTGAAGGAAGTCTGGAGCCACAATGATATTCCGAATAACGGTCGGTCTTTCGCTTCGTTTTCGAAGATGTTGGTGTTGGCCTCTCTATAGTGACTTCAAGTACTATTTCAATATATCTTCAACATCCGCTAAACACCCTTAAAACACAGTTCGACTTATCTCCCAGCTGGTCAAAGATCAAATTATGCGTCACTAGCAGCGTCAGTTAATTAACAATTAGCCAAGGGATAACATGGATAGCCAAACAAAGCTGTAGGACTTGATACATACGGCACCGCTGTTCATATGCATCATCTAACATGGACATCGCTTTTCTACAAAGCAGTCCGGATGTCTAGTTGGTGGCAAAGGACAGAGAGCCAATGCGCACCTGGTGGCAATTCATATAATCCAAGTTGCACTATTGTGTTGACTGTTTAGCCACGGTTTTAACCAAGTAATAGTCACGATCCGACTATTACAACTCCTTTCTCTGGGTTGTCGGAAGGAACGGGATGAACGTTGCATTGGCGCATTATTCAAATCCCCTCTTAACAGTATAAAAAAAAGCGAGGAAAGAGGAAGACGAAAAAGGGAGAGGAAAAAAATAGGTAGTCAGTCGATTTGCTGCCGTTCATTGGGTATCGCAGTTAGATAGAAATACAGTATCAGAGAATACTTGACAACGGGTCGGCCCAACCCTTTGCGGACTGATCCTAGGCAAGGGCTCAAATGGTTATTAGCCATAAGACCTGAGCCACTGACGAATATCGAAATGCACGTAGATTTAAGCTAATGCACTTCTGAGATTGTTAGTTCACAGTGGCCTCTACACCTGCGGCCCTTCGATTACTTCGCGGGTCCAGGTTCGTACTGTGCTGTAAGAAAGAAGCCCACACGCCTGGATACTTCTACAGCTACACTGTACGTAGCAAGCTAGCTCAGTCCCACAGACCGACTGCATGTTGATTTGTTATCGTTCATGTATTACATTTTGCTATGATTTGATTTATTCTCCGCACGCATGGAGCCGGGTGTGGGAAACCTATTGGCTTATTGATTTGGGTTTGGGACAGATCTCTCATAAAATTTATTGCTTGGAGACTTGGCTACACGTTGGCAGTTCTACTATACTGTATCTGTAGAGTTTGCTGAGGCTGGGGCGACATGAACAGAATTTTCCTCATCCATTCAAAGCGCGGAATGTCTGCTTTCACAATTCGCCGTGAGTTTGAAGTTGTGCTATATATCGCGTCCTCACAGAGTCTTGTCGCAATGGACGTCGGTGCTCTTTCAATTGCAGTGTCCCACAGTGTGATGGTACGGTTCGTGCTCAGCATGTATTTGTGTTCAGCGTTTGCAGGCCACATCTTATCCAGATGAGACCGCCACTTGATAGGCATCCTGCCGTCCACTCGAAGTTCTTGCGCGATTTCGTATCTAGTGTATAACCAAGCGTAGACAGTAATGTAGCGTCCATCACGCAAGAGCCGCAAATCGCAGACTTTGGCGTAATCTTGACCTCGTTGCGCAAGGTCAACGCTGACAAGATCTCCACATTGGATTGTCCACGCTCCTAGTGGCGCGGAAGTTACACTTGGAAGACACTCCCATGGCATTGCCCCCATCACTGGGATTGGTTGAAGGTCTTTAACGCCTTCTGTGGGCACGCGGTAAAGAACTTGTGCTGGAGGCGCAAAGTGAGACTGCTGTGCTTTTCCATCAAAATTACGGCAGTGGCTCCTCCCATTGGGCTCGTGTGTCGTTGAGCTTTCTCGTGGGCGCGAGGAAGATCTCGGTTCATGGTCTTCGCGCTGGACATTGGCTCCTTGTGATTGTGCCTCGCGGCTCCGAGACTGTTCTTTCGCCACTCGTGCCAACTGCCGTTTATGCCCCCGTAATCGGACTTCTGCGTTCCGAGTTGCCATATCTGGCGTGTCAGAGCTGATAGAGAATGCTCACTGTCAGTGAATCTCCACGCGGTGTCGAGGTCCAAGGGATAGCGGCACGAGATTGCTGACTAGATTTGTTAGCTGTTGAGAATTAGAGGATTGCTTATCTATCCTGGACTGAAAACTTGAAGGTTCATATATATTCGGACGTCGGAACTGGTTCAGACGTTAGAGTGTTGGAACTGGTTTTGAAAGACCAACCAACGTCTGAACCAGTTCCAACACTCCAACGACCAAAATTCATTCCCCCCAAATCTATTCCAACGTCCAACCAGTTCCACCATCTGAATCCATTCATACGCATGAATTGGTTCAAATATGGCGATACGTCCAGAACTAACGCCAACTGCTCAAAGTTTTACGGAAGAACAGTCCGCAAGGATTTCTGATCACAACTTCCTCTAATTTAGGTTAGATTGGCGACGAGTTATTTGTCCCTACTGACGAACTGACTGAAGTGCGTAACGTCAGCCCCTAGCGTCCTGTAGGCAGCTCATCGTTGGTTAACGTATTTCACTGGTGAGCGGGCCACACCCATCGAATGGGCCACCGCAAAACATCATATTGAATGCCCTTTTTTACATGTACAATCTATATCTCAACAACCACCACTTTAATTAATCCTTGTTTAAGTATATTGCTGTCGATAAACATTCCCTATAATCTAATGGATATGAGAGGTATCTAAATATCGGATTCTTCTGCCAGGTGACATGTTACGATGGTGACAATATGCACCTATTGTTGTTCTCAGAATCCCAAAGAGGAATACCTTTGCCGTAGACTGGAAAACACGTTCGTCGACGCCCACGTTGGCTCCGCAGACTCCATCACCGACATTAAGTATGGTACCCATATCTTTGGAATCGTTGGGATCCAATAATCGGGATCCTCGCGAGTGAGAATGACACAGCCATTATCAAAGGACTGTTTGGTATCGGCACACCATGATTTTGAGGCCGTGCTATACGCACGGTTTGTGGTGCTGTCCGCCCGGATACGTGCGACGGAGATAGAGAACTGAATGAGCCCGTACAAAAACCCTTCGGGTTTAAAGCAGTGCCGATATTTTCTCACGAGAGAGCAGGCTTCTTCCCATTCGCGGATAGCGTCGTCGTACCGAAATTGGTAATGGAAAAGCCTAGAAGATGCAATGACCGAGCGCACATGCAGCCTTTGTTCACCGACATCCGCCGATGAGACGCTATCAAATGCGAGCTTCAGCCAGTGAGCGGCGAGAAATGCTTGTTCGAACTTTCCCTCCAGTATGTCCACTTCCATCAATGACACCTTCAAGCGTCTGAGGGATGCAGTGCATTTTCCGCGAGCGGCACTTGTGTTAATTTCAGCCTCGATTTTCTTCCGTGCATCAGAGCAAAATTCTTGAGCACAGAGAATATCACATAATCTGCAAGTAATCTGGGATCGATCTAGTTCGCCCAAGCGGGAGTTGCGTCGAATAGCATTATAGCACACGTGGAGATATGATTTAGCTTGCTCCAGTTGGCCGGTAGACTGGTGGATCTTCGAAAGACTCGACAACTTCTTGAAATCGACAGGTTGGTCCATTGGGGACTGTATCCGCTTCTCTGGTTCCCACCCGTAGACCCGGTGGTCCACTTTACTTTTGTTGTCCACTCCGGCCTCACTTTCGAGAGCCATGTTACGTCCCGTCTCGGCTAGAGAGCTGAACGGTCTTGTGATGGGATTGACGGGAAAACCATGGCCAAATCCACCGTTCTCTAGCACCGCTAGCAGTGAAGATGTTGAGCTGCGTGGCGGGACTGTTGGTTACAAGCCGCAACGTGGTCAATGTGTCATAGACTTATAGCGACAGCCTGGAAAGGACTCACCCGGCACACCTTCTTCGACTGTTGTTTCGAGGGCCTCACAGTAGAGGAATTCTTGCTTCTGGGCCACGTATTCAACAATGAACGTGATTTCTTCAAACGTATAACTATCAAGATCTGTTGTGAAGAAAGTGTAAAGCACAAGGCGTGCGTGTGCTAGACTGACGAGCTTGTAGACCAACCATACCATTGTCTCGTTTCGGTTCCGGGTCCACTCCCCCTTTTTCATTTGTTTCGTCATTGGTTTTAGGTTGGCGACGCCCTTCCTCACATTTTCTTCGAAAGATTTCGAAAGGGCGTTCCGCATGTGTGATTTGCGACGCTTCCCCAAGTCGGAATCCAACCAGCTAGCCAGGGTGCCACTTGTCCTGATCTCTTGCGCTGTTTCTTCGAGAGATAGCTCAATAGGCTTCTTTAACTTTCTCCTCTTCAACCTGGAGGCCGGATCATCACCATTAGGAATAGAGTACTTTCCCCCAGAACGCCTTTTCTCTAAAGACTTCAACGCAAATCTCAAATAATTCTCGACCACAACCTGCTGGTTCAATGATACCTCATCGAAACCTAGTGGCCATAAAAACGTCCTGCCGTTTGCTATAATTGAGAAATCTGTTGAACTCATCACAGTAATCCTTCTTAGGGAAAAGTGGGATGTTGGTTAAATGGATACAGATGGGAATGGGTTCAGATGGGAATAGGTTCAGATGGGAATAGATTCAGATGTTGGTTGGAATGGATAGAGATGGGAATAGGTTCAGATGGGAATAGGTTCAGATGGGAATAGGTTCAGATGTTGGTTGGAATGGACAGAGATGGAAATAGATTCAGATGGGAATGGGTTCAGATCGGAATAGATTCAGATGTTGGTTGGAATGGACAGAGATGGGAATAGATTCAGATGGGAATAGGTTCAGATGGGAATAGATTCAGATGTTGGTTGGAATGGATAGAGATGGGAATAGGTTCAGATGGGAATAGGTTCAGATGGGAATAGGTTCAGATGTTGGTTGGAATGGACAGAGATGGGAATAGATTCAGATGGGAATGGGTTCAGATCGGAATAGATTCAGATGTTGGTTGGAATGGACAGAGATGGGAATAGATTCAGATGGGAATAGGTTCAGATGGGAATAGATTCAGATGTTGGTTGGAATAGATAGAGATGGGAATAGGTTCAGATGTTGGTTGGAATGGATAGAGATGGGAATAGGTTCAGATGTTGGTTAGAATGGATAGAGATGGGAATGGGTTCAGATGGGAATGGGTTCAGAGATGGGAATGGGTTCAGATGTTGGTTCGAATAGGTTCAGATGGGAATGGGTTCAGATGTTGGAAAGGATCCAAAAGGCGATGGCTGAAAATTTGGGTTACATACAGTATCAAGCCTCTAGATTAATTACAAATCAATCCTAGTAGTTCCGCATACGTGAGGATTGACTTCGGTGAACACGATTTCGAGTGGAACATGAAAGCCAGGAGGGGAGGGGCGCATTACGTACGAACTTCTCTAGAATGCACCATACTGCAAAAGCCAAAAAACCCCTCCTCGAAATTACTATGTGTTTCTAGTCTAGAACAACACGGACGAGTCTTATCCTGTACATTGCTGTTGTTGGGTCGGCTTGGAATCCCATTGGTGTACTTATCCGGTTCACGTTGGCCTGACTGGCGCAGTTGCAGCACAACATTGGCCAACCACGAAGGCCCTAGAGCGTTAGGGCTTTCTACAAGGCTGAGCCGTAATATTTCCTCCCATTGCGATCTTATGAAACAATGCTCTTTTCCGTACATTAATCCTGTCAAGAAAAGCAAGTTTCTCGGCGTTATGTGCCACTACCTATTTCATATCCGAACCAACCATGTCAGAAGGTACGAGATGCTCCGCGTCCAATGACATCAAAATATCCCAACGCCTATGTAGCCTTACGTATTCACTCGTAGCGAGTACCAATTCTCGTGGTCAATCTAGCTTTAGCAAAGGCCTCTCACAGCCGCTATCCACCGTACGTCTTCGGGTTCTAGTCCCTATTACTTCCTTATCACTACCCACTGACGGCGATCATTAGGAACACTATATAGTGCACCAACTCAAGTACTGCTAGAGATGCGTCTATCTAGCGTAGTGCCTATGTTCGTCCTCAGTACCATCCGCTGGTTCATGGTTGACTTGCCTAACAAAAACGCGTCCTTGGCTAGATGACATACGTCCAGCATCATGGGGGACCATCAAAACCACCGGTGCAAGCACTCGTTCGCCCCGTTAATCCCGTCAACACCCTTCCCTTTATTTCTTTCGCCACTCTCTGATATTTTTCAGACGTGACGATATCAGAGCCACTACAATAGCCCACTGGAATTCTCGCAAGGACCTGCCACACCTCTGTCCAACCTCTGTTGTTGACTCAAGTATTGCCCGCGCTTCTAGGAATTCGCATGCCTGCAGCTCCATGCATTCCTCGACAACACGTACTCCCTCTTTTGGGATAATCCCGGCTTCGTATGAAGGCTGATCAGTCATACTTCTTTGAAAGCTCCTTCACTAGCTTACCCTCACAAGCTGCCAAAACTCTCACGGCGGCAAATCCCGTTCCCGGAACCCGGAGGCTTTCAATCGCAGCAGCCGAGATACTCAGTACGGCATTCCTTTCTTCTTCGCATTGTGTACATTGGCAAGCCAGGAGATCTGATACTTGGAATCGACGCAGGGTTAGCAAAGAGTGTTGGAGATTTGAGTGCAAGCCTCTTAGCAGCGTTAATCTTGCACTTGTTCTGGCTCCGGAATCTGGGAGAACATACTATCAGCACTGTAATTAACAGTACGCTTGTCTGATTGTCCGATTGAAGAACTAACCTGTCATATTTGCGTCCCGGCATAGTAGATTTTGGTTTCCTGAAGAATTGACGAGCGGGGGCTTTCTGTGTCTTCGAGAATGAGCGATGATTTATGAATCCGATGTGCTCGATCACGACGAGGGTACGGCCAATCAGCACTTGACCCACATGTTGGTCACACATCATCACACGTACCTTCGCGCCAAGCGGCTTCCTCAGGCTCCGACAACAGAGTCGGCGCAATCTACCATCTTGACCATCGCGCTCGCTTGGTTTTCGAGTCGTGAGCCGTCCGCGCCGAGCTGTCAATCGAAGTAAGACTCTTGCTGAATGATTGAAGACCGACCACAATGCAGTTCTCGTTTGTTCAGATGTACCGCGTATCGATTGAAAGCCTCGACAAATCTGCCTTTCGGAACCTCAAGCACCAACGGCGGCTAGAGGTCAACATTCATTGGATGCCACAAGCTCTTCACAACCTGATCCACACACCAGCCAAAAAGAGAAACACAGACGACCGCAGACAGCCGAAAGTTGGGGACTCTCTGGTCATGTCCGGAGTAACTGTAATCACGCTGGTCTCATTGTTTCGTGACTGGGTCGCTAAGCTCAGCCAGAGCCCCATGATCGACGGATCGTACTTTTGCCGGGAGCGTCGATCATAGCCTGATACGGACGTAGATCCGCCCTTGCAACTAGGGCATCCTCATCGCTGCTCGCGGCCTCCCAAACGCTGGCATTGAGTATAGTCGAGGACCAGAGAAATTTTTGATCCCAACGCTCAATGCGATTCCAAATTCTATAAGATGGGGTGTGTGTTGATCAGTCTGCTCGATGCCCTAGCACACCGAGCCGATTCTAAGCAGCTGCGCCGCCGGTAGGGGACCGCAGGGTTGTAGCAGGGGTACTATCTGGGTTCCCCTCTCTTGCTGATGATCGTTTCCACGACTGTCTTCGAAAGGCGCGCGGCCCGAAACTTATGTTGTTTATCTCCTGCCAAATAGAGCAATGGTGTAGGCGCATACATGTGTTTTCTAGATTCTGGTACAGTTCCCCACGAGGGCTCTCGATCTTCATTAAGGCAATTTCCTCATATCTGTAATCAACAAGCCAAAGCGCACAAAGCTACTAGTAACACCGAATTCACCCTCGCTTCTCCTGGAGCGTCATCAGTGTCCGTGTCGTGAGATCAATCACTGTGTTGTAGAACTGGACGGATACAAGGCGATGTGCATACGACGGTAATGTAGCATGTGTGCTGCGGGGTGCGAAACCAACAATCCACTGGTGACTACGCAGCGGGTCTATGTTTGAAAGAGGCTGATAGCCAACCGTATGTCCATACCCATGTTGATAGACCCTCGGTAAAACTATGGCGATAGCTGTTTCGGCACGGTTCGTTGTTATGATATTTCATGCCGTCTCCGGCGGCGCAGGTAGGAAATGAGGATAGGGGCGACGGCGCGATCTTGTTAGTCGCAAATCTCGATCGCCAATGGACAGGTAGAAAATGAGGGTGATGTTGGTTCTTTACTCATTCAACTAACGAGGGATTTTGCCTATTAGGAGCTTTAAAGGCGTTCCTTAACACTCTGTGAATTTGCTAGGAATTGCAACCATTTGGCATATCCATAATCTCCCATTTCCTGCTGTTCAAACTGGTAGCCGATAACAATAAGATGCCCAAAACTGCAACGGCTACGCGGAATGGGGTTCGGGTCGTCTCTAGCAGGGCAGGCCGAGCGGCCTCTGGCCTGGCAGCTTCCCGCAGTCATGCTGCAAGATCTGTGCCGGCAGCTATCGAGCCCAACAGATCGCGGCCACGTCAGTCGCAGGTACGTGGACCAAACCCTCGCTAGTTTGCGGGAGCAATGACAAGGTCCGACCATTGATCCTTTACTGCCAGATACAGTCCTCAGAAGCTGCCAGAGGTTCCAACTCTCCTCCGGCAAACGGCTCCTACGAGAAGGACCATCCGCATTGCATGAAGGTCATTAGTGATGCGGAGGAAGAAATTCAGCAACTAAGAGGAGACAAAGCGCGGTTGGCCACTCAAGTTGGGCGACTCAACGCGCAGGTTCAAGAGCTGCAAAAGCAGCTCTCCACCGCTACCGCAAATGAGCAAAGCCGAGCGCAGGAAAGTATGCAGTCATTCTTGCAAGAGCTGTTCACAGATGCGTCGTCAATGATAGATAAGGTCTGCAGCCGGATGAATGTCTCTCAGTTCGACAAGTGTTTGGCGGGGCCTGGTGCAGGCAACGTTCCCTTGGCTGGCCCAAATGGGCAGTTTGCGTTGAATGACTATACTGTAGCATCTGATGATCCCTTTCAAGGAGGTGTGAATGATCTGGCCGACTTCAGTCTATACCCGACCGACCATTGACATATATATTCTAAATATATACCTGTATCGGCTGGCGGTTCTACTTCGTCACTGGTAACCGAAGGACGACGGCCAAGGGAGTTTCGGAGTTTTGCTTTAGATCTACGTGTGGTGAACCTGTTTTCGAGTCGCGTGCTACGTGCTATGTTCGTCGTCCGTTAAAATACCTCTACCGTGAATCCTCTGTGATTATCTTCCCTAGAATCCTCTGAGTGCGAACGGCTAAATCATTCGCCACTCCAGGCTACGCTCTCCTAATATAACTACCATACAATTTTCGCTGAGTATAGTCTTGTGCATTACAAAAAATATGCCATAGAAACCAGTGCACAGAGAGACAGCTCTGGGAGAATGGCTCGGAGCCTCAAGAGGTAAATAGGTTGCAAATCTCATGGCTGACTAAAGGCTAGCGTAAGCGAGCCAGTGGACCTAATTGGCTCGATTGCGCCGCTTCATTCAACTGGATTCAAACCACGAACCCTGGACGGCTCGTATACCCGTCACAACACCAGTAAATGGTGCGTTGGTGGAACCGTAGCGGATTCGTATCGACTGTCACTAGTGTCGCGGGATAACTAGGTGGCCTTTCCTTGCACGTAGGCCTCTGAGAACAGGAGAAGGGACAAGGTAGTGCTGAGCAAGGTAGTATGGAAAGGCTGCGCCTGATTGCTTTTTCGCCCACGTCCCCATAGCTGCAAGGGGCTGGCATAGCTTTCTTTCATCACAACGCCACCATCGACTTACAATACTATGACTATGACCATGACAGGGTCAGAAGGGTTGGAAGCACTTTTGGGAGCGGGGTTAACTGACACATGCAGTGGCGTTCAGATTTGATGGAGCTAATTGGGCCACTCCAGCGAAAGGAGGCCTGCGCCATGGTGTGTGACCCGTGAGTGGACCTCGAGCGTTTAGTCTAGACGCGTCGGTAGTTCCGGGGATAATCGGCCATCCTCTAGGCTTTGGCTATCGATCACTCTAGGCACATGCTCACAGCCGAGAAGCAGGTTACAGTGATCGGCAACTGCACCGTATTATTCGGATACCTTAATGTGACGACTGCGCCGTTTTTGGGTGCAAGGATGACCAAGATTCACTCCGGCAGAACTACCAACTCAGCAGCTAGGGCGACAGCATATTCGCACAAGTTGACTGCTAATTAGGCGCAATGTGCCTGTGCCTGTCCACCCACTGTATTTCGATCGCTCTCCCGTCAGATCTTGCTCTTACACATGCCTACGAATACTTTTACAGATTTCTTGAGCCGATCTCTTCCCAACTAGGCTTAGGTTGTCGATAGCATCACATCGCACTCATTTAGAAAAGACAGCTGCGCCGTATTGTACGAATGGCTAGAACGTCCAAGGCTGCGTTTTGTGATCCTGCCTCTACAACCCGGGCTTGCCGAGCCCAACGGCAACCCATGACGCCACTCGACCCAGCGACTTCGTCATGCGCAACTTCATTGGATACGATCCAATCTTTCTTAATCCCTGATGGTAGCAGCCGGGGAAAACGGCTTCCGTTCCGCGACGTCGTTCCCTTCCTTGAGAGCCAACCCTCATGCCTAACGCGCAATCGAGACGATGTAATCGTCTTATTGTAAGCGCTACGCAAACAAGTAGCTAGTCGATCTAATCGATCTTCTCCAAAACGGTGTTAGTCCTTTATCCGTACGGTCAAATAGCCGCCTCTCGAGCTGTGGCGAGATCAGTCTATTTCGCTGTGATCGACGCCCCCGGAGAATAAAACACGATCTCCGCATGCGCAAGAATTACGGACCGCTACTGTGTGAATCAGACTTATACTGTAGAGTGTGTGCAATTGACTAGAATAGATACTCGAGGGAATAGCATGACAAGGACATCCGTCTCACCGTATGACAGAACGCCAAGTTTTTCTGATATTCTCGCCGCTCGCTCGTCCAAGTTCACCTTTCTTTATATATAAGAGGTCACATACTCACTACCACATAGGCAGCCACTACGTGGCTGAGCGCTTGGTCCGCACCGCCTTTAGTTGAGTGGCTGGGACGCATTCTTTCTTGCAGAGCTGATTCAGGAGGCCTTCCAACTTGTCATTTTTAGCCTTCAATGCACGAATATCAGTTTGTAGCGCGTGGATTTCGTGCGGGACCGTTCGCATGGTGCGCTGTACGCCGTCATTGAACGTCGCTTGCTTCTTGAACTGCTCTTCGATTTCTCTGGGAAGACATATCAGTATCATATGATCATAGCCGGTGGGCGGCGCTGTGGGCAAGAACATCAGCAGGTACACCTACTGCACTCGCTCATCCAAGCTAATCCTATTAGCATTTTCAACGTCTGCTATAGATACTAGGGAGTCCACAAGAACGTACTCTCCAATCAGCGTATACGCCACCTCCTCATTAGGCGGAAACGTGGCATCCTGTGTCGACCCTGGATCGCGATCGTCGACGGTTTCTGTTTCCACGGCGCATTGATGACGTGAGTCCAACTCGTCTTGGTCGCTGCTTACTTCCGCAGCCTCTTCTTCGCCGCCGGACGCCTCGGGCAAAATGTGTGATTGGCAGTCAGTCCCCTGGATCTCTGGAAATGTTGTCAGATCCCAAGTCTCGTCGCGGTCCGACGAGGCGGATGCCAACATCTGGCGCAATTCGCCTAGATAATGCTTTGGCTCTCCACCGGAAAGACCATACTGGCTCTCGGACATTGGGACAGAGTCGTGAAAGCAAGGACCAGAGGATAATTTAAAAGGGAGAGTATATAGAAGGCAATGTTGTACATTCTACGAAGTATCAATTTGATTTATACGTGCTATGAGGAGGGAAGATGGCGACTCTCGAACACGACAGGTAAGGCAAAAGCTATCCTTGTGTACGCTGTAACCTCTCTTTTCAGGTAGGCATAGCCACTGTGACGAAAACCAGTCAAGTCCCATCGAACGTAGAAGCAGCCATAGCACGCGGGGTTAAAAGGGTTGCCCTCAGACTCCGCCAACTTTTGAGTGGACAGTGTGGATGACTTTCTCAATGCTTGGAGCATAGTCTCCACCGACTAGTGGTAATGGTTCAAATGGACCGAGAAATGCCATCAAGCATAGAGGACCAGAGAACTTGTCGTATGTCCTTTTTCTATGTGTAGAATAGAAGTCAACACCATCGCTATATCTCTATGCAGCTTTGAGACTAGGATCCAATCCCGGCCCAAATAGAATAACGACAGCCGGTGGCCAGTCAGACTATTAACATGTCATATGAACAGGTCGATCTTACTTGTGCAATCCACCGCGACCTGCTATGCAAGCCGTCCAACAACCATATTAAAGCATGTAGATCATACACCTATTCTACACCAACAGCTAAAACCAACATTCAACTACGGTTGATAATCCAACATCTTCTATCCGAAGTAGAAGCTGGTTGGTCATTTGAACAACACCCCGGCTTCTTCCCGCCCAAGATAAACAGTCATGCCTAACAACAATCTCCAACCTGTATGGTTTTGGGGGGGGGGGGGGGGGGGGGGGGGGCGTGTAAGAGAATGACTACCAATAAAAGGTAGTCACGCCTTACCCTCAATATTACGGAGCGCCCCGGCCTCACAGGTACTGTCTATGTTGGTAAGGCAGCGCTTTCAATCAACAGTGACCCTGTTGCACACGCCGGCAAGTTTATATCTTCTGAACCCCCCGCCTTAACTGCCGACTACGAACAGATTTTGTTTCTTATCCATCCTTGTATATCAAATTTCCCCTACACGCATTCTCTGTATCCTCGTTTACTTTACATAACTCATGGCCAAGGGCAACCGCATCCCGTGGTCTGAGTGGGAAGAGCAGAATCTCCCATCATGGCTGTCTCACAATGAACACCTAACGTGGGCGAAAAAGGAGGAGAGATACTTCCAAGAATTCGGCATTCCTAGAACAATCCAGTCAATACGAGGCAAAATCAACCAGGAGAAACAGAAATCCCAATTCTTTCCTCGCGGAACATCAGCAAACCCCCACTTGACAGCACGCAAGGCACGCCGACGCCGACTTCGCGACCTGAACAGTTCCTCTCTCCACACTTTAGCTTGCCGACCGAGAGCGTTTAGCACCGGTTCCCACCAGACTTCCCTAGACAAAACCTCACAAGCCAAAACTGCCTCTGATGTTGCACTAGATCAATACGGGCCAGAATTTCGTTTATGCCATAGTGTTTCCGGTAAGACCCTACGCCTCTACTCATTCCGCACAAAGAGATGGCGCTCATGGAAAACCATTCGAGCAGAAATGGATTTCGAACCTGTACTATTGACACGAAAAGAGCATCCTAAAGTGATGTCCCACCTATGGAGCGCAGTCTACCGTCTCATCGGCCGCAAATGAGCAGGATGAGCGGGCAAGTGGACAGAGTACCAGCGTGGCTATACGCCTCAAGCCGCTTAATGGGAGAATATTATGACATGGATGCTTTCTGTGAGACGAATCCGTTTAGTATCTAGTTCTACGTGCTCCTTATTCCTCGCTCGTCGTATTGATGGCCACTTTCCTATGTATCTATCTCAACAATGAAGTTTCTATGAAGAAGAGAGCAGAGAGTAGGAGATTACATGCTCTTTAGGGTTTGGCCATTTGGTCAGCGCTTCATCGTGAAGTGTTTGGTTCATGTAATTCCATCCCCAATCCAAGGGACCATCTCTCGGCTCGCGTCATTGTTTGAGAACGCCAAGCTTCTAAACGCATCGAGGCGCTAACATGGCAATGCCAATTGGCCGAGGAACACAAGGTGCTACCATAGGCAACGAGATCCACCATAGATATGCTCCGAGTTTCCCAACATTCGAAGACTGCAAGGACTAATTAAATGAGGCAAATACTAGGTGCGGCCTATCCAGATCATCCTTGGCTGCCGCAGCTGCATTGGATTGGATATTTGATGCGATCCAGCCTGGCTACCAACCAACATACACCTGTTCATATAATTGGAGGTATTGGGTTAGCATGTGATTTGAAGTGCATGAGTAGTATTAGCGACTACTTGCGAGGCGTGATTAGGCCCTTGTTAACGCTAAGAATTTGCGGCACAGATCAAACCAACAATGACCCTGTTTTCTTTTCGATCGATTGGATACGGCGTCGAGTTGAAAGTCGGGGCTTGTCGCTACTGCGCCGTAGGGTTACGTCAGTTGCTAGCTGCTGAAGATGTTACCGACAGCGTACAGGTATATTAGTAGCTGGGATCGTAACGAGTGTATACTACTAGAAACACGGGAAAGGGGAAAGTATTTGCCACGCGGGCTATGCGACTAAATAGGAAAGAGTCAAGCAACGGTCCTAGCCAGGTGTAAGTACTAAGGCTGTAACCTAAACTCGTGGGCGCGTACGCTCACGGTTTTCTGTGAGCCTCGAGGACCAGGGGTCTTTCGGGACGGAGTAGAGTGGCTGGCTTACACCCGTGAGTCCTGCATCCCTTCGAACAGATAAGCCCTTCATCGTAGGTAGATTCGACGAAAGCGACAAGCATGCCACTGCAGTAGCAAAATTTCCCTACCAGTAGTTATCACATTCTTGGCCTATATCCACACAGTAGCAACCGACGAATGGACATCTCCATAGATTCTACCACAATAACGCCGGGCCAAACGTAAAGGGTACCGACCAAAAACACAACGCTCGACTTCATTACCGCTAGCAAGCTTTTCCTATCCGCTCGAGGTTGGTCCCTGTTCCCACTCCTACCCCTCTGAATATAAATGGAGCCCATCCTCACTATCTTTAGACAAAGGAGACCAATACCATTCAACGCTCATCTAACCTAGGTAAATACATTCGTCAGTCTTACAACTCCAAAAGGTATGAACAATACCCAAGTTAGCCTCCTGGACTGAGAGACACATGATGTTCTTGACCGTGTCTAACCTCATCTGATAGGATGGATGCATGGAGATCTAAGACGTTCAAAGGGAGGATCGCGTGGCGAGGAAGGCGTCACTAAAAACGATGACGAAAGATACGAGGGGGATGAGCAAGATCCATGGAAGTTGGACACAGAGAGCATGGCAGATGAAATGGCGCACCCAAGGCAGGATACAATGCCTTTTGTGGTGGCAGCGATCTTGGCTAAAGAGTGCGTATTGCTCACTGGCCTCAGGGGTTAAGGGACGTACTAACAGAAAATTCTCAGCCTTGACGAACGAATTCAGTGAGTATTATACATCTCGCCTCAATCCATCTAAGGAATCTTCCCCTCCTCGCCTCCTCCCCTCTAGGTCACGTCGGCGACTGAAATTGCATTCAGAGCCCTAGAAGTACAACGGAGGCCACAATCCTTTTCCACCGAGCGTATCCACGAGACCACCATCACAATGTCGCGCGAACTCCAAAACGTGAAGGCAGAAGTCCGCTCCCTGAAGGCAGACGTCCGCTCTCTGAAGGCAGATGTCCGCTCTCTGGAGACGGAAATGAACCACTTCAATGAAATGTGAACCAAGGTACATACACGAGCATCTAACCTTCCGGTCATTGAGCGAAAGCAGTTGCACTCGAAGCATTCGGTGCTTTAAGATTGCCGCCGACTATGGTACTACCTTGTTTGTCAAAGATAATGGACGGGAGAGCGTTATAAGAAGAGACAGGATAGGATGATGATGGACAGTATATGTTTTCGCGTATATTTACATTTCTACCATGTCTCGTTTCTTCCGATGGGAAGAGCGATACGGTGATTTAGAAAATCAGGAATCATTACTCTTAGGACTCATGCAACAACCCTGCAGAGCAATACCCATAAAGAGCTCGACCTAGCTCCGCTGGGACCCCCCAGTTATCCTGGATACGGTCCAAGCAGTCTGCACCTCACCAAGAGTGGTTGCGAGATACCTGCTATTGCTTGGCATAGCGTAAGAGCAGGTGCCTCCTCCCCTATCAGCAAATCTGAAGTGGCGCGGCGCGTGGGTGTGATCGGTTTCAGATCGGACCGAATCAGGCTAGTCTGCTGCAGAGGTTCGCGCGAGTGATTCCCCTCCCGCACATGAACTTGCTTACGCAACAACCTTGATCCTCAGGCGGCGTAGACCTTGCCCCTCTAACCAACCTGAGGACGAAATGCGTCCGCACGGTAAAAGGTTGGGAATCCTCTCTGACTTTGAAAGACTCGCCAGGTCGTGACCTGACCTTAGACCTCTATGTGTGAACGAGCCTGGTGACGGTTTGGAGCTTGCAGAAGTACGAGGGGAAAGGGTTGGGGGCGGGAGGACGATCCTCGCGGACCGTTCTCTCTCTACCAATTAGCTACCGCCACCCCTGCCTGGTACGGGCGGGTAAGCACGCCTACGACAGTTCACGTGATCATATTCTTCGAGTGTAGCTACGGTAGACCTCATTATTCTCGACTTCCAGGTTAGCAGCAAGGCTTAATGGTGCATAGGTAAGTCAAACCGTGAGATGCTGGGCGATACCACAAACGGCAGTTGCTGAGATTGCGCGTCCATCGCATGGATCGAGGCCATCATTGGTAGTTTGCGACTACACAGGGATGTATTTGTCACTACGTCATTTCGAACATACGGGTGGGGTATAGGGGTTTATAGCTGGATTGGTACGATCATCCCAGCGCCAACGGCTACGATCCAAGCAGGCTGCCTATAGACACCGCCACTACCAGTGCCAAAAAGTGGTTATGCAAGTTGTTGCTAACGGATGTGCTTTTGAATCAAAATATCCGCTATAATAAAACCCACTGTCATAGCCTGAGGCGCCTCAAGGCCAGGGCTTTGGCCCTATGCATACAAAGGGATGATGAATGAGCGACGGCAGTACTCCAAGTTCCCGTTCTTGCTGATGTCGTCAAGTCACACCATTTCCGATCAATAGAGCAAGCAGCACTCATCCTTGTTCGTTTTCCAAATTGGAGGCCCTCACTCTGCTCTCCTTACCACCTTCCTCTTCTTCCGAGACCGGGGCATGCAGTGCGCCTTGATTTCATTCAGCCCAGTCTTCAGTTGCTGGACCGTGTCTTCCAGAACATGAATATTTTTGACGCTCTCCTCGATGGACGACTGCTCTTCTATGATTTTGCGCTCGACTTCCCTAGAAAACCATGAGCTTAGGTCTAATAGCGGAGCTTTGTTATCATCATTGGTTGGAATGGTGAGTGCAACGATTCAAGATCAAGAAGCCTAAAATGCACTTACTGGAGGCGAGTGTCCAAACTTATTGAGGTGGTTAGCACCTATACAAATATCCAGTGTGTTTGGACTTACTCCACTGTCAAAGTATATATTACTCCGGGGTCAGAAACCTGTTGTTTGGAATTCACTCTCCTCTCGAGTTCGCGGTCGGCGTCTCTGTCTGACTCTACCTCCCATGGGCCGTCCTCTTCACCTTCGTCTGGGTCTTGGTTCTCGTCATCGATAGACGCCCCGTCTGATAATTCATACTCCGAAGAATGCGGCTGAAGGCCGTCTTGGTGAGCCGTTGGTAATCCCGTGGAATCTCGTGTGCCGACCGGCTTGGATGTCCCTGATTCTAAGACCTGACGCAACCTGTCGGAATACGGACGGCGGTGATCCCTGCGCCCGCCTTCCTGCTGGATAGCCATTGAGCGTGACTATGGGAGAATGTTCGAATTGTCCGGCGAGATCGAGCGGGTTTGAACATCGCCCTTCGAAGCCCTTCAAAGACTTTGCAACATGCTTAGGAAACTGTTGGCTTTATAAGAATGTGTGAGTGCTCATGGCATTGGTTAATACGAACACCCCTGTTGAGGTACAGCTGTGCCGTATCTGAATAACCCCTTCCCCTCAGCCTATGAAACAATTTGTGGCGCCTCAGCAGGACAATTCCGATTTTTTCGGCGAAGTAATAAGCGCCCAATAGCCGGGCCCGTGGTACTTGATTGGATGATATGAGTAGTTGGCAACCTATCTGCTCAGGGGCTCTAAGATAGCAGGAAAATTTTCACACTAGCTGGTCATCTGTGTTGGAGTGGAGCTTGGTTGCCCGCCCACTCCCCGCGGATAATTCTATCCTGACTCTGCATAGCATATATCAATAGGCTCATGATAGCATTCCTACTAAGAACATGAGAAGTATCAGACATCAATAATCTAAATTTTGTCTCTTTTCACTGTCTCTTGTCTCTCACGCTACTCACGCTACATTCCTTTGCATTCTGGGACCTCGAACGTCCAGGGTGAGCAAAATTAATTGATTTGTGCTAGTAGGAAGTGTTATGGTTAACAACCCCAGCGTCTTTGCGTTTATTAGTTACAAATATAATCCAACATTCATTTCAATCAGCAAATCACAAGGACAAACATATCCACAGAGTGAGTGATATAGATGTATGGAATGAATGAGGAACCACGAAGTTGGAATAACTAATGTGAAAACGAGCAATCTGCTTAAGAAGATGATGGACTGATGTTTTGACCTGCGAACGTTACGCATGAACAAACATGACTGTTTGAACTTGCTGATTAGCCGATGTGTTGATTATCGTGTGAAGATATGAAAAGACAAGCGAGTGGGATTGTCTATAAGTATGTTGGTAGGCTTATATTTGAAGGCCAACAAGTCATAATTGGTCTAGTGAGGTAGATGGACTTAGCTTCTACAGCTAGAGTGAGAAAGCAGAAAGTGACGGTGACATGAGCATGAGGAACACGTAGGTTTAGACAGAAAAGGGAAGGAGAGCAGTGCAAGGATCGACCACAAGCATGGAAACATGGACCGTTAGTAGGGAATTATCGGAGGGTAACGGCGACATGACGGCATCGGCTGGAAGCACCAAAGGGAAATCAACAAGATAACATGAACATGTCAGCATCAAAATAAAAGCATCAACAGGAAAATTGACAGGATAAAATCGGCAGGGAATGTCGAACAGCAATATCAACAGGAAAAATATATATGATGACACCAACCGGGTAACACCAACACAACATCAACAAAGCAGCATAGGCATGACGGCAGCAACGTAACAGCATCTACATGAAAGTATCAACAAGAAGTATCAACAAGAAGTATCAACAAGAAGTATCAACAAGAAGTATCAACAAGAAGTATCATTTTGTGCTGCTGATGATGCCCCGTTGATGCTTCCTGTTGATGCTATCATATAATGGTATCATGTTGTTATTGTCCTGTTGTTATTGTCCTGTTGTTATTGTCCTGTTGTTATTGTCCTGTTGATATTGTCCTGTTGATATTGTCCTGTTGATATTGTCCTGTTGATATTGTCCTGTTGATATTGTCCTGTTTATATTGTCCTGCTGATATTGCTATATTAACAGGGAGCATCAACAGGAAATATCAAGAGGAATTATGGACATGACAGCATTAAAAAAAAAAGTATTAACTGGATAACAGCAGTAGGATAACATCGACATGACATAGCAACAGAAAACTCCAACAGAATAACTTCAACAGGATAATATCAACAGGGTACTATCGAGAAGATAACATTGAGAGGCAACATCGACATAGCAACACCCACAGGACAGCATCAACAGGGCAACATCGATAGGAAATACCAATAGGACAACACCAACAGGATACCACCAACAGGATAATGTCAACAGGATAACATCGGTAGGGAACATCGATAAGACAGCATCAACATGGCAACATTGACATGGCACATGACATGGCACATCAGTATGAAACATCAACAGAAAAACTCGATTTGTCAACATCGACAGAACATCACCATCTGGAAAATAAGTTTTATCTACTCGGTGACAACACCCTGTTTATTGCTTGCAACAGGATTGGAAGCGTCGATTAATATCCTAATTACCTCAGTTTACTAGGAAACAATGCCGAATTCTGTCCTAAGTTCAACAGATGAATATTGTTCCTTTACCTATGCCATTAACTTTTGTTTTTTTCAGTACAATGTTGTTATAGAAAAGTGCTTCTCAAGCGAGGATGGAAGGCTAAGGCTATGGCTCGTAGAATATCGTGAAACAAATTAACAAACCACGAACTTGTTTCCCCTTTTTATCTGTTCAAAATATTGTCTACCTATCTACTGTATCAGCTGCTTGTACAGCGCTCCTTCCAAAGAACGCAGATCGTGATAATATCAGTCGGTCCTGAGTTTTCGCGTCTCACGAGGGATTCGCGTGTACACAAAGTGTTTGTCTTATATGCTCTAACCGGTGTTAATAAGCAGTTAGATTCTCACAAGTTAATCAGTTCGCGTTTATCTACAGCATGTTTATCCGGGTCTAGACTAGTGTATCCAGGCTATAGCTACATAAGCTAATATAGAGACAATGCTGAACCATCTAAGGACTAACGATGGCAAACTCGAATATGAACTAATGTATTCGATACCGTAACAAGGCGCGCAATGAGGTCCTCTCATTTGTTAGTTCGTCACTTAGTATGGAGAATGTCATGTTGGTTTTGCCGTAGAAAGTCGAACTTTGGTCAATTATCCTAGAGGAGACAACCACGTGTCCTGTCTAATTGGCAGCGCGGCACAACGAGGACCGGTTAACGCGACGAACTAGTGCTTAGTTGATAATATCCGAATGGTGGTCCTAGATACGGAGAGTACTCTTTCATCATATGCCTGGAGCTATGATGATCCGTGTCAAAATATTTCAAGTTTTATATTCAGACTAGTCCAGATTCTGCCTTTGTTCTTGTTTAATGGGGTTTCACTCGTTGTATTATAATCGATGATAGAAGGCGAGGATATTAAATCCTGTGCTCGCTCGTCTTCATCGCGGCTACATTCAATCGAATCCTGCTAATATCTGAAATCACTATATTGCCGTACACAATTGTTCTTGTGGACTAGACGATGAAATCCGCTCCGATAGACCGATCGTGGGAAGATACGGGTATGAGACATCCCCGTACTGAAATTTTCTTCGCTGATCAGTCACGACATCATCTAGCTGCTGCGTACGACTGGACAACTCCGATTATTTGTGATTCCGCCTTATTGTCGGAGTCAAAACCTGAAGCCAATTCTATCAAACGGAACAATCCGTTTACCACAATGGGCTCTGCCTCTAACCCAATCATGATAGACGATGGCGAAAACTATGTCTCACAGGACGAATTATGGCAATGTGACTCTGATGCTGACACGGAGGTTCTGAGCTCACCAGAATTTTGGGCAAATTTGAATGGCAACCACGTTCCTTTAAGCGAAACTGCTCTGACGGATTTGTCTTCTGACCTCACTTCTTCCAAGTTGCCTTGCAAGAGCTTTGATTGTTCAGCAAGTCCGCTCCAGTTGAGAAAGGAGAAGCAAAAGGCGGTTGAGATTACGAAAGACGGGCACGCACTTGGTGAGCTTTGGTATTGACCTGAGTACTACTTTTGACTAAATTTACTTTTAACAGTCCCACAAAACAAACGTCAGAAATGCAGTACGATGGCGGAGGCCCCCACGACATCTTGTGGTCAACCCGAGCCTCCATTGCCCTGTAAAGGTTCTACACGCAAACGATCAGACATTACCAGCAAGCCTCTCGATGGTATTCTGTTACCTGCCTCCCCTTCGGAATGTTTAGAGAAACGTCAACCAACGCTTGAAACGAACGTGGCCCTGACATCACGTGATAGTTAAAACACAACAACGTGAGATCGGGAATTTCTACAGAGCTCTTACGGATCACGTGTGATCACTTGATTGCCCTGCTGTATTTAATTCGATCGCTCCACTAAATTTACAATACAACACTCGCTTCGTCTTACAACAAAAAGCCGAGGTAACTGGATGAGCAATTTACTTGTACCTTGAGCCATTGCCTACATACTGTACCGCAGCGTGCTATGACCAACTAAGCATTACGGCTACAAAATGAGGGAGAAACAGCGAGCGTACATTTTGTAAGATTGCTAGAACTTCAATTCTTTGGCCAAGATCATTCTGGAGGATCTTATTCGATCTAACGATATATATCTCGAATGATACACATAGAGCCTGTACTGCAATTGCCATTTCACCGCACGCCGTTTTCCTCTCTTCCCGCCATTTCTAATCTAACCGGACCTTACATTTGTTACATAAAATTTCAGGCCCTCTCATACAAAACATAACAGTTGAAGTCTCCTAGAAGTTCATCCATTTTGCACCTCTTTCTACGGTTCGGGTATTAGTCATGTGTGATTTTCCTCATTGGTCTATATTGTTTAACGAGCATGTTTGCTTACAACTCACCAATTCATTTGTTCGTTAGCACGTTCCACTCCAACAACCCTCTTCTTTTCACCGTTTCAGGGCCGATGTACGCCCCACGCGCGTCTTCTAGTACGATTACAAGTGAGCAGAGATTATTGAGAAGGTATCCAAGATTAGATTAGTACGTTTCAATTTAGGCTTCGGAAATAATTCATGAGAATAAGTTGGTATATCTGATTTCGAATGTCGCTGTACCTAATATTTATTTTGCATTTTCGAGGGTTCTAAGGCAGTTTGCTGCTTATGTGTATATTGCATCATTGGTTTGAATTTTAAATACATGCTTTATCATGCGAATGGGTAGGAACGAACATATCCTGTGAACTGTTTCCTACAGAAAGGACATGCCTTCGGCATCTTAGGACTTTCTTCGCATGATTTGCAAACCATGTGCCCACATAAAAAAGTTATCCAAAGATCTGGCTGCGAATAGCAAATCCCACACTGTAAAACTCGCCGTTCTCTTTCCTGTAATAGCTCCTCTTGTGTCTTTTGGCGCCGATTTGACTCCAGGCGAAGCTTAGCTTGAAGCCTTTGGTTTTCTTCTTGTAATAGTTCGATTTCACTTTGGGAGTTCTTGAATGCATGATCCTAATCCTTTATCAGCTAAGTAAGAATATTATTTTGCAGGGAGCTGGTACTACAGTAGACGACTCCTTTATTTCAGTTCTTTTGCGTTTCCGTGATGGTGCTTTATAAGTCGTACCACCGATTAATCCAATGCCTATACACTCGAAATCCGGGTATGTGTAATCAAACCGAGGGGCCCTTCGAGGTCGTGAGATACCTGGCTCCCTGCTTGGTAATTCCTCGTCATCGGGTATAATGATCGGTGCGAAACGGCTTGCCATCATATCACGATTCGCCACACTTCGGAAGGGAGAGGTGGAAGGATAGACAGTAAAATAATGGTTACAAAATGCCACTTGTCCGCGGAAGGAGGCTCTTTATATACCCGAGAGTCAAAAGTGCGCGAGGTCAGTGCCCGGAACTACTGCATCAATGGCGGCACGTCGATCGGGGATAAGCATGGAGTGTTTCACTTGCGCTTTTTTGCTTTGAAATGACTGGCAACCGCAGCTGAATCAACACTATGGGCGCAGACGATGCGCAGCAGTGTAGACCTCCATAAATAACAACGTGAATACGGTGACTGTGACGAAGCTGATGAAGAAGAATGGGGGAAAGACCCAGTGGACTGAGCAAGGGCTCATAAAGGAAAATCGATCTCTGTGCCTTAGCGGTGGCCATTCGATACCAGGTGTTATGTGTCAAGGATATACATGAAGCATATACGATGAGTGGAGGATGAACGTTATGGCGGACCCACATAGTGTATCTGGTTTCCCCGGAACGCGAGGAAGCTACCTTTCTTTTGCTTCCTCGCGCTACGTCTTGTATCTAGAGTTGACTATATTATCTGGAAGACGCTGTCCTCATCTACGCATACGTGAGACCCATACATTATGAGAGCTTATTCCTAGGAGCTCGCGGCTGGCCCCTAGGAAGTTGCGAGCTCCTAGGGACCAAACTAGAAATGAAAACGTTTGTCCTAGCATCTTCACTATGCTACTTTGGTTACTTACATGCCACTAATCGCACTGCGTAACCGGGCTTGATGCCTCTGCAGACACGTAGTTCCATAGGGGCCGTACACCTACTTCACTTTTCTAAAAAGGAATGAAATAGTTTTTATTTGGCACTCCATTGCATAGCGTATGACCATAATATCCCTATTACAGTGAAGAGAAGATAGACAGTGCCAATAGTGGCTCGATGGTAGGGAAAAGCCTATCTGCCCCAGGTTTTCGCTCGTGGCCTGAGTATTCTGTGCATTGGTCACGTCACCTTTTTGAGAGTATGTTGGATGATCCGATTTCGAATATTGCCTTAATATCTATAAATCATATGGAGAATCGATTAAACCACTTTCTGGACATGCGGACAGAAACTCAGGGCCGTCAATTAAAATACTATCCCAAGCCAAAGAATCACTCGGTTCGGCAGGCCAGAAGTTCAAGTCTCTCCCATTTCGTTTGGAGCCAACACATCCCTGTCGGCTAGGATGCGGGATCTGGTGTTTCCGACGTACTAGGAATTGCTGGCGTTCATACTGGTCCTGATGAGAAAAGTCGCCAAATGCAAGAACCTGTAGAGCTGGAAAACCCGCTGGTCCGAATGCCCACTCGGCCAAAGAAACAAAGTCCTCCGCTTCGCTATATATGGAAGGATCATTACCCAACCCTTCTCTCCAGACAAAAGGATGTTCTGTCCAAGTTCGAGGGTATTCACTACCCATATAATTGTATCCACATTCGCTGCTATGATCAATTTGGCTTTCTGGCCACTCGTCGCCACTTCTGAGACACAGACCCTTTCGCCTACGCAGCTGCGTACTTATCTCATTTTTGAGGTCTCGGTGGTTTCTCTCTGAGCCACTGAATCGTAAATGTAAGAGCCGAAGACCAGAACGATGGATGACTGGTTCAAGGAAGGTTCGCTATGCTGCTGATAAGCTTGATAGTTTCATTCAGGCTGTTAGGACATACCGCAACAGATGGAGTTGTGCATAGTGCTAAAGCAGTCACCTTATTGAGATTCATGATAGCAGATACACTAGAAGCCCACATCGGTGACACATCGTGATCGGTTTCGAAAAGACCTTCGTTGTCCATAGATTGGAGCTGACGTTCGTGGTATACGATCGTCTCCAACGTAGCTGTGTGGTGTCGGAATACATCGCGAACCCTGTTCCCGCACTCCGGTAAATTTGACAATCTTAAACGGAGGTGCCGTAGGCCCGTGAAAGAACGTAAAAATTCGTCAATAGCGTGGAAATTTCCCATGTGGTCACCTTTTTGAAGCAAGAAGTCACAGGAAATTTCGAAATGGCGAAGCTGTAGCGCATGCGGGGTCAGAGAGATCAAATGTAAGAATCTGAGCTGACCAGGGCAATTGGACAAAGTAAGTTTTCGTAGAGTGCGCAGAAGCCATGAGCCTTCCGGTGGGAATATCTTTGGAAGGTGGACCTTTGAAAGACACAATGCTGACAGGGGCGGAAAGGGAACCAATTCCTCCTCCATATCATACTGCTTGAGCCCTGGCCAGCCCATGCCAAGGTCATCCCATTGCAGATTCTGGGCACTATGAGACGACACAAACCCAACAGACAGAGAATTGAGATGGATGGAATTTTTTTGGATGCACTTTCGTAGAGATTCAACCTCCGCTGGGTGTTGGATTCCTTCCCACGACAATTTGGTCACACGCGATAACTGGGAGAGCCCATCTAGGCGGTAGCGTGCTTGAGGGCACGTACCGTCTGTGACTAGCGAGACACAAGTGAGATTCCGCTGCTGCTGGCTGAGATACCCTCCTTCATCGAGTACCCCCATCGGTATACAAGTGCCAAGACGCCATCTACTGTCTGTTAGGGATAGTCCAATTAAGAGGATGTGGTGGGGATTGACTGAAATGAACGCAGACTGTTCGGCTTCAACTGCGCAAATATGACTTGAAGCTGGTCCATAATATCACTTGCAAACTCTTCATGTGCTTTCTCCTCGTGTGAAGTGCCTAGACGAAACGGACCTTGTAATAGGCCGGATCTGCGGAAAATGTTGTAGTACACACATCGATTGGATCGTGCAAGCTGTATTGGCGCATGGATACTCAAATCTCTCGTATAACGAAGATAGCCAGTAACCTGTAAATTCCTGTGATGGAGAAGGAAGGAGTCAATATCGAGGACATTTAGTGCCCACTCACTTCTTGCACGGAACGTAACGGTACGGTATGTTTGCGGAATCAAGGCCTGATATAGCCTCGATGAGACCTGTCTCAGAGCGCGGAGGCTTCCTGGTGGTAACTAGGGAGTCTTTAGACACGAGGTCATGTTGAGGATGAGTTGAGTAGATACCCAGTCTGCGATCAGATTTAGGATCTCGCATGGGAATGTGTCGAGCATCTAGTCTGCTTTGCTAACGTGGACTCGTCTATCGCACTGAATAGCCGCTGATTCAAGCACTAGACTACCTATTATTTATTCAAGATCAGTTCAGATCCAGTAATTGGAAATCATGGGTAGACCACTCAACTATTAATTATAACTGGGCTTAGACACTATCAATATAGTATTGCCCCATATCAGCCGCCTTTACTGTCACTTTCCTTCGTGGGCCTTGAGAATTTGGTACAAGATTCCTGCTCGTACGCGTGTAACCTGCGCAGTTTGATGTAGAAAGTATATGTAACGGAATACCTGTATACCACTTTATGCATAAGCTACATAGATTTCCACGTTTGTATAATATGGCCTATACATTGTGAGGCTTGTGAAAGGTTTTCGGGTAGCGACATCAATCGCGTTGAAGGAAGAACAGCTATGTCGGCTCATATAAACAGTCAATGTGTAACTGAGCACAGGTAAGAATTAATTTTGATATTCCATATGTTGTAGTTCAGAAACTAACTTCAAATTTCCATTCCTAAGTAACCATCCCAGCCACTCGTGTGCCCCAAATGGTTGGTGCATTAAACAGTGCGGCACGAATATGCTTGTTCACGGTCAGTGGTAAAAACGTCTGAAACTGTTACCACCGTTCTCAACGTTGTCTTGCGTTTCAATCATCGGCCGCCGTCGCTGACCTGAACACGGCTCTGATCCTTTCTCGTCGGTGAGCGCTCAACTGACGTTCCGGGTTAAGCGCATTTGCTCTCACTGTAGCCGCTCATTTTGCCAGGGACGTTGGTGGGAGGCCGTCAATATGTGTCCGCAGCGCTCGCGCCTCCTCATGCGGGTCTTCTTCTGAGGTGAAGAATACTCCATTCGTGTTTGGCATACGTTCTACCGTACCCAGTATATGCTCGGAGATACCTTCAATTGTTGACTACAACGCCCTACTGTAACTAGTTTGAGAACCGATTCCTCCCTGTACAGTAACAAAAATCTTGGACTCAGTTCCCCTATTCTCACTTGACGTCTCCCTCATAATTTTCGGCTACATCATGCTTGTTCTTGTCGGATACGGTAAATGGACCATGACTCTCGCGCTAGGTGGCAATATTTTGCCAGATATGCCACCCACGCAGCGGAATTATATGCGCCAAGTGCGACAACGCAATCCCAATATAATCGCCATCTATGCACGGAGAACAGTACCGAACGAAATTAATTATGTATGATTAGCTCGAGGAAATATCTGCTGTCTCATGACATTACTGTTGAGCAAATATAGGAATCATCAAGATGAGAGCATTTAATACACTAGAGTAGCAGAAGATAACATCTGCTGTGGCTAACTAAGCTCATCATTTCAACTATCCAAACTATTTTCTCTTGACCTAAAATTGCTAAAATTGAACATGGTGGAAGCCTATCCGTGTACAGTAACCACTCGCTCCGCACACTGCGATGTCCAACGCATCCACTGTGAGCCATGTTGGAGATGATTGAATCGGGCGCTTGGCAGATGACTATTCAGTGGCTCGTTCAATGCAATTGTCTGTTTTATTCCTGCGATTCAATCGGTCGGTAATTCATGTACGACAGGTTGGTTCGCACACCAATAGCGGTGGAATTTTACCTCCGCGCAGCGGGTTCGGTTCCGTGAGCAGATTCCGACTGCTGGATAAGCGACCGGGGCTCTCCAATGTTTTTGATGATAGAATGGAGATCGGCGGCCGTTACAACGTTCGCATCGGAGCTCACCGTCTCTTAGACTAGTGAATAAAGAGATCTCGTTGAACGGATACTCAGGGGGGAGACTCCGCAACTCCCAGGGACTGCGGTCCTAGATGTGGTTGGGCGTTGACAGTGTACTCATTACCGCCTGACGCGAGTGGCCCCAATAAGTTTCTCGATCTATTGCGAGCATCATAAGCAACTTTCGCTTTGGGATGTGGGTCACACACCGAGAATGAATCCACAGTCTTGTCCCACGTAGCCAACCCATTTTTCTGTGAGCAGTTGAGGCTTGCGAGTTTCATCTAACACAAATATGGTTTTTTGACTACTCAGTGGTCCAGGGAAACGTGGAATATTTGAGTCTTTTCGACTGTTTTATATTGATATATTCGATGGCTTTCTATGATGCTCTTTGCGGTCAAACAAGCGTATGCCCATGTGCAGTAAGCATAGTTTTCCATATTGTGTGGAAATATAGTTGGTCAAAATAAGAACTATATTATCATCAGTTGCAATAATGATATTGGATCGAGATGTGGCTTCATTCCTTGGACTTTTCAAACAGTCGTGAGAATGAACACCATCGGTCGTTGAACTTGATTGCGAAATTATAGGGTGTTGAAACCTAGTTATCCAATGACCTCAGAACCCACTTAATTTTGCTCTACTTCACCATTTTCAAACAAACATCTATCACTTGAATCGGTTTTAATTTGTCAGTGGGTTGATGTTTTTTGAAAGCTCCGCACGTTGGTTGTCATGGAAGCAAAAATATTGAAATTCTCGCCGAAATAATACAGCTGCGATTATGGAGCTGTTTCTTGTATATACTTGAGTGATATATATTGTCGATATATTGCATTGTAGGCTTAGTATTGAACAAAAGAGCAGCATCCAACAGGATAATATTCACTCGGCAGGGTCTAGATTCGTTAGATGCCAACTATACGGATACTTAGTGGATAATGTACCTGAAATATTGAGCAGGAGAACTCATATTCAAGCGTAGCGGCTGTTTGGATAAACTCGTCTAAGCACGTGCAATCTCAACTACACGTACTGTACGTATAGAGGAGGTTGTTTGTAACACGTTAGTGGCATTTAGACTAGTATTATCCAAATAACATCTGGAGCAGAGAAGGTTCAGTCTGTCAATGTTGAACATAAACGAGTAGTCAATATGATAGTGAAGTTGGCTACCTCGTGCAATTCAACTGTAGTTACGCTAACTGATCAAATTTGGGCGCCTTACTTGTCGTCTTTGCGCCTGGGCATTATCAAAAGGGGTATATGAATTTCTCTCTTCGCACATTTAGTCAAAATTCCGACCATACTTATCATCAGACTTTCCAGTTCACGTTCGATACGGTCCCATCTAAAATTTTACCCGAGCTATACCGGCATCAAATCAAAATGTCTAACAGACTTGCGCAAGAAAAGTGGAGATATCCGTTCTGGAGCTGCTGTGATCCTACGGAGACTTGTATGTTCCCGCTCGTCATAAAAAAACACAGAGACTAAGGGTAACACCTTGGGCAGGTTGTTGTGCCTTTTTTTTACCGTGCTTTTTATTCGGCAAAACTTCCTCGCTTCTGAATGGACGCCAAGAGGATAGATACTGCAACGGTGGAGTACGGAAGAATCCCTTTACATGACCTCAGGAATGACATTAATTGAAAAACAGTGCTGTCTATTCTCATCACTTTCTTGTTGCGGTCTTCACTGGATACCACTTATGATGCACCGCGGAACCATCAGAAAGACTTATAACATAAAAGGATCGTCCTGCTTAGACTGCATGGCGTCTCTGTGTTGTACTTGCTCTGCATTGATGCAACATCACGAAGAGTTAAAAGTTAGGTCCGAGACGCCACAGACGTCACAAACATACACCCCAGTGGACCCAATCTCATTTTCACGAAAGCCTTAGTTACTTCCAAGATCATCACCAAACCAAGGCCGCCTGCTGAATAAAATTGAATGAACGTAGTTATTGCTGTGATGTGAAGCTTTACACTGTTTACACTAGAATCATTTCTTATCGTTCATAGCATTGCACGAATCTGATTGCCGATTACAATAGTTGTGGGATGCCGTATAATCCCCCTAATTTTCTGGCCAAAAAATTAAGCAATCTTCCTCTACAAGTTTATGAATGACACAGAAATTTAGACACTTGAGAAGCCTGACACTGTATAATTCTCAGGTATTATCACAGGACCTGGAGCCTGCAGTACAGTATCGCCGCCCAGGTGTGGGCGATTGACGCAAAGTCTGTTGCCACGGAGCCTATGAGGGGTTGTCTGCCTGTCTATTGTTGTCAACTAGGAATTTTCTCCGCAATTCTTCCGGTCTTGACGTTCAGGCGGTCTGATATCTAAAATAAACTGAGTCAGTTGGTTTTTTTAGCTAGAGGTTCCTAAAAAATTGCTCTTACATCTGAGGGTGCAGTTAAAAGATTTTACTCTGCCTTTTCCCGATCATAGAATGGTAAACACTGACGGCACTTGCCTGGGAGCACCAGATGAGGCCCCACATCAATCGTAGATGTTTCACCTCAATCTATCATCCAACAACACACTTACACCCTTGTGTGTTTCTCTTGAATTTTTCAAGGTCGTCGTCATCGTAGTTTGCCGCCCTCAAACTTGGACTTTGTGACTTGAGCAAAGGGAATAAAATCTTTGAAAAAAGAGACTAGGAACGGGACAAGACGTTTAAAACGACTGACCAGTCCATTTCGAATTCGTGTACAGTCGAAACGAATAAACAGGTGAAAATGGTCTACAAGTATAACATAGGACAGAATCGTGAAATGAACAGTAGAAACTACCAATTTCGACACAGTCATAGGCTCACAACAATTGAAATACAGTAGTGGGGAGACCGTAATAGTGTCAACAGGTGAGTATCAACAGAGGATTATCAATGGCCAGAATGTAGCCTGCTATTTAAACCTGTCGATTAACCGCTACTTTGGATAATAGGTGGGAGATATGACCAAACAAAGTGGTGGGATGATTTCTTATCGGCTCGGGGCTCATGAAACGAATAGACCAACATGGTAGAATGGCTTTGGTGGAAAAGGCAGACTAGAAAGCATTGGAAAAAAATTTTAACTTGATTACAGCAGGACGAAAAGAGTGTCACAGACATGAGGAATGAATAGGTAAAAAGACAAATTAGAACGGACTACATACAAGAAACAACAGTAGTAAAATAGTAACTGTTGTTTTCTGCCTTTATTAAACTACTATTCGCTCTTCACTCACTCATGTACTGTATCAAAGACCATTAGTGAACATAAGCCTCGAAATGATCCGATCGTTAATGTACGCCTAGTGAAAAATATGAGAAGATAGCTTGATGTGCAATGTATTTTGTATTTAAACCAAGTGCTACAGTAACTAGTTGGTGGCAGAATAACTATCATGATAGGTCAAATGGACGAGGATGGGCCACCCTACACGCCTTGTGTTCCCAGAAGCGCATAACGTGTTCCCAAGGAGTCAATCTGCATTCCCAAGAGCCGCATTCGCGCCAGGAGCTGATCGGACTCAACCTAGGAGGCATTCTGACCTTAGGAACATAGTGTATGTTCCCATGAGCCACCATAACCGAAGAAGCATCTACGTGAGGGGCCACGAACCCCAAGCCATGGCCCCATAGGCGTGGTTGTAGCAATGTGCTGGACGTGCCGATTATTACTTGTCGAACACTATTTTACATGACCTTATACCTATTCTTTTGCTAGAACGGTAAGCCTAGAACTGGGCTTACCTGCATACTGGACAGTATCCTCACTTTGCTGATCATTTGTTTAAATTTTTTGTCGCCTCTCGGTTTTTTTGCCTATAAATAATTCGTATATTCTTCTTCAGTACTGACTTTCCCATCCAGATCGCCATGACGATGAAAACTCCCCTTACCTCTGTTAGCCCCGAGTTCGACCGCCTGAAAAACATCCAGGAGATACGTCTTCATGAAGACCTCTTGAAGTTTGTCGAGGAAGCCTATCTGTCGCTCCAATCAAGCGGAAAATTTAAGCGACGAGATCGCTTTAAAAGGTCTCTTCTTCATTATGCCGCTATGGGTGATTGTACCAACCTTCTTCTTTACCTTCTGCAAGCTAAGCCGAAGATCGATTCTCGCGACCGGCACGGGCGAACGCCTCTATCCTGGGCTGCTGAGTACGGCTCGTTGGCCGTTGTGAAAATTTTACTCGACCGCGGAGCGAACATCAATGCTCTGGACTACGAGGACTGCACACCATTGACATGCATCAAGAACGCTGGCCTCTCTGAAAGCAAAAAAGTGGCTGCTACTGAATGTTACTTGAAAGAGAAAGGAGCAAGGGAAGCTAAATTAGGAGGTGTTAAGCGGGCCTGGGTTTGGGTCTTAACATATTCCCGATTACTTGCATACATTCGCCCGGATATTTGAGCCACCAGACGATTCACCAGTATGCGGAATCCAAAAGCATACCAATATCCTTAGGAAGTAAGTCTCAGAAATTGAGAAATACGGCATAATTTTATCTTATGGAACATTTCGAGAACTTCAAATAGTCTGAACCAAATAAGGAGTATTATCTGTAGAGGTATGGTACTGGGAAGAATCAGAGAGAGCATAGTGGTAGAACTCCTTCGGGAGGACCTGTACTCGGGGACAAATCGGTCCGAAGAACACGTGATCTTGTTGAGATCTTTGAATCTTCGAATTTTCATCTCCATTATTTGCCAAACCGAGCGGGGCGTTGATCGGCCACTCATCACCTGACTTGGGATGCGGGAATGTGGTCAAAATCAACAAGATAACTTAGAGCATGTCTGGCATTCTGTGTACCCGCCCCCTAATTAGTCGGGCCCTCACCGCTCTCCGTGTGACGGCCCGATAATTACTTGGGGGCGGGTATAGTCTATCCATCCCTTCTATTTTAATCAGAGATTTATTCAATTCGTGATAGATTTTGACAGTATAGAACGCATAGTAAGCGAAAACAACGCACAATGCCAAGAATGTAAAAAAACAAAAGCAGTTTAGTGCTGCACAAAACTTATATTCATAGATCCATCATGCTGGCATGCCGACATTATGTTCAAATAAATGATTATTTTATTTTATTTTTTCCCTTCGCTTCCTTGCGCGCTCGTCGGGTGAATTCCCGCTAGCACATCAATCTGAAGGCAATTTATCCTAGGGCAGCAACCTTCAAGATCTTATAGTGTATGCAGCCGTATGTTTGTAAATCGTTTACCCCGACGCATCGCCGAAGTGATATGTAGGCCATCGCAACTATATATATTAGGGTTTTTTCTCTCGCA
This sequence comes from Penicillium psychrofluorescens, assembly GCF_964197705.1. Lineage (NCBI taxonomy): Eukaryota > Fungi > Ascomycota > Eurotiomycetes > Eurotiales > Aspergillaceae > Penicillium > Penicillium psychrofluorescens. The sequence continues at coordinate 336,968 of NC_133442.1, read as the reverse complement.
AACCGTCTGTCCGTGAATATTTCATCGGGACGTGAGTAACTGTTTCTTAGGCGCCGCTCGCGCCGTAGTCGGCGTCGCAAAATCGATAAGCAATCGTTTAAGTAGATAATCAAATAACCCATATGTAGTTCGGGAAGACGAACGTCTAGTTTCTAGGCAAGAAGCCGCACTATTGTGATATCTCGTACTTCACTGTGTTCTAATTTAAACAATTTTTTTTTCGGACTAGGAATTTGAGGGTCTACGTACAACATACAGCCTCTAGATTGAATTAAACCAACCGTAGCAATCCCGCGGTCGTCAGGAGTTGTTCGGGTGAATTATAATTCAGAGGAAGATGGCTTGTATTCTTGGGCAAGAAACCAAGGGTTTACGTAAAGCGTCCAGCATCCAGATTGATTTCCGATCAATCATAGTAATTCCGTAGAGAAGAGGTATAGATTCCAGCGTATAAGATAGAACATAACATGGTGAAACATGATGTCAGCAGAGGCCTTATGAAATTCACAACTTTAAACAGAAATGCAATCTATCTACCGCCCCTCAACTTTTAGTTTCTAACTCATAAGGATGTCTAAAGGGGCAGGATAAATTGTGTCATAACGGTTAACATGGTGAAGAGATAGGCCCGGATCAGTGATAATTCAGTAAGAAAAGAGGTGCCGCAGTTTCATTACAATTACACTTTGACTTTTTAGCACCAAAAACAGAATAGTCCGAGATATTTAAATGCTAATCCCGCGCGCAATATCTTTGTTTTCCATCACACCTTCCTCAGCTCTCCTAAATATCTAGAAAATGCTCTACCTTATCCTCTTGTACCTCGTTAGCGTTTATGTACGCGTATCCTTTGGTGGTGCTCTTGAAGTCGTCGACTATAATGGCCAGTGTCTGATATGGTCCGATGATAACCATGGATGCACGGGATACTCCGCATATTTCGGTCTACTCGACGGAAAAGACTGCTCAAGTACGTAAAAGTTCAATTTCAGTCTTTTGAAATAATATTAACAACGTTTTAGGACTGAGCGATGTCTTAAACGGCACCCGCCGAGACGAATTTGTACTTAAGGTGGATCCTTGTGGCATAGAACACGGTCAGCCAACTGCATGGATTGCGGTGAATACCAATGGCCGAGTCACGTTCTTTAATCAAAATGGTGATCAATTAGCATGTACGCTAGACAGTGGACTAAAGGTTGGAAGCAAGTGCAATGCTACCAGCTCGGGCTATACGACCTCCTCATTCTCGAGTTCATTGTCTTCTGACCCAGGATCTATATCCTCTATTTTGGGCCCACCGGCACCTCCACCGAGATCCTCACCGACGCCTTCATTGTCTAGTCGAGACCAGACCCAGACATCATCGAGCGCGTCTACCCTTCATTCTTTAGACTGCCCGGGGGCTGAATACATATGGATAGAATCTGAATGATATGCATATTTAGAGGCATAAGAAACGGAATCTGGTCGCAAATACACTAGGACTTCATTGTTGGAACTAATTCCTTTTAGTATTCTATTACATAAAGGTCAACAACTTATGGAAATACTCCCAGAGACATTGATCCTAGTTTGTCCAAAATCCTTCTCAGCCTGGCCATGTTCTCGTTGCCAGCCGCGGCTTGTTAGGGGTGTTTTCGGCTTGGGGTATATCACTACAGGCGATAACTATTTTCTGTGTGGGCAAACGGCAACCTTTCGGCAGTCGATGACGTGGGCCTGGACGAATCACTAAAAATATGTCTATCGTTACAGTAAGCCCAGAAACATAAGGCTCGATTATTATATTGGCTATGGTGAATATGGCTTTCAACAAAATAAACAGTTGATCTGTGGGACGATGCATCCCAATTGGACCAACTCCCGGTACTTGCCCACATGAGGTTGTTCGAGTCTCAACCCCCTATATAATGTACCTACTTAATGGATAAACTGGGGCTAAGGAGCCTTCCTATGTACTCACTGCCGTACAATATCTCTTTATATACAACCCAATTCTCATGGTATAATAATCAATTTTGTCTACCTCATGTCAAGTCACTCTTTCCGGTCTCTCAAAAGCCTTGTTAAATGATGCAGTCCCGGTAGGGGTTGGCTTACACCAAGTGAGAGCCATAAAATATTCCTGTGGCACCCCAGGTAGCTGCAGAGAAGGTTCTGTGTTGAAACCAAACCGCCTATAGTACTTCGGGTTTCCTAATACAACACACCCGGCTGCATGACGGCTTTGAAGATCTATCAACACGTGGTCGACTAGCAAGGACCCTATACCATTTCCTTGATGCTGAGGTAAAACCGAGATTGGTCCTAGCCCATACCAATTCTCACTGCCGTCCGAAATTTTCACGGGTGAGACGGCGACATGACCCAAAATATTATGTGTAAATTCATCTTCTGCGACCAGCGAGACTGATAGTTGGTTCGCTTCGCGCAGGTGACGGATGATGATTTGCTCGTTGTGATCTGAGTGCTCGGCGTTCATAAAAGCAGCTGAGGTGATTTCATTGATTGCTGACTCATCGTTTCTTGTCTCAGGTCGGACACGGATCGGCCTTGTACTTGTCATTATCACGGAGCCTTTGTGGTGCTTCGAGGTATTTATCGTCTAGAATTGTTTCCTGTATTTAAGGATATTGGAGGCAGATTATGACAGAGCTTTTAAATGGTTTTATACGGCTCAAAGCTCGGGAAAAATCAGAACATCTTCGCCCTAGCCAATGACATGAGTCATGGTGAGTCAAGAATTTGGTTCCGGACTGTTCCGCGGAGACCCAGTGTCAACTTTCCACCTAATTCCCTTGAACAGTGTCTAAAATTTACGAAGGGTTTACAATACCATACAAACAGCATTTTCCAGTGGCCCTCAACTTACTGCAGCCTGCCAAATTACTGATCTGCGCTAAGGCCTTGTCAGTGGGACCAGACCAGAATCATCGAGTGTGTATCGGTCAAGCCGATTTCGAGAATGGCTGTATCTGGAAAAGCTTGGGGCTCCGTGGCCTCGTACTGTAATTCCAAGTTCACCTAACATGCTCCTGACCTGTCCGACATTGCCCTCCTCGAACGTCGTTAGCCCTTTCACGTAGTCCATATTCCAATTTAAATAGACCGAAAAGGACCTATTATGCGTCTAGTACTTAGTAGAACATATCGTTATTTCGGTGCGTACAGGGCCAATACGTTCTCTATGGACCGTACGTGAGCTCTAGATCAAATTGGAGACCTTGTGGAAGCAGTTCCTACTAGTTACTCGAGACTAAGGCATAGCATTTGATTTCTGTCAGCGGACCTCTTTTCTCCTGAGCTTTTTCCCTGTGGTAGACTTAGAGAGAACCTTTCGATCTCTTGGGACTTAGTGCTTGTTGAAATTTTCGACGGTTCTCAATTCCAAAATTTAAACCGTTTCTCCTTTGTAGCTTTAATTACGATCATCTGGAAGTGCTTTGAAGGCACAATTGTATCATCGACATCCTTGATTGAAAGCCTAACCGCTCCATAAGCGTTATCTGAGCATTATATGATAATTTTATACATGGATGTAAGAGTAGTATACGACTGAAGGAAGACAGATGAATTGGTTCATTATCTCACGTAGCAGAGACCGAAACGTTGTTGATGTGGTCGCAAATGCGTGTGTACAGTGACATATGACCAAGGGTTTCAGCGCCCGTTTTTAGCAGGCAATTAATTGGCAGTGCCGACATGAAAGAACAATCCTTCTCTCCCACCCCATGGTCTGACCGTGCAGACACAAAATCAGTCGTCATTGACAGGTGGTCCCACGTCCGCGGCGTTTCGTGACTGATGCTCAGAAACAAAAGTACGGCTCCCACTAAGCCCGGGACTTTGGCAAGAGTCAAGCCCCTATTAGCGCACTCACGAGACAAACTGAACATTCACGTTGATACGTGCGGGTAGGGAGTCGTGTCTCCATTCCAAAGTACTTACAGTACCCCTGGCAGGATGCAGGTGGATTTTCCATGGCATAATGAATGCCAACCTCTTGCCGCTGTTGGTTCTCCACTCATCGTATATGCTTCATGTATAGCCCTGAAATTTAAGAAACGGTTTTAGATATCCCGAGAGCTGATCTGTTTGCTCCTAGGAGACTTTCTGTCTCCTAGGAATAGACCATATCCTCCTGTGAACCACTACATGGGCATTGGCATAGTAATACGGCAGTTAATATAAAAGCCCCTCATATTCTCTTCATCCAGTTCTATCATAATTCTTTGTTGTAATCAACCACCCTGAATTACAGTCTACTCGCTTTACTACTCTTTTTTAACCCGGACAATAGCGCGACGTTGACAGATTAACGCAGCACGCTCAGAAACTTCGAAAACCTCTGGCTATATATAATACGCAGTGAAAAAAATGGCTAGTGTTGGGGGAAAATTGTCGCTATTATTTAGCTGTGCAGGGTATTATGGAATAGCATACGATATCATGGAGCGAATGACAGCATCCGATGTGAGCGCCCTTTTGGCTGCCTTGCGAACCAAACCAACACCTCACCAGGTGAAAAAATTCCTACATCCACTACGGGATGCTGACCATACGCTGCAAAGTTTTGAACGATGGTTTCTGTCAAGTTTTTATGCTCGGTCCGGATGTTGTTCGGTTGACGGAGCGGATATTACACCCAGAAGCATATTACGAAAGGAAAAGTAGCCGCCACGTTCAACTTGAGGTGTGGATTGTGGGAATATGTCCTGGTTTCCAAAAACATGTTGAGAGAGTTAAACGTCGGAAGCGTCTCTATGATCGGTGGTCTTCGCCTCGGGAAGAGAGGGCAACGAATCTTCTCGAGGGTACGGAGATCCTTAACAAGCGAGTCATCAGGCAGCTCGAGCAAAGGGTTGAAGGACCTATTGCACCTAATAACAACGGAGTCATTGACTCCAATTCCTATACAATACCCGGAGACAATTGGCATGTGAAGATGTTCAATCTCTTTGGTTCCTACCCCTCCACCGGAGATGCTCCATTCCGCATTGGCGTCGAAATTTTAGGAATGAGGTTCACTCTGTCGTGGGATATTAGAAACCATACATCCAACAAGCGGCCTTGGGAAGCAAGGGACGGTATACCTTATATCGATCCTTCCAACCCATTTGAGAACAAGCTAGCTTCGCAAGATCGGAGTCGAACAAGGGATCTTCAAAAAGCAGGCTACCTGGTTTTTCACTCTGAGTATCCGAACTGGGACCCCCAGGCAACTGTTTCACTTCCTATTGGTCATATTTTAGTAGATAACCCCTAAGCGCGCGCTTCGGCCGGGCAGTTACGATGTGAGATTTAAGATTGGCTTCCAATGAAACCCCTCATCCAAACGCTCGAGAATGCGTCCCTCGCAGACACCAACTACATTCATCTTACCCGGTCCTTGATCATGCAGAATTGTTATCCATTGACTGTATCTCGCACTGAGGCGGCTAAGCTCGAGAACAAGTTGTCTCTATAAACAGATACTAGTTTATCAAAGTAAATTAGGACTTGCTGCAATGTGCTCTAGGTATAATTTAACTTATCCGGCTTGAGTAGAGTCGTTCCAATCTGTCTTCATTTCCTTTTTTTGAGCAATCTCATGGCCTTGTTTAACATAAAAATTTACTTGCCACCGCCCAAAAACAAAACCGTGAAGTGAGTCCTTGAAGCAACTGCACCGGCGACGGTGGCTACAACCCTACGGTATGTCATAACCCAAATCAGAGATGGTTCAAAAATGACAAGAGGGTTATTTAAAGCGAGGGCCGTACGGACATGTACGCTTCAGCATCTGGCTGTCAGAGTTGGTCGCACACCACCGTTACCAATGTACTATTGAGAAAAAGTCAAAGCAGCAGAAGCCAGTAATCCACGTAATAAAAGGCCTCTAGGGTTGGCACTGCTTGGGATTAAAAATTTGTGGAAATCAAAACATCATTGAGCCAGGTTGACGAGTCGAATCTATGATCCGCAATTGGTATTTGGGTGGATTTGTTATAATACTTAGCTAGGTGGGACAGAGCGCTTGTGTAAGAGGTAGTGGTTTAGTCCTCGTCAAGGGGTTTGCATAGTTGTAAATTGTTGGTGCTGTGATGATTGTAGGAAGTGCTAGCCTAGAATGGGTCCAAGGCTAAATTATGAGTTTTCCCTGCAATTGCACTTTTTCTGTTTTAAAAACTCTCTAGTTGCAGACGTAGGAACTTGTCATTTGTGTTGGAAATTGAGTCAGAATAGTTGTCGAATATCTAGACTCAGATGAACCAGTGCTGTTTCCATTACACTTGCTGCCAACCTTGAAACCGTTATCAAGCACGCAGTCAGAAGTTTCGCCTTGTTGATTTATAAAAGACACACTCTTGTTTCTGTTCACATTCACCCAAGCAGCCTGTTGCCCATTCTCAGCACCACAAATATCAAGCTTGAGCATAGCTACATCAGTGCTAGTCCCATTCACAGAAAAGTCTAGAGATCAGCATCTTCTCAATTTGTAAGGGCGAGCTTAATTTAGCACTTACTTGAACAGTCATTCCCATCGAGTATGGCGAAAGACTCTGAGTAGCCGGTGCAGCCGTGGTTCTCATTAGACCATATCCTACATACACCTTGGTTATTGAAAACAACAAATGAGTTACTAGCGGCGAGCCTGGCTAGTAGGCTCGCAGATAAAATATAGGTCACAGATCGCATTTTAACACAGATTCAAGAGACTGAGAGGAATGGAGATGAGTCTTCTTTGATTGCTAGGTGTGATTGGGAGACAGAAGCAGCCTTATAAACTCATGATTCCTTCTTTAACAAGCATTAGTGATTTTCGGTGTTCTATCCCATTTAAATTGGTAGGGCTCGCGGCTTCCGAAGGGCGTGCAATTTAGGTCGATATCTTTATCCAATTGTCCTTTTAGTAAGTGCACGGAATCCTTCACATTGACGGATGCCTGGAATCATTTCCATCTTGACCACCATTTCTAACAGGCCTGGACCCACAGGATTGATCAAAAGTGGTTAATTTTGTTTGCACTCTAAGTTGTCATGATTCACCATTTCATGCCCTCAGAGAATGACTAGGTATGTAGATTTCACTACCGCGGAAATGCTCAAGGTGATTAAAATAGTTAATTGAATTTGAAAACTTACTAAGTAACCGTCCCCTAGAAAATTAGCCGCCTCCCAATTAACCACCTCTCAGTGAAAGCTCTCCATTCATGCGGCGAACTACTTCGACAATCTATCACAATTTGGAAAATGAATGCCAGCTCAGAGAGCGGAGATGTATAGACGGGTGCTTGCTGGGTACGAGAAAGAGATGGGGCAGAATCACAAATCAGTCATTGATATCATCCACAAGCTTGGGATCCTATACTCTGATCGGTCGAGTTGGGTGAGGCAGGGCATATGTCCATACAGACGTAGGTTGGAAGAAATACTGTTGTCTCTATTTGACAGTTATATCAACACAGTTGCTATATCCTTATTTTTCTATATCGTTCAACAAAGTTGGTGATGTCGGAGACAAACCGTCGGACGCCCCTAGCAGGATGTCACTACGAATTTACGTAATACCTAATATGTTGTTAGATATACGAGTGGGATACTGTCTAAGATATTTGATAGCTACGCGAGAGGAACTTTGGTTTGCTTGTATGGGCCATGCCTTAAATCTAGGGCGGTTGCAAAAAGCGTACAATAGCTTTTCTTATCTGGTCACCTATTACCGTATAATGATACTGCGAAGAACGGTGCTAACCGCACTGAGTATAGCGTTATGTAAAATGGAGTCAAATAACGATTAAAGAGAACAAAGTGATGAAACTGATTTCGATCCTTCCTATATCCGACACCACTCTGGAACCATAGGTGACGTGCTGCTTCATCATAACGGGGCTCACTTGCAAGAACAGGACACACAGTCTATGTGGAGTCTCCGATGAGAATCTTGGTTTTCCAACCTACCTGCTGAAAACGCCCCTCAAGATATGCTGCTGCTTCGCGAAGCATAGCAGTGCCACCCACGCATACTTTAGCCTCAAGGTGTTGTGAAAGCCCACTGAGTGTCTTGAAAGTGTCTAGCGAGCCGGAAACATGCTTTCCATCTAATAAAGACGTTGGGCAGTGAAACATAAGACAGGCGTGAACAGCGGAATTTTGATGCTGCTCGAGAGAGTGCATCAACATGAAAGTCTTAGGACAGTCACGACAGCGCACATTGATATGTTTGACGAGGTGTTGGTCAGATATTATTTTATCTGCGTCGTATGCATAAATCAAGCTGTTGAGTTGATTCCTGTTCATTCCAGAAATGCACGCCCCGCTTTGAAGATGGTGTAGCAAAGACGAAGGGCATCTGAAGTGCTTATCGCATTGAGCATCTCCACATTTCAAGTTGCTGATGGAATGATGCGCCAGTGAGCCCTCGTGCTGCTTTAATGCAGCATTGCTTAGGAATGTCCGATTACAATTTTCGCAAATATATCTCTCTTTGCGTTTCCGAATGAAAGTGTGTTTTCTATCCCTGAGGTGCTGCTCAAGAGCGGTCCCATTTACAAAATCTCGATCGCATTCGCAGCAGCGGAACTGGTTCACGTGAGCAGAAGTTTTTTTATGTCGATTCAGATCTTCTGATGATTCGAATGGTCTATCGCATGGACAACAGTAGCAATGACCGGTCGATCTTTTGTGTCGGTCAAGCATATTCAAGCTGGGAAAGTATTCTTTGCAACGTCCACATTTCCAATGATGGACAACATCGATGTGTTGCTCTAGGCCTTCGGAAGTCGTAAGTTTCCGATTGCATTTACTGTAGAACAATTGCGACTATGGACTGCTCTTCGATGTTGTCTGAGAGCGTTTCTATGTCCAAACTCTTGACCACACTCACAAGTAAGCATAGTGTGCTTCGGTCGATGAATAATTCCTGGCGAGACTTAGAAATATTTCAGAATAGACACCGTAAGTTATTGATACCCAAAATACACTCCTATTCGATAATAAGAGGTTGGATGAAGTAGGAATCATGTAGGTCAAAGCAAGAAGCAAACGGGTTGCAATTTATTCCAAGGGATGCAAAATTAGTTTTGGCGGGAAGGCATGCAAACACGTTCGAACATATTGAATGGACCTTCTTTTAGACAGTTAAATACACGGCATATCTGAAAAGAGACTTTGGTATTCGTCTACTGGCCCGAGATATGTTTGTTAATGTATACGACTATGAAGTCCCCTGATTAATCAACAACCGAAATGCAGTTTCTCATTTTTTGGCGTTACAGAATGTGTTACATATCACCTTGCCAATGGCTATCCTAGGATACTTTGGATATAAATGGGCCAATGACCTGTCATAGAGGGTTGTATGGAATTTTAGATCTCTTATTTCCTAGGAATACCAGGGCCAGGTTGCTAAAAATCTAGGGGTAGACATGCCGATGCTGTCGATTTGCTCGGAGCTTGCGTGGCCAAGCAGCGACAAAACTCATCCTTACACTTTGTTTAATTCCTGCAATCTGTATGAATGAGAAAATGGAGACATGGCTACCAAGGCATGGTCCATTTATTATCCTCACTTGTCCATCCTGACTTAAGGTACGCCTTGCGATTTTTGGTAGTTTAATTTAGTGTTGGCGGTTCATTAGGATGAAGTCCAAACCAACAATCATGCATATGATAACCCCTTTATTTTTGTAATATATAATATATACCCACTAACAAAGTTGACTTTTCGCTGCAATATGATCTGTGTCGCGAAGCGAGTACAGAGACCGCTGTCACGCGGGAAGCTCAACTTGGTCAAGGCTTCTAGTACAGAACTCTTTCCGCTTGACTGGTCGCCCACTACCACAAGCTGCGGAAGATCGATATATTCTCCGACATTGTAAGCAAATAGTTGATCAATTTTTTCAAGCAGTTCTGGGTTTGCTAAAGTAGTATACTCAAGCTCCCTGATAACCATAATTTCTGATGATAGTTAAATAGGAATCCCCGAAGGAAGATAATCGTGAAAATTGACAGTACAAACGTATGGAACCCTGATTTCCAGGTCGGGAATGATATATTGATTTACTATAATCTATATACTCATGTTATGCACGTGTATCCAATATATAGTAATGTGATACAAAATGCCATTTTCGAATATCATGCCCCAGCCTCATTCCTTCGAAAGGGGCCCAAGTATAACAACTGTGCACCGTTATGGGGTTTCTCATGACGAAATCCATAGTTTGAAACCTGAGTGCAGCAGAACAGTGACAACCAATAGAGCATTCTTGGAAATAAATAGGGCACCCATAGCTCGTACGTGGTAATTGATAAAAGACCCTTACGGACAGCCACGCATTTACCAGAAACTCCCTTAGAGAAGACTAAGTCCGATGAAATGGTCCGCCAGGTCATCGGAAGAGACGGCAACATGCCGCCCGTGACTATCCCGACAAGGTAGATGAAATTCGCATGCTCCGAGCCTGCAGGTGAAAAACAAGCCTCGTGAAACGCGCTTTTCAGGACCCGCCATGTGCGTTTTGCTAGACTCTCCGCAGTAACACAATGGGTTCAAGGGATCATTGCCCCGGTAGTCAATAAAGCAGAGAAATTTGTTGCAATAGTGACATTTGTAATAAGGTCGTCCGGCGTTGCCTTTGCGATTTGATGAACGTGTGATTCTTTCGCTTCCCAGTCGATGGCATGTAGGACATTCAGGGGCAGTTTGCGGTGGGGGAGCGAGGCGCGTAGGCCTAATGCTCCGTAAGTCGATAGCGAGGGTATTAATCTGCCATGAATTAATAATCAAATCGCGAATATTCAGGACCGGAGCCTTACTATCATAGCGTATATGAGCCTTCAAACGAGTGAGAGTTGAAGTTCAGAGCGAGTCTGCGGTGACGAAAAAACAGACCCGCTACTGTGCGCGCTACGCTCGGCAAACCCACCGAGGACGAGATAGGACTACCTATTCGCTCAGACCGTTTGCATGGAAGATTATAGAAGAGTCTGGAAAGTGTACAGTACAGTAAACATCCACATATCCTTTTAGTATAGTACTATCCTCTCTCCCAGTGTACCAAAAAATTAGAATTCTTTTCCGCAGTTCTTCTCTGTGCCGACAATAAGAAATTACAGTTCTTTCTGAACCCATACAAAGGGATAAATGTAGCATGTCAGGGTAGGCTGTTATCTAATCACAGTACATGAAATATCTAGACTAGATGAGTATTTTCGTTGCAAGTTGCTTCTTTGCGTCATTTCACCAAAGGCCAATGTCACGAACGAACCGCCGGGCGGCACCCGCTTTCACGCCATGCTTAACAAAGAAACCTGGGTATTGATCCTCATAAATCTGCATGAAGTCGAGACAATTTTCGAGGGTCACATCGCGTGATTTGTTGATGTTCTCTCTGAAAGTTTCTTTGCTCACCCGCGATTGCTGCCATTCAGTATATTCGTCCACAGCGACATCTATTAGGCTGTCGATTATGATTGATTCAGTACAGCCGGGCCCGGTGGGCATGGCATCATTAGCAGGAGGCTGTATCGATTCTTGAGATGATCCTGCCGGGAGGACAGTGATATTGATTGGAGGACACATTGAACCAGTTGTAGAGGTCTCCGCAGCTTTTTCTTTTTTTGTCCAGTCGCTGGTTCTCCTCGGCATAGAGCTGCTCGTGAACACTATCAGGGACATCAGCGTAGGTCTCGAGAACCTTACCTTGCTTCACATATTTGACGAGGGCCTTCAGATAGTGTGTCTTCAATCTATGGTGCCTTTTCCCCTCTGGATCTTGCCAGCAATATTGTCCTTCGTGGCGACATGGAGGCCCGGGACATCGCATAACACGATACACATCGCGCCAGACGGAATATTGGCCGGAGACCTGCTCGGAATCAATCTGAGCGTCTCGGTCAGCAAGCATCAGTTTAGTCACCGATGACTTTCCTCGCTTGTCCGTTCTACTGAAGAAGGAATAGGTCCACTGTCCTCTATGTAGTTGATCGATATCTGGAGCCGGATCTTTCTGCCACGACGGAATATATAGGCCCACGCGAGCAGCTGTTTCTCCACCGCTGTCCAATCAACACTAATACCTTCAAGGTGTTTGTCAATTTCCCGTTGGGAGTTCACCGATGACATCGTGTCAGTATCATTAGTCTCACCCCTCGGCCACGGGCTGTCTTCCGTCGTAGAATATTACAAGCATCCTCTTTTATCTGTTCCCAGTAGGATCTAGGTGGTTGAATAAGGTCTTGCTTTGTATCCTTGACTACAACTCGATTGTTCAATTCAACCCTCCACTCGATCTGGTAGTGGATACAGTCCGGAGAATGTTCATCCCATGCACTTCTATCTGCACGTTCAACCACAGGATCAAAACTCTGTTGGTCGGATAGATGTTGATGCAAGGAAGGTTTATAAGGTGGTGAAGACGAAGCTTCGTGAGGAAACTAATTACTGAGTTTTTCCTGGTCGCTCATACTCGAGACCTGGGCCGTGCCCGGGTATTAGGCAGCGCACGTGACCTGCATTTGGTGGAGCATCCACGTAAATTGGTCCGTAATATGTATATCATACCAAAGATAAGCTCATGCTTTGAAGAGGCTGAATTTGGTGCTACATTAATATGACGACGACTTGGGATTTGTTGTGAAAATCTCCCTCATAGCGCGGAAATGTGCGTTCCTTTTCGGGCGATCGTCGGAGGATGACAAATGGACCGACCACCGGCGGGGGCACGGAGGATCCGTGCTGGGCCGTAGTCGGTGGCACGTATAGGTAACAGGCATGTTTCAGAACGAGTCGGACAAACAACAAAAACATAAGAATGGAAACAGCAGATCCGTTAAACGTATAGTAACAAGGAAGCATCAACGGGGAAGTACAGTATACAGTACTCTATTTGGTAACTGCTGAGTATAAACAACTAATTATTCAGGAAACCTGTCTGGGGCTCGGAAGCCTTCAACCGAGTAGCTGGAGGCGAAGAAGGCGAAGAAGGTGAAGAAGAAGAAAGAGGATGGACATGCTGCCTCTGCCCCTAGACTCAAAGACGGACCTACCGAGGAACCGGATCCTGGACATGATTGATGATTGCGAGGTACAACTTTGGTACATGTTTCATTCTTTTCGTTGTTGTACAGTCAGTCAGTGTTGGAGGCATTATTGGAGTTACCTCCAATACCTACCCTCCAACAGGGGTTATTATAGGACCTGATTGGCTATATTACCAAAAAGGTTTGACCGCGACCGCTCTCGATGTGTGCAAAGACGTGTATGATGTTTCCAAACGGTAGACCATATGCCGCCTATCGCAATCCAAATCCTAGTGAAGATTCTCTGCTAGAAAGGATGGGGATTGGCAGCTGAAATGAACAAGTCCTCTAAACAATTGGCTAACAATGAACATGAATTTCGTTTGTAGACGCTATATATGAATTAAAACAGATTAAATGACGGTCATCGCGAAAAAAAAACTTAAAGGTCACAACTTGTTATCTCCTGTTTGACTTCTTGAGACGGGAACTGTTGTTGAACCGACTAAAACGGTGGGAGGCCTGGCCCATCCTCGAGGATAACACAATTTTTGCATAGATACAATACCCTCTTAAATTTGAGAAAAGGAAAGAGCATTGTCTACGATTAATCATGAATTATATTTCAAACGGAAGAGTCAAGTGTAAAACTCGTAAGCCAAAAAAACCGAGCCCTTAAGCCCATGCCCAACCAGCTGGTGCTAATGCCTTGTTCTGTCCTTTACCATCATATTCAGCAGACTGGGAAAGCCTGATCCTATTTTCAACCTCTGCCAAAACCCTTTTTGACCATTTGGGGGTCAATCTTCGATGGTAATGCTGCCACAACTTCGGCAAAAAGCAAACATCCTGGACACAGTACTGCATGATCTCATCGGGAAGTGGACGAACGTTGAATATTTCGTAACTCCCCCCACGCTCGGGAGCAAACAGTTCCAATCCTTTCTCTTTCCACATTTTCCAACTTTGCATTTCGGAAACTGAAACAGGGGCATCCTTCTCTATGCATTTTGCTAAGCCCTTGACATATTTCTTCGAGTAGTTGCGTGTCGCGAGCTCCATCAACTGAATGTCTTGCACACCCGCAAGATGAATTTTGAAGTGACTGAACAAGGCATCTGAATCGTTGCGAACATCAAAGAACACTTTGGGAATTGTAGATGATTCTAATATCTGTTTAAGATTCTGATCACCAACAGCAGCTGGCTGCAAGAAAGCATTCTCTTTGAGAGTAAAGACATCAATCAAATAGGTATTGCCATGAGGGAGGACAAAAATCTGCAGAATCGAAATGCTTCCGTGTCGTAAAAGGTTTATTCCTTCAAGGTCGATGTATAAAGACGGTGGATTAGTGGGTAAGTCCTGCAGTTTTCCGACCATGCTGCACATGCCTATCTCAGTATCGATGAAAACTGGCAAAGCGCTCTCTTTTATCTTTGTTTTCTCGAAAGAGGTCACAAGATCCTGAAAGTCAGAATGTTGGACATGAACTGGTTTTGAGTTCATCTGCATTTTTCAATTTGAACCAGGTAACTTATTAGAGACCAGTCCTAAATTTGATTAGCTTTGATATGACAATGAGGTGAAAGAGCTCACAGAGCGTTGTGGCCAATCAAAATTGCAAGGCTTGAATCAGAACGTTGAAGATAGTTATTACGAAGTCTATTCAAGATATATGTGAACAGCTCGGTTTTCTGGAATTAATGATTACAAATTGTTTGCGTTAAGTTACCTGCGCGATCATGCGAATTTGACCACTTGCTGATAGCCGGCTAAGCAATGCCATACAAGTCACCAAAGTCCCATCTGCGCAACTCTCACTGCCGCAGATCTTTACAGTACAATACTACATTGTGTTTCTTCCACTCTCTGCAGCTAATCTATTCCCTTGTAAGCGCCAAAATGGCGAGTTCCTCTCATCATAGCACCGCCTGTCTGCTTTTTCGTTCTACCTTATCTGGAATTTACCTCTTTGGAGCACTCGGTCTCTAGCAGAGTTACGCATGGGTTGCCTCCCGCACATTGTTTCCCTTGTCAGTTTCCGGCAGAAGGCTGCAGGTTGGCGGCCTCATGCAGCGTCTTTTGTATATCGTCATGGGACCAAGATTATGGGCTTGCCGTCTTCCCGAATCGATCGCCCTGATAGGAATGGGGGCCTAGACGTCGCTACGCTTATCACATGGAGACTTTTCAGTGTTGCTAGGATTACTAGGAATGATGTCAGCAGAAGGATCATCCAGATCGAAGGCCACATGTCCACGATTGAGTGGGCCATAATCTAGGAGCAATTTGTCTCCTGCATGATTGGACGGCCTCCCGCATGATTGGACGGCCTCCCGCATGATTGGCAGGCCTCCCGCATGATTGGCAGGCCTCCCGCATGGCTCTGGGCACGGAAGTTTTAGCCCACAGTACATAAATATAAGTACTTGAAGTCTTTCATGCTCGCCAATGGAAACCCCTAAGTTTGATTTCATGATTCCCAAGTTGAAATAGCCAAGTCTCCTGACCATCCCGTACACGACCATATCATTCTGTGCACCAAAAGCTCTCCAGTCAATTCCAAAAACTAAAGTGCAGAGAGGTTTGAAATAAAGCTATTCGGACGTTAAAATAGCTCACAATGGCCAAGCTATTTAAGCCAGATAGCTCATATGCACAAATAGGTCAGTCTGCTAATATTCCTACGTGGATATTTCCCTCATAAGCCTCATAGATTGCGTCGTGGGAGAGATAATGTTCCGTGCAAACGTGACGCTGCTTTTGGTTCGATCAGGTGGAACCCATGACTTGCTGGTAAGCTTTTATATCCTCAATCCAAAGCCTTAAGAAAAGGTTCGAAAGTAACCATGTACAAGACGGACACCAGTAGTTTTACGAAGTTTTATGACTACGGTGCTGCACTTCAGAAACTGAAAGAAACGGTCGGGGTGTCGTGTGACACTAAGCTTGATATAGAACCACAGACTGGCGTGTTTCAAATTCTCGGAGCTACCTATCGAGCACGGTCGGACGTAGAGGGTTATACTCTCATACGGAGAATTTTAAGCCCATTTGATGGTGAGCATGTCACTGAAGGCTTTGAACATGCAACGGCCCCTCTTGAACATCCACCATTCTTTCATGACGCGGATGGGCAAAGGGTTGAGGCAAATTCTCACATGAATTCTGTCTCTGGAAACCCCCTTCATCAGTACACATCAATTTTGTTCGAGAAAGGACAAGAGCTCGGCGAGACTCCTAAGCGCGAGGTACGCACGCTAAGCCTTGATCCTCCTCAGTTCAAAGTGTCCATTCGCTTTGGACATATCAAAGGTCTGGGAATTGGGCGAACTAAAAAGCTGGCTGGTCATTTAGCCGCGAAGGAAGTTTGTCATAAAATGAGAGTTTGTGTATGAGAAAGATCACAGGGGGCTGCCGGCCTTTGAGCACGTTGTAGTTAGTGTTTTCTAAATGAAAGAAACTGATGCGTTGAGCTGAATTCGCGCCACGCCTAGTATAGTGAAATTGATTACATCTCCGTTGGCTACGTATCAGGGAAGTGTAACCTTTCTCATTGATTGAGATGGTCCAGATCAAGGATTATGGCGGTCGCCTTTCTTCCGAAGTTATGGAATCCAGAAAATTCCGTGGTGTTCAACAGCAGACTGTCATCCAAGATTGGATAGATTTTTGTACTATACAGTACAGTGTGATACTTGTATAAACTGGTGATTCTCAGTTCATGACATTTTCATCAAAATAGGATGGCCTGAATATCTCTTCGTAGACAGTTTATAATTCTAGACGATGATCGTAACCCATTCAGAAAACCTCTCCTCCCATGGTAAGATGCAGATCAGTAACGAAAGTCTCCGTAGCAGCTCGTGGCCATCCTACCGAGCATGCAATAGCGGTCTAAGTTGTTCCGATGGAGTCCCACTGATCTTATTGGTCGCATCACTTTAACACCTGGAGTATTTGAAAGCCATCTAAGTACTTTGCGGTGTTAAGTAAGCGGCATGTATTAAATTATCGATTCTGTCGCATGCAAATTTGCTTGACTAGCTGAACCCTGATCATGACCCTATGACTAGGGTCTCTCCTTCCTGCAATACAAGATTCGAACCCCATGAAACGGAATACTTAACGCAAGCAGAATGCCATCTGTGTAGCCAGCTCATTCAGGTGTATTCTCACGGAAAGTACTTTACAAGGACTAGCGGTGAAGAGTACGAGCAGTGTGTTCGGAGCCGATTGGGTTATCTGAGCCCTCATTCCGCCCCTATCGTCAACGCCACACGCACTAGTCGTACATATATAATTCATGTTCCCGACCTTCACTCGCCTCATCGCGAAAAGTTGACCATGGAACCACGGTTCTTTGGTCAAAGTGAAAGTGGCACCGGGTCGTCCCTGGGAGTAATCCCAGATGTTCCTTTCGACTGGTCGACCAGTTTGACGAATGATGACTTTTACGCCCAAAGAATCGAGACTTCAGATACATATCATCAGGGGTATGATCTTTTCTTTACGGCATGCGATATTCAACAACCTCTTGCCCAATTGTCCGAGTATGTCGGTGCGAATACTACAGAACTTGGCCCATTTCTCGATCAGGACTTCTTCGGCAATCAACAGCCTCTGTAGAGCGCTGGATCGAATTTGTTCCCGACAGATTTGGGCGAATTTTCGGAGTATGACCATCAGATGACTATCTCCTGTACTTCTCATTTAGACAGGAGACAGAACCTAGGGCCTGCAATTCCTATGACGAAGTGCAAGTGGAGGTTTGAAGAAGCAGAAATGCCTTCAATTAGCACTATGGATGTTTCGTCAGACGGATTGTATCGCTGCAAGCAGGAACAATGTCGAAAACGGAAGGGTTTTTCCCAAAAGGGTCTTCTCAGGTGAGATATATATATTACGACTTAATAGAACAGGAGCTTATTCATGTCAGAAAACATATGCGTCAGCATTTAAAACCAGTTGAATGTTCTATTTGTCATTATCGTGCCGCAGAACAAAAGGATGTCCGCCGGCACGCCGAACGTTTCCACAATTCTTGGGCTAAGCAACACTGGGAAGTGGAAGACCAATTTTATTGCGAGATATGCGGTATCTCATTCACTCGCAACGACAATCTCCAGAAACACCACAAAAGAAAGCACTCATCAAGCTGGATAGCATAGTGAATACGCATTTAATTGACAACAAGAACACTCTCATAATTTGACTAGCTCACGTATGTAAGAATGTCTGTGAGAAGTCTTACTATTTTACATAACTTAAGTACTTCGTGTATTCAATCTACTGTAGTGGATGCTGATACGGTCAAACATAAATGGACACTCCTTCATCATCCGAGTCAACATCCCCATTTAAGTCGGCCTCTTCCTGCCTCTCTGAATAATCGACAGCAGGTTTGATATTCGATGGGACTTGTTTGGCTTGCATATAAATTGGCCTGGGGCTCGAGCTCCCCAGACATGGTTGTTCAGGGGAGCCAGAGGTGAGGGTGGGAAAAGGGGTCTCGGTGATGCAAGTTCTTGAGTCTGGATGCCAGCGATTTGGTCGTGATCGTTGAAGAACTTGGGATTTAACTCGTTCGCGGAGATCATGCGACATCTTGATCAAGATCTGATTTTGCTGGCAGGTTGCAAACTCGTCTTTGTCAAACTTCTTCAGTAATGGAGGGCTCCATTTTGTCCAAACCTTACGGTGGGATGGAGGCAGCACCATACGGGCAGGGTGGTACTTGAAGTACATTTCGCAACATAGGCAGGCTGGCCTGCTGCACGCAATAAAACGATCATTATGCGCGAAAGCAATCCCCATGCTGTAGAAATATTCCAGAACCTGAACTTCAGCATGAACTTGGAGTGGAGAGTCGTCGTATTGGGCCACAAATTCATCAAAGATTCCAGCAACCCTGTTCATGTAGAAGAGTCCATCTTCAATGATAATTCTTTCCTCATCATCTCTCTTCAGCATTCGATTCAAGATTCCGCGAAGGTTGGTGTGTGAATCGCGCACTGGTCGAGGCACACTTGGCAGAGGATTGATGCCAAAAACGGTGTATGTTTGCAGTAAGTGACTCATATGGTAGCTGTCTTCAACTAGTTCTTTCGATGCTCGTATATGATGAGCAAGCCGCCCGATATAATGTCGTACCGAGGCAAAAGACGACCTTCTGCCTACAGGTCCTCGTCTGGTCTCTTCTTCTAATGCCTGACTTGAGAGCTCGTCCATATACACTGAATGACGGTTGTTATATGCGAAATTGCAGAGCTGAATGTTGTCGTCGTAGCTCATGGCCGTTTTCAACCACTTTTGCAATTTTCGGGCTTCAGATCTATTAATTCGTTGCCCCAAATTCATACTGATTGATGACCAAAGATGATCAAAGAACACATACCCGTTTCTGATTTATGTACCGTGAGCATAGAAAAACAGTTCATTGCGTCTCTACGAAGAAATTTATTTTCTTCCTTAATGCGCTTGGCGGCGAAATCAACGCAAAGTTGGGTGAATGCCGATTCCTTGCAGGCCGAATTTGTACTACCTTGGATGATCGTCTCTTGTAATGCACTGAGGGCGATTCTGACGAAAGCAACGATTCTTCCGTTTTCCGTGTTCGAAGCTACCCAAAATCTGTAGCATGTCTTGAAGTCCTCGAGTCCAATTGCGGTGCATGCACCACCACCTTTCTTGAATTCACAAATATAGGAAAGATTCTGTAAAAACCTGCGTCTTCGTGCCTGGCTAGCGTCAAGATCAAGTGGCTGGGGCGTATGGTCGTCACGTGTCTGTCCAAGAGCCTTTAAAAGAAATAATGGCTCGTAAAATCGACCGAGAAGTCTTTGGTACGGGTCGAGCCTGGGGGGCCCAACACGCTTGGGAACCAGCTCTAGAGGCTTCGTGGTATCCATATTGATATATCAAACGCGCGCTCTTAATGGTAAATTGATATCTTTCTGTATATAGTGTGAGGCCGCTCGTGGCTTGGACTTGGGAGGATTACGTGCCTCAGTTATAATATCAGCCAAACTTAACACTTGTACTAGTGAGAAAGTCGATTAATGAATCTAACCAGACTTGCTTGGGCTGGGAGGAAATGTCTCAAACCACCTACGCGGGAGGCCCCCAATGTGGGAGGCCCCCAATGTGGGAGGCCCCCAATGTGGGAGGCCACCAATGCGGGAGGCCCCCAATGTGGGAGGCCACCAATGCGGGAGGCCACCAATGCGGGACGGCCAACAATGCGGGAGGCCACCAATGCGGGACGGCCAACAATGCGGAAGGCCACTATCCCGCCTGTGGGAGAGTTTCCATTCTGCTGATTTGCGTTGCGCGATTGGTGTAGCAAGGAATGACAAAATACGCAGATCTGTCCCATTAATTTGCCCAAAGGCTCCATGTATTGCTCCTGAGATTGGTGACAACCAAGGACAACCAAGCTGGTATTTTTTCGCCTCCTGAAGCGCTTGTAAATCCGCCCAGTCTTGCAAATCCAGACACACACATACACACACCGCAATTTCGCATGAATGCAATGGGTAAGCGAAGGAAATCAATCTGTATGAAAATCGTAGTATAAATGGAGACGGTACTAAGGGAAAGACCGCAGGAATTTTCCACAAATCATCCTCAAAATGCCGGAATCGCAGTATAAGGAAAATCCAAGTGGGTTGTTTTACCCAACTCCCTCTTCCGTTTCTTCCCGAACGGTTGCTTCGAAAACTGAATAATAACCATATATACAGACTCAGAACTTGCGTATCATTTAAGTTTGTTGAAGCTCGACAATTCTACTGATCAGAATGAAGAAGCCTCTCTTGCCCCAACTTTCACAGGTCCAGTCCTCAGCCAACCTGGACTGAGCCTATCGCAATATAGCTTGCTGGGAGGTGTCAGACAGATCAGCACACCAAGGCTTCGTGGTATAGAAAATAAATTTCTCGAAAAAGACCCTCGACTTTTTTTCAATGTTTCTTCGCCATCAAGTACCTTCATCTGCGGTTCCCAGGGCTCTGGCAAAAGCCACACTCTATCATGTATACTAGAAGGCTGCTTGATTTCTTCCAAGCTAGGCAGACTTTCGAACCCGCTCACCGCTGTTGTTTTTCACTATGATACTTTCATCTGCGACAATGGTGGTTCACCTTGCGAGGCAGCATTCCTTTCGTCCAACTCTAATATTAAAGTTAGGGTTCTCTGTGCTCCAACCAATTTTCGAACGATACAGGTAATGTGAAACTGCTCTTACTGTGGTCGTATATCTAAGACATTTTCAAGGGAACCTATGCAAGATTTGACATCAAAGTTGAACCTCTGCAACTAGATCAAAGCGATCTGAACACTAAACGTATGTTGGACCTCATGGCAGTTGGTCAAGACAAGGGTCCAATGCCACTTTATGTGCATACTGTGCAGCGTGTTTTACGCGAAATGCGCTTGGTGCAACAGGAAAGAAGGGTTCCTTTCGATTACAGCGACTTCAAGCAAAAGATACTCAATGCTGGCCTTCTTCCAGCCCAGCTGGAACCTTTGAATCAAAGACTGGATACTCTAGAGAGCTTTATGCCCTCGCAGCAGACAAACCCAATTTCCAGCAAGAGCGACACAAAACCAAAGCCACAATCCCCAGGCTCTAGCTGGATGCTAGAAGTAAGCTCTTTTTACTGAATACTAGATCAAGCAGTCGCTGACAAAACAAGCCATCGCAATTGACAATCATCGATCTCTCTTGTCCATGTATCTCTCCAGATACCGCTTGCTCCCTCTTCAACATTTGCTTCGGAATTTTCATGGCACAGAACACACGAATTGGTCGAATAGTCGCTCTAGATGAAGCCCATAAGGTTTGTAGCCCAGAGGAATTTTCTTTTATAGTCTCTGACAATTTCTAGTACATGAAACAGTCTGTCGAAGCACGGAGCTTTACAGACACCATTCTCTCCACTGTTAGGTTACAGCGCCACCTTGGAGTCCGTATTCTGATTTCAACACAAGAGCCGACAATTTCAAGCGATCTCCTCAGCCTGTGCTCGGTCACTATAGTTCACAGATTCTCATCCCCTGCATGGCTACGTGCGTTACAAACTCATGTGGCTGCCGTCTTTTTGGATGCGCAATATAATGAAGAATCTTCTATTGGCGATGAAAGCCTTCAAGTATCGACAAAAACAACGTTGTTCAACCGGATTGTTCATCTTCGTGTGGGAGAAGCACTGCTCCTTTCCCCAAGTGCCGTATTAGGCACTTCTATAAAGGATTCGAATTCAAGTAAACTAACAAGACTGGGTGCTGGATACATGGTAATCAAAGTCAGAGATAGACTCACAGAAGACGGGGGAAAAAGTGTCATATCTTCTTAAGCATGAAAATCATAGAAAAGATACTGTAGTGAAGCTCAATCATTGTGAAATTTTGGAATGTTTCTGACAAAAGGAGAACGTTTCATATCTTTAGTTTTTTGTGTGAGGCACATCCGCAAATTCCAGAACTTGTTGGTTCGCCCACAAATCAGTTAAGACTTGGCTATGTACGAAGATCAAAGCCTGGCACTTCAAAGTTTAACAAGACATCGACATATGGTTGATGTTAACGGGTGGAGCTTATAAGCTACAAGTTTGCTTCATAATGATGCACTAGCGAATATTGGTCTTGATCGTTGACCAGCGGAGAAAAAGACATAGCCTGGACGGGCACTTGATTACTGTAAACAAATATATTATGAAAGCACACAGGAATATATACTCTCGTGCGACATCGTGCCTAAATCGTCCGTTTTGTAACTACAATGTAACATTACGATGTGTTCACGGGATCCGTGAATGAAGGTTACCTGCGTCCACTCAAGATATTGGCCTCCGGCACCGCCTGCTGTAAGCCCCTGTAGAATTTGGTAGCGCTCCGAGATTCGGGCAATCTAGTTTTCTTTCTTTGTTCTTCCATCTAGCCACGGCATCTCAAATCACGAAACCATCAAGAAACGAAATGTCCCTCACCCATCCTTCGGTCGATGTTATTTGGTGGACAGGTTCCGATCTTAACATCAAATGCCCTTACAGTATATACGGCACCTTCAGAGTCAGCATCACATCAAGAATGCCGAATGGGTTACACAGACAACGGGATACACGCAAACTTCGTGAGGGAATGATGAAGGTGATTAAATTGATAACACTTTCGTCTTGACTGGCCATTTCACCACCGTTAGGTTTAGTCAAGAGATCATGTTTAAGCCCCCTTTGAACACATCTCCCCTTTTGGAATTCACTATCTCAGTAATAACCAGAGTGATCCACATTGCACCTTCTAGAAATGATTAGAGTATTTAAATTTTGATCATATATCAAACAATCGAAGTGTATAAACTTAGTCCATTAGTCAAATCGGAACCGGTCATTTCACTACTCCAGGATTGATCGCTCGGTTAGAATTTATCGGTCTAAGCGTATCGCAACTCACCATTTCACGCTCTTAGAAAATGATCAAGGTGGTGAAATTGGAACACCCCTTAAGCACTTTACAGCACGCCCTTCAGTTTCCCAAACAATGGCCAGCGTATGCAACTTTCACCGTTTTAGCTATGCACATAGTAACTAGTGAATTGCATTTGACCACTTAAGTACCTTAGAACACGCCATTTATTGCCACCAGAAATAACGAAGTGATTTAATTTGACCACAATATGATTCTTTGCTCAACAACAACCTTAGCAAAGATTGAGGCCGATAAATCCTCTACCTTTCAAGGGTTTCAAGTAGTCATTTCATCACTTCTAGGATGGGCTAGGCTCATTAGAGTTGACCACCCGGCAAGGGTCCAGATGATTGAATTTAGAAATCGTATAATCACATCGTAACACGTATTCCACCCCGCCATCCGCCATTTCATCAACAGACGAACAGATTGGAACAAACCCTTTTACCTCAGTTCTTTCCCCTCAGGAATGATCGGTGTGGTTCGATTTGTTTCCATCATTACACTTGCTCCCAATCTTGAAACCGTGATCAAGTACGCAGTTAGAAGTATCGCCTTGCTGATTTATGAAAGACACACTAACTTAGTTCTGCATGACCCAGTACTAATTTTTTTACAGCAATTATGATCGATTTATTCCGCAGAACTTAGGGCTGGTCTCATGTTCGAGTTTGATAACTCTGAGAGTTTACAAACCAACAAACGCATCTCAATGGAGCAGATGAACAGGGCAAATTAAACTGATTTTCGCACATTCGAAAACAGTTTGTGATTGTTGAAGCATTCGAGAGGCATGTAATTTCACCAGTCTAATAACTATTATATATCGGTATAAGAAGCACTCTTAGGTCAAATTAGAAGTATTCTCTTGCTTAAATCTACCCCAGGACACAATTCTCACCGTCATCTTTAAAACAGTGTACAATGGTGGGGGATCATCGTCAGAATTCTGTAACTGACGAGTTGTTACGTAAATGTTTCTATGCTGAGGCCACGGATTCTGATACTCTATCAGATACGACAACGGAATATATCCAATCGGAAACCAGTGAAGATCGGGCTTTCGTTGCATCCGACACGGAGAAGTTGTCATACGTGCCAA
This sequence comes from Penicillium psychrofluorescens, assembly GCF_964197705.1. Classification (NCBI taxonomy): domain Eukaryota; kingdom Fungi; phylum Ascomycota; class Eurotiomycetes; order Eurotiales; family Aspergillaceae; genus Penicillium; species Penicillium psychrofluorescens. The sequence goes on along the minus strand of NC_133442.1, from coordinate 312,385 downwards.
GCAATTCCTCCGAAAGTGGATGGTCAACCCTTGGCATTTCGAATGAGGATATACTGAAGACTGAATCCAAAGTTAGTATGGCGAGTTTCTTATGGCGAATCTCTCTTTCCTAAGGACTTCAGTTTAACGAATTACCTAGGAAGAGCGTGTCAAAAAAGTAATACCGGTCAAATCCATTGCGCAGCGAACTGTACAATATGAAGGCAGTACAGTGAACCAACATTTGGTCTTGTGGTATTCCTGGGAAAAAACAGAGGGGTCTTGATGTCTTCAGCTCGAGACCCTTTAATAACCTACTGAGCCAAGATATGGTATAGCATTGAGATTCTGATAGTGCTCGCGACTAGGATGTGCTACTTTTGGCTCAAATTGTGAATGATAGTGTCTTATTTGCGCCCGTAAAAAATAACAAAATTGCCAGAAGGTCAATTTCACTCTCCTTTCATTTATGCAACACGCATCACCGAATTTCCGCATGTAGCAACATACCAGGATCAGAGTTATGCACTGTTATATGCTGCCCTCGGAGATAGTATTACGGTTTACTTGTGCTCATTGAGGATTTGACATACAAAAGGATAAGTACCGGCTTTACGCCGTACTTTCATTGCAATTTTAATCTGGCCAGACAAATCACCTGCTGTATCTACGTAGTGTTGGAAGCTGAACCTCTAAGGAAGATTGCAAGAAAGCAGATTTCTGTATATAGTAACTGTACAGGGTGAATCGAAATCGCCTTGACCAGTACACACTCACTCTTTCTCTTCTGGCCCCACCGCCAAGACCTTAGCGCACACCCGTCATTGACCTGGCCATGTAGTTGAGGAAGGCTGTAAAATGCACGTGGTATGATACGGTATCTCGCGAAGTAATAATACACTAGTCTCATGGGAATCCCGTCGACTTCCATAGAACCCAGAATGGATCTTTGATAGTCACAGAGAGCCGCCTAGATCTAGTTCATTGATGATCTGCCGCCCCCAGGTGTCCCCGGCTTTCCTCTTAGGATACCTGGCATATATCCCCTTTGCTAGTCATCACTCCTGGGATGTGTCTCTTTCCAAGCTTCATCCTATAAATCTCCACAAGCTGCATATCTAGCTGATCGACTTCCTCCAACCGTCACTGAGTCCTTTACGTCGACACAATCTAAAATGTGCTGTTAAGGCCTTATGGGAACCACTAGGTTTTGCTCCTTCTCTGAGGGCCCTTTCCAGCTTATTTAGATGAGAACGGCAAGCTTCACGCGTCCTTGGCCTATGACAACCAGAAAAATCGAACACCACTCCAGCCAAAATATCTAAAGACGCTCCTTTTGAGAACAGCCAGCGAAACTTTTCAAAGTCGCCTTCCTCGTATGCTTCGCAACAGAGCCGATCAATACCATCTAGAACCTCTCCAAAAGAAGCACCATGATCAATCAACCAATTTAAAAGCACTTTGTAATTGTATGAACGAGCTGCGCTCTCAACAAGGTCGCCGCACGGAACATACTTTAGTGAGGCCCCACGTTGGATCAGAATATCTAGGCCCGGAGTCGCGCCATTTTTGCGATAGGCGTATGATAAAATGTGGCCTCGCGATATGTAATGACTTCTTCTGAATTGACAATCCTCATCCTCCGTTTCCGAAGCATCGTTTTTAGGGGTCTGAATCTTTTTCAAAATAGATATAAGAGCCGAGCAGTCGAACAAATACCATGTCCGACGGCAAAGCGCACGGAAATGTAAGTAATCAGGAAGGTAAAGATTCATTGCGATCGATTCCAACATCTCCTGCGGTAGGTCACAGAGAGATGCCTTCCTCCTCTCTGTACGGTCCATGTCGAGGCGTGTATATGACATATCGTAGTAAATGACGAATTTAGGTGATTTGGTCTTGGCTCAATATCGGAGGATGGGAGGCGCTCCAGTATCACCGAATTGCTGGCTGGCTATTACTCTGGATTGTGGTGGGATCAAGCGGGCTATATGTAGCAACATCAGCAATCTGGGGGATAGATGACGTGGCGCTCGTGAAGGCGGACAGCATAGCTCTGGCAGAAATCGTATTAATCAAATACATGTTTACAGAAACAGGCTGTACAACTGCACAATAATACTGTGCCCCTGTATCTTGTCGAATGATTATTCTACGCTAAGGTCTTGGCGGTGGGGCCAGAAGAGAAAGAGTGAGTGTGTACTAGTCAAGGCGATTTCGATCCACCCTGTATGTACATATTGGAATGGCCCAATCGCTCAGGCATCATTATATAGCAGGCGTCTTCTCGTTGGCCTAACAACAATTACTCACATCAGTGCGTGTTACTGTACAGCGATACTCGAAATCTTAGCTATTTACAATGATTATAGTAGCAGTCCAATCTAATGATTCCTTGAGGGATAGAGATTGATCCCGATGTCGGAACCAGAACAAAAACTGACGCTGAGGTGTAGGCAGAGATTGTAAACAGGTAAAACTTTAATTTTATAAATGGGTGCCTGGAATACCAGCTTAACCAGGCTTGTAGCGCACAGGCGCTTCTCGAAAGCAACAAGATGCAACATCCCTCCGTCCCAGCAAGTATCTAGCAGAGTCTATATTGCAGGTTATATGGCAAAGAATCCCATAGCTCGCGACGACGCTCACGAATTGTGATGAGAGGGGGTCTCGGTATAGCTAGTCGGGCCAAAGCTTCGGGAAGGTAGTCTGCCGGGGTTTTATGAATGGCTGGCTGTGGCCGCTCGGCCTGAAAGTCGCCGTGTTAAAGCGATGTCAGGGACACCTGAAAACGACTTACTATTTCCTTTTCGGTTGGAGCCAGGACATCGGGATGCGAATTATATGTATAGATTCGACCGTTCGGCATTTCCATGATTAGCCAGCTTTTGATAGAATATAAACGCCAGAAATCATTATGGCGCCGTAGAAGATTGTTGCGACGTTTGCGAACTTGTTCTTGTTTAACGCGACTCTCAATAGCCATTTATGTATCTGGACTTATTATATTCCAGAACCAATTTATTGACTACGCTGTAAAGAATGATAAAAGAGCACAATATGAGGAACGAATGAAGCAATTCACATATAAATTTCTTTTCAAGGCTCGAGCTAAAAGTTGAATGGTACCGTTCTCAACATGCATGTTTCAATTGCTGAATTCGGACTACTTAGATAATGAAGCAGACAGCCCTGGTCAGTCTGCTGGTTTGACTATCTTCCAAGAAGGTCATTGGCTAAGGTTTAGACGCGCTTGAGTGCGTTTTGACATTTGGAAAGTTCAACTTCAACCCGCACATAGATTCAAAGTTTGGTGTTGTTGATCCACCTGTCCTTTTTTATAGTTATATGCAAATTGAATCATCCTCAAGCATTTACCAGCAATATTAGTGCTGTAGACTAAATCGAGGTTGTTGAAGTTGACGGATAGTAGTTCGACTGTGATATCCCTCAGAAATGACTGGGAACCTATACGCTCATTTTATTTCGCGAAATACAAAGTTCGATAACCCACATTTAAAACCTCGCGCTATGATAATGTCATCTTTTGAATCACCAACAGTTGTTGCAACCACTGAAGCGAACAAACTTGATGTTGATTATGTGGATCCGAGTTGTTAAAAATCTACCTAGGCCCGATGCAGTTCCTTGGTGTATTGGTGTGGGCTACTAGTATATATCCGCTACTGATAACCCCTAACAAGCAGCAGGACAACGTTGTCTCTTTCTACTGGAAGCTTGGTAAA